>NC_053025.1:604353049-604606341 GCF_003073215.2 Triticum urartu
CAACACAAGATAGGTCACCACTGGAATAGGCAGGATGGCCAAGGTTGCATGCAAATTAACCCTATCTGGGAAATCGGCTTGGCGCCTCTGCATACCTAGGAAAGTTAGACATTTTGTTTGGAGAATTTTGAAAGGAGTTTTCCCCTGTTTCGGTGTTTTAGCATCTCGGGACATCCCAACGAGTGCTCGGTGTCTTATATGCAGAATAGGGATGGAAGATATCCGGCATTGTTTATTCACTTGCTCTCGAGCAAAGGAAATCTGGTCCGACCTAGGTCTAGCAGAGGAGATCAACGGAGCAGTGGCTCAAGACCGTTCGGGCTCGGTAACAATTGAAATTTTGGGTAGAACCGAAGCTTCAGTCGGCGAACTGCATAATATGGAGCTAATCGCGGTTGCGGCATGGTACATCTGGTGGCAGCGTCGTCGGATTGTGAAATGAGAATCAGTACAAGCACCTGATCATTCCGCTCTTCCTATCAAGGTTCTTTGCACCAATTTTGTCAGATCATCGATGCCAAAATGTCCAACTAGGAAGCGAGATCATATCTGGAAAAAAACCGATATGAGGATCGGTGAAGGTGATGTCAATGCTTCATTTTGTGCTGATACAATGTCTGGAGCTACAGGAGCTGTTGCTCTGGATGACAAGGGTGATTTCATAGCAGCCGCCACTTGGTTCTTGCCTCATGTTTGAGCAGTCGGTTCTGCGGGGATACATGCAATAAGGGAATGGATTCTGGCTAGCATAGAGGATTGGCTGCAACTCTTTGATACTCGAGTCAGATAGCTCAACTGCAATAGAGGTTGTGAAACAACAGGAGGCTTATGGACCTGACGTTGCTGTGACTACAGAATGCAATCATATGCTAGTGGAGTTTGCATCGATGGCATGCGATCATTGCTTTCGGGAATTTAACAAAGTGGCTGATGCTTTAGCAAAACACTTTTAGTAGTAGGCTCTGAATTTTGGGAAGATTCTATCCCTGATTTTATTTCTCATCTTATTGTAAAAGACCAATCTAGTATTTGAGAAATAAAGTCTTTTAGCTGTAAAAAAAGCAATGTTTTAAATAGCGGGCTATGGAAAATTAACATGCAAGGATAGGGATGTGTTAAACAACTAGCAGTTAACTTGTCACCTGCATATAAATGTTCATCCATCATCCCTAGTTTTTGACAAAATTTAGTTGCATGTCTACTTTGTTTTTGGCCTTCCAAGTGGTTCCAACACGTCACAAAACAAAGCCAACCTCAATGCATACACACACAAAAACGTTTAGCAAAGTCATATGAGATCAAAGCTATGACTAAGTGAGGAAAAAGAAAAACCCCGAAGCAATCAAATCCACGATCGATAAATTACAATAATGACCATATCACACAAACCATCTCATAACACCACAAGGGCAATGATGTTCTTCAACATCATTGCCTTTAGGAAGGGAGCGACACATGTGCGCCCCATCGCTTGATCCAATCACCAAAGGCCAAAATCTAGGTTTTCACCTGGAAGAACTAGTGTGAGCATATCCGAGCAATGCCTTCAACAAGGTAATGACGCAAAAACATCGCCATTGCCAGGTATAACCAACTCATGTCAGACCTAGATTTTTCCCTCAGGAACTAGAGATCGAGCACTTGAGAATTACCACGATCGAAGTCAATCATGTGTTTTTGCCACCACTTTTTTGCATCAAGCCGTGGTCCATAGATTGCATCTCACCGTTGAGCAAACCACCGAAACTAGAGAGAGGAACAGTCATGAAGACCTTGCGGTGGCACCATAATCCGCTACAAGGGCGCTGTCGGTGTCAAAACTGGCGGATCTCGGGTAGGGGGTCCCGAACTATGCGTCTAGGATCGATGGTAACAGGAGACGGGGGACACGATGTTTACCCAGGTTCGGGCCCTCTCTATGGAGGTAAAACCCTACGTCCTGCTTGATTGATATTGATGAATATGAGTGTTACAAGAGTGGATCTACCATGAGATTGTAATGGCTAAACCCTAGAAGTCTAGCCTATGTGGGTATGGTAATGAGTATATGTGTTGTCCCTTCCGGACTACCCCCTTAGGTTTATATAGACACCGAGAGGATCTAGGGTTTACATGGAGTCAGTTACATAAGAAGGAATCTTCGGTCGCCAAGCTCGCCTTCCACGCCAAGTAGAGTCCAATCCGGACACGGTGCAGTCTTCGACCTTTATGTCTTCACAGCCCATCAGTCCGGCCCAAAGGATAATAGGCCGGACGCCCGAGGACCCCTTAGTCCAGGACTTCCTCTGTAGCCCCTGAACCAGTCTTCAATAGCGAGGTGCTAGGCACACATATTGTCCTCGGCATTGCAAGGCGGGTTCTCCCTTCAATGATCTCCGAGTAATGTGTTCGGCCATTGATCCAATGTCGCCTCCTTGGCTTCTGCGCGTTGAATAATCTTTGTCCTCCACGTGTCGAGTGAATGTGGATAGTCAGGGTATTTTTGCGAATAACACCCCATTCATGCGAGGAAGAGCACCTACTTAAAGAGATTGGATCCCAGATCCATTCAGCGCTACGCAGAAGAAATCCCCAGAGACTTCTTAGGAGAAACCTTTCCGGCATGGCTAGTGCTCCCAGCTCCTCCGCTCGTCCCGGCCCAGAGAAAGGCGAGTGGGAGAGGTGTTCCGTGTCTCATAGCCGTTGGACGAAGTTGCAAACGCAGGGATTCCTTCCCCATGCAGATCTAGTCCATGTTCGATCAGGGCTAGCTTCCTTCAATGAGGGGATTCAGGCAGAGGACTTCCCCAATCCGTCCGGGGGGAGCGAGTGTGTTTTGTCCCCTACCTGCTAAGAGGCGTTGGATTTCCAATTCATCCGTTCCTCCGAGGGCTTCTGGAATACTACAGCCTCCAGCTGCACAACTTCACTTCGGTCTCTATTCTGCACATTGCGGGGTACGTTGCTTTATGCGAACTTTTCTTGGGCGTCGAGGCTCACTTCGAGTTGTGGAGGAAGCTGTTTTGTCTCGTCCCGCGCAATCGCGAAGGGTCAATATTTGAAGTGGGCAGAGCCGAAGTATGGCGCGTCGTCGATACCGGGTATCCATCTGGCACACTAAGGAAGGCACCTGATGAATGGCCCTAATACGTCTCCAATGTATCTATAATTTTTGATTGCTCCATGCTATATTATCTACTGTTTTGGACATTATTGGGCTTTATTATCCATTTTTATATTATTTTTGGGACTAACCTATTAACCGGAGGCCCAACCCAGAATTGTTGTTTTTGCCTGTTTTAGGGTTTCGAAGAAAAGGAATATCAAACGGAGTCCAAACGGAATGAAACCTTCGGGAACGTGATTTTCTCAACGAACAAGACCCAGGAGACTTGGGCCCTACATCAAGACACAAAAGAGGAGGCCACGAGGTAGGGGGCGTGCCTACCCCCCCAGGCACGCCCTCCACCCTCGTGGGCCCACTGTTGCTCCACCGACGTACTCCTTCCTCCTATATATACCTACGTACCCCTAAACGATCAGATACGGAGCAAAAACCCTAATTCCACCGCCGCAACTTTCTGTATCCACGAGATCCCATCTTGGGGCCTGTTCCGGAGCTCCGCCGGAGGGGGCATCGATCACGGAGGGCTTCTACATCAACCCCATAGCCCCTCCGATGAAGTGTGAGTAGTTTACCTCAGACCTACGGGTCCATAGTTACTATCTAGATGGCTTCTTCTCTCTTTTTGGATCTCAATACAATGTTCTCCCCCTCTCTTGTGGAGATCTATTCGATGTAATCTTCTTTTTGCGGTGTGTTTGTTCAGACCGATGAATTGTGGGTTTATGATCAAGTCTATCTATGAACAATATTTGAATCTTCTCTGAATTCTTTTATGTATGATTGGTTATCTTTGCAAGTCTCTTTGAATTATCAGTTTGGTTTGGCCTACTAGATTGATCTTTCTTGCAATGGGAGAAGTGCTTAGCTTTGGGTTCAATCTTGCGGTGTCATTTCCCAGTGACAGTAGGGGCAGCAAGGCACGTATTGTATTGTTGCCATCGAGGATAACAAGATGGGGTTTTCATCATATTGCATGAGTTTATCCCTCTACATCATGTCATCTTGCTTAAGGCGTTACTCTGTTTTCATTCACTTAATACTCTAGATGCATGCTGGATAGCGGTCGATGAGTGGAGTAATAGTAGTAGATGCAGGCAGGAGTCGGTCTACTTGTCTCGGACGTGATGCCTATATACGTGATCATACCTAGATATTCTCATAACTATGCTCAATTCTGTCAATTGCTCAACAGTAATTTGTTCACCCACCGTAGAATACTTATGCTCTCGAGAGAAGCCACTAGTGAAACCTATGCCCCCGGGTCTATCTTCATCATATTAATCTACCAATACTTAGTTATTTCCTTTTGCTTTTACTTTGCTTTTATTTTACTTTGCATCTTTATCATAAAAATACCAAAAATATTATCTTATCATATCTATCAGATCTCACTCTCGTAAGTGGCCGTGTAGGGATTGACAACCCCCGAACGCGTTGGTTGCGAGGATTTATTTGTTTTGTGCATGTACGAGGGACTCGCGCGTAGCCTCCTACTGGATTGATACCTTGGTTCTCAAAAACTGAGGGAAATACTTACGCTACTTTGCTGCATCATCCCTTCCTCTTCGGGGAAAACCAACGCAGTGCTCAAGAGGTAGCAAGAAGGATTTCTGGCGCCGTTGCCGGGGAGGTCTACGCAAAAGTCAATATACCAAGTACCCATCACATACCCTTATCTCCCGCATTACATTATTTTCCATTTGCCTCTCATTTTCCTCTCCCCCACTTCACCCTTGCCGTTTTATTCGCCCTCTCTCTCTATCCTCCTTCTCTTTCCCGTTTGCCTCTTTTTGCCCGCTTGCTTTTTTTTGCTTGTGCGTTAGTTCGTTTGCTTGTCGTTATGACTAGTCCCTTACCTTCTGCCACTATGTCTGAAATTGGGGAAATTATTGTCGACATGGACAATAATAATATCATGAAAAATTCTGATGCTCCTACTAAAGAACCCACCATCTTACATACAAAAAAATTCCGTGTTGGTAGTGGTAATATTATTGGAAAAGGAGTTATTCAAGATTTCTTTACTTGTGCCGGTGCTTTACCTTCTATGGGTAGTTGTATCCTTCATAGAAATAGTAGTCTTGCGGACGCTATTGCCATGCTTGTAGTTAAACTTGAAAGACAATTCATGCACATGCGTCCTTGCATACAAAGGATTTTCTTAGAATTTTCTAATATTGAGCATTCTTCTGTTAAGCGTGCTGCTACTATCTTTTTGGCTCATGAGTTTAGATTCATAATAAAAGAGGCCAAAGAAATATTTGCACATTATAGGGTGGACACTTGCCGTCCTCCCATAGATGCCATCCTCTTTGATCAAGAAGAAATAATGTGTTTTCAATCTCTAGACTATGTTGCTTTCAATGAAAATCTTAGAAAAAGGGTTCCTACCAATGTTTTAGTTGATAGAATTTATGAACTTAATGATGATTTGGCTATTCGAACTAATGGACTAGGATATTCTCTTGAATATAGGCTCACAAAGTTTTGTCAAAAGAATGCTTATAATCATGAATTGGTTGTGCAATATGAAGGACCAAAGGAGGAACCTATACCTCCCAAGGTTGGTCTTGGAGACTTTTGTCCCATTAAATTTAGCCCCTTTGATTACTTTTGCTTGCCTCAAAGAAAACTTGCTACCAAACGTAGAGAATATGAAATGTGTTTTAATAATCTATCTTACTATGATGGCAATACCTAGATCTATCCTTGCTTGTTATGCCTAGCTAGGGGCGTTAAACGATAGCGCTTGTTGGGAGGCAACCCAATTTAATTTTTATTCCTTGCTTTTTGCTACTGTTTAGTAATAAATAATCTATCTAGCCTCTGTTTTGGTTGTGTTTTTTGTGTTTAATTAGTGTTTGTGCCAACTAGAACCGTTGGGAAGACTTGGGGAAAGTCTTGTTAAACTTGCTGTAAAAAACAGAAACTTTAGCGCTCACGAGAACTGCTGTCATTTTTATTCGGAAAGTGCTATTTAGTTAATTATTTTTTCAGATGATTAATAGATAAATTCCTCACGTCCAGCAATTTATTTTAGAATTTTTGGGGTTCCAGATCTTGCGCTAGCTACAGATTACTACAGACTGTTTTGTTTTTGACAGATTCTGTTTTTCGTGTGTTGTTTGCTTATTTTGATGAATATATGGCTAGTAAAATAGTTTATAAACCATAGAGAAGTTGTAATACAGTAGGTTTAACACCAATATAAATAAAGAATGAGTTCATTACAGTACCTTGAAGTGGTCTTTTGTTTTCTTTCGCTAACGGAGCTCACGAGATTTTCTACTTTGAGTTTTGTGTTGTGAAGTTTTCAAGTTTTGGGTAAAGATTTGATGGATTATGGAACAAGGAATAGCAAGAGCCTAAGCTTGGGGATGCCCATGGCACCCCCAATATAATATAAGGACACCTAAAAGCCAAAGCTTGGGGATGCCCCGGAAGGCATCCCCTCTTTCGTCTACTTCTATCGGTAACTTTACTTGGAGCTATATTTTTATTCACCACATGATATGTGTTTTGCTTGGAGCGTCTTGTATTATTTGAGTCTTTGCCTTTTAGTTTACCACAATCATCCTTGCTGTACACACCTGTTGAGAAAGCCATACATGACTTGGAATTTGTTAGAATACTCTATGTGCTTCGCTTATATCTTTTGAGTTATATAGTTTTGCTCTAGCACTTCACTTATATCTTTTAGAGCACGGTGATGGATTTTTTTATAGAAACTATTGATCTCTCATGCTTCACTTAGATTATTTTGAGAGTCTTAACAACATGGTAATTTTCTTAAAATCCTAATATGCTAGGTATTCAAGATTAGTAAAATTTTCTTATGAGTGTTTTGAATACTAAGAGAAGTTGGATGCTTGATGATTGTTTTTGAGATATGGAGGTAATAATATCAAAGTAGTGCTAGTTGAGTAGTTGTGAAATTGAGAAATACTTGTGTTGAAGTTTGCAAGTCCCGTAGCATGCACGTATGGTAAACGTTATGTAACAAATTTGAAACATGAGGTGTTATTTGATTGTCTTCCTTATGAGTGGCGGTCGGGGACGAGCGATGGTCTTTTCCTACCAATCTATCCCCCTAGGAGCTGAAGGAAACATGCCCTAGAGGCAATAATAATGTTATTATTTTATTTCCTTATATCATGATAAATGTTTATTATTCATGCTAGAATTGTATTATCCGGAAACATAATACTTGTGTGAATACATAGACAAACCAAACGTCACTAGTATGCCTCTACTTGACTAGCTCATTAATCAAAGATGGTTATGTTTCCTAACCATAGACATGTGTTGTCATTTGATTAACGGGATCACATTATTAGGAGAATGATGTTATTTACATGACCCATTCAATTAGCTTAGCACCCGATTGTTTAGTATGTTGCTATTGTTTTCTTCATGACTTATACATGTTCCTATGACTATGAGATTATGCAACTCCCGTTTGCCGGAGGAACACTTTGTGTGCTACCAAACATCACAACGTAACTAAGTGATTATAAAGGAGCTCTACAGGTGTCTCCAAAGGTACATGTTGGGTTGGCGTATTTCGAGATTAGGATTTGTCACTCCGATTGTCGGAGAGGTATCTCTGGGCCCTCTCGGTAATGCACATCACATAAGCCTTGCAAGCATTGCAACTAATGAGTTAGTTGCGAGATGATGTATTATGAAACAAGTAAAGAGACTTGCCGGTAACGAGATTGAACTAGGTATTGAGATACTGACGATCGAATCTCGGGCAAGTAAAATACCGATGACAAAGGGAACAACGTATGTTGTTATGCGGTCTGACCGATAAAGATCTTCGTAGAATATGTAGGAGCCAATATGAGCATCCAGGTTCCGCTATTGGTTATTGACCGGAGATGTGTCTCGGTCATGTCTACATTGTTCTCAAACCCGTAGGGTCCGCACGCTTAAGGTTTCGATGACAGTTATATTATGAGTTTATGAGTTTTGATGTATCGAAGTTAGTTCGGAGTCCCGGATGTGATCACGGACATAACGAGGAGTCTCTAAATGGTTGAGACATAAAGATTGATATATTGGACGGCTATATTCGGACACCGGAAGTGTTCCGGGTGATTTCGGAGAAAACCGGAGAGCCGGAGGGTTACCGGAACCCTACCGCGAGAAGTAATGGGCCATATGGGCCTTAGTGGAGAGAGAGAGAGAGGGGCAGCCAGGGTGGGCCGCGCGCCTCCTCCCCCCTGGTCCGAATTGGAATAGGAGAGGGGGGGCGGCGCCCCCCTTTCCTTCTCCCTCCCCACTTCCTTCCCCCTCCTAGTAGGAGTCCTACTCCTACTAGGAGGAGGACTCCTCCTGGCGCGCCAATAGGGGCCGGCCGGCCTCCTCCCCTTGCTCCTTTATATACGGGGGCAGGGGGCACCCCTAGACACACAAGTTGATCCACGTGATCATATTCTTAGCCGTGTGCGGTGCCCCCTTCCACCATAATCCTCGATAATATTGTAGCGGTGCTTAGGCGAAGCCCTGCGACGGTAATACATCAAGATCGTCACCACGCCGTCGTGCTGACAGAACTCTTCCCCAACACTTTGCTGGATCGGAGTCCGGGGATCGTCATCGAGCTGAACGTGTGCTAAAACTCGGAGGTGCCATAGTTTCGGTGCTTGATCGGTCGGGCCGTGAAGACGTACATCACCATGATCTTGTGTGTGCGTAGGAAATTTTTTGAACTTACTACGTTCCCCAAAAGTGGCATCCGAGCCAGGTTTTATGTGTTGATGTTATATGCACGAGTAGAACACAAGTGAGTTGTGGGCGATATAAGTCATACTGCTTACCAGCATGTCAGCGGCCCGGACCGACATTACGCGTACGCTTACGAGAGACCGGTTCTCCCGACGTGCTTTGCACAAAGGTGGCTAGCGGGTGACAGTTTCTCCAACTTTAGTTGAACTAAGTGTGGCTACGCCCGGTCCTTGCGAAGGTTAAAACATCACCAACTTGACAAACTATCGTTGTGGTTTTGATGCGTAGGTAAGATTGGTTCTTGCTTAATCCCGTAGAAGCCACGTAAAACTTGCAACAACAAAGTAGAGGACGTCTAACTTGTTTTTGCAGGGCATGTTGTGATGTGATATGGTCAAGACATGATGCTAAATTTTATTGTATGAGATGATCATGTTTTGTAACCAAGTTATCGGCAACTGGCAGCAGCCATATGGTTGTCGCTTTATTGTATGCAATGCAATTGCGATGTAATGCTTTACTTTATCACTAAGCGGTAGCGATAGTCGTGGAAGCATAAGATTGGTGAGACGACAACGATGCTACGATGGTGATCAAGGTGTCGCACCGGTGACGATGGTGATCACGACGGTGCTTCGAAGATGGAGATCACAAGCACAAGATGATGATGGCCATATCATATCACTTATATTGATTGCATGTGATGTTTATCTTTTATGCATCTTATCTTGCTTTGATTGACAGTAGCATTTTAAGATGATCTCTCACTAATTATCAAGAAGTGTTCTCCATGAGTATGCACCGTTGCGAAAGTTCTTCGTGCTGAGACACCACGTGATGATCGGGTGTGATAGGCTCTACGTTCAAATACAACGGGTGCAAAACAGTTGCACACGCAGAATACTCAGGTTATACTTGACGAGCCAAGCATATACAGATATGGCCTCGGAACACAGAGACTGAAAGGTCGAGCGTGAATCATATAGTAGATATGATCAACATAGCGATGTTCACCAATGAAACTACTCCATCTCACGTGATGATCGGACATGGTTTAGTTGATTTGGATCAGGTAATCACTTAGAGGATTAGAGGGATGTCTATCTAAGTGGGAGTTCTCTAGTAATATGATTAATTGAACATAATTTATCATGAACTTAGTACCTGATAGTATCTTGCTTGTTTATGTTTGATTGTAGATAGATGGCCCGTGCTGTTGTTTCATTGAATTTTAATACGTTCCTTGAGAAAGCAAAGTTGAAAGATGATGGTAGCAATTACACGGACTGGGTCCGTAACTTGAGGATTATCCTCATTGCTGCACAGAAGAATTATGTCCTGGAAGCACCGCTGGGTGCCAGGCCTGCTGCTGGAGCAACACCAGATGTTATGAACGTCTGGCAGAGCAAAGCTGATGACTACTCGATAGTTTAGTGTGCCATGCTTTACGGCTTAGAATCGGGACTTCAACGACGTTTTGAACGTCATGGAGCATATGCGATGTTCCAGGAGTTGAAGTTAATATTTCAAGAAAATGCCCGGATTGAGAGATATGAAGTCTCCAATAAGTTCTATAGCTGCAAGATGGAGGAGAGCGGTTCTGTCAGTGAGCATATGCTCAAAATGTCTGGGTATAATAATCACTTGATTCAATTGGGAGTTAATCTTCCAGATGATTGCGTCATTGACAAAATTCTCCAATCACTGCCACCAAGCTACAAGAGCTTCGTGATGAACTATAATATGCAAGGGATGAATAAGACTATTCCCGAGCTCTTCGCAATGCTGAAAGTTGTGGAGGTAGAAATCAAGAAGGAGCATCAAGTGTTGATGGTCAATAAGACCACTAGTTTCAAGAAAAAGGGCAAAGGGAAGAAGAAGGGGAACTTCAAAAAGAACAGCAAGCAAGTTGCTACTCAAGAGAAGAAACCCAAACCTGGACCTAAGCCTGAAACTGAGTGCTTCTACTACAAGCAGACTGGTCACTGGAAGCGGAACTGCCCCAAGTATTTGGCGGATAAGAAGGATGGCAAGGTGAACAAAGGTATATGTGATATACATGTTATTGATGTGTACCTTACTAATGCTCGCAGTAGCACCTGGGTATTTGATACTGGTTCTATTGCTAACATTTGCAACTCGAAACAGGGACTATGGATTAAGCGAAGATTGGCTAAGGACGAGGTGACGATGCGCGTGGGAAATGGTTCCAAAGTCGATGTGATCGCGGTCGGCACGCTACCTCTACATCTACTTTCGGGATTAGTATTAGACCTAAATAATTGTTATTTGGTGTCAGCGTTAAGCATGAACATTATATCTGGATCTTGTTTGATACGAGACGGTTATTCATTTAAATCAGAGAATAATGGTTGTTCTATTTATATGAGTAATATCTTTTATGGTCATGCACCCTTAAAGAGTGGTCTATTCTTATTAAATCTCGATAGTAGTGACACACATATTCATAATGTTGAAGCCAAAAGATGCAGAGTTGATAATGATAGTGCAACTTATTTGTGGCACTGCCGTTTGGGTCATATCGGTGTAAAGCGCATGAAGAAACTCCATACTGATGGGCTTTTGGAACCACTTGATTATGAATCACTTGGTACTTGCGAACCGTGCCTTATGGGTAAGATGACAAAAACACCGTTCTCCGGTACTATGGAGAGAGCAACAGATTTGTTGGAAATCATACATACAGATGTATGTGGTCCGATGAATGTTGAGGCTCGTGGCGGATATCGTTATTTTCTCACCTTCACAGATGACTTAAGCAGATATGGGTATATCTACTTAATGAAACATAAGTCTGAAACATTTGAAAAGTTCAAAGAATTTCAGAGTGAAGTTGAAAATCATCGTAACAAGAAAATAAAATTCCTGCGATCTGATCGTGGAGGAGAATATTTGAGTTACGAGTTTGGTGTACATTTGAAACAATGCGGAATAGTTTCGCAACTCACGCCACCCAGAACACCACATCGTAATGGTGTGTCCGAACGTCGTAATTGTACTTTACTAGATATGGTGCGATCTATGATGTCTCTTACTGATTTACCGCTATTGTTTTGGGGTTATGCTCTAGAGACGGCCGCATTGACGTTAAATAGGGCACCATCAAAATCCGTTGAGACGACGCCTTATGAACTATGGTTTGGCAAGAAACCAAAGTTGTCGTTTCTGAAAGTTTGGGATTGCGATGCTTATGTGAAAAAGCTTCAACCTGATAAGCTCGAACCCAAATCGGAGAAATGTGTCTTCATAGGATATCCAAAGGAAACTATTGGATACACCTTCTATCACAGATCCGAAGGCAAAACTTTTGTTGGTAAATTCGGAAACTTTCTAGAGAAGGAGTTTCTCTCGAAAGAAGTGAGTGGGAGGAAAGTATAACTTGATGAGGTAACTGTACCTGCTCCCTTATTGGAAAGTAGTACATCACAGAAACCAGTTTCTGTGACACCTACTGTTGGGGAACGTAGCAGAAATTCAAAATTTTCCTATGTGTCACCAAGATCTATCTATGGAGAGACCAGCAACGAGGGGAAGGAGAGTGCATCTACATACCCTTGTAGATCGCTAAGCGGAAGCGTTCAAGAGAACGGGGTTGAAGGAGTCGTACTCGTCGTGATCCAAATCACCGATGATCCTAGTGCCGAACGGACGGCACCTCCGCGTTCAACACACGTACAGCCCGGTGACGTCTCCCATGCCTTGATCCAGCAAGGAGAGAGAGAGAGGTTGAGGAAGACTCCATCCAGCAGCAGCACAACGGCGTGGTGGTGGTGGAGGAGCGTGGCAATCCTGCAGGGCTTCGCCAAGCACCGCGGGAGAGGAGGAAGAGAGAGGCATGGCTGCACCAACGAAAGAGATCAAATCGCGTTTATGGGCAGCTCCTAGGCCTCACTATTTATAGGAGGAGGGGAGGAGGGTGCGCCCCCTCTAGGGTTCCCACCCCTAGGGGGGGCCAGCCCTAGATGGGAAAAGGGGGGGGCGGCCAAGAGGGGGAGAGGGGGGCGCCCCCTAGGGTGGGCCTTAGGCCCATCTAAGCCTAGGGTTTCCCCCTTACCATTCTTGGCCCATGCAAGCCTCCGGGGCTGGTGGCCCCACTTGGTGAACCCCCGGGACCCTCCCGGTGGTCCCGATACGTTACCGATAAACCCCGAAACTTTTCTGTTGACCAAAACAGGACTTCCCATATATAAATCTTTACCTCCGGACCATTCCGGAACTCCTCGTGACGTCCGGGATCTCATCCGGGACTCCGAACAACATTCGGTAACCACATACATACTTCCTTTATAACCCTAGCGTCATCGAACCTTAAGTGTGTAGACCCTACGGGTTCGGGAACCATGCAGACATGACCGAGACGTTCTCCGGTCAATAACCAACAGCGGGATCTGGATACCCATGTTGGCTCCCACATGTTCCATGATGATCTCATCGGATGAACCACGATGTCAAGGACTTAATCAATCCCGTATACAATTCCCTTTGTCTAGCGGTACGATACTTGCCCGAGATTCGATCTTCGGTATCCCGATACCTTGTTCAATCTCGTTACCGGAAAGTCTCTTTACTCGTTACGTAGCACATCATCATGTGATCAACTCCTTGGTCACATTGTTCACATTATGATGATGTCCTACCAAGTGGGCCCAGAGATACCTCTCCGTCACACGGAGTGACAAATCCCAGTCTCGATTCGCGCCAACCCAACAGACACTTTCGGAGATACCCGTAGTGTACCTTTATTGCCACCCAGTTACGTTGTGACGTTTGGCACACCCAAAGTATTCCTACGGTATCCGGGAGTTGCACAATCTCATGGTCTAAGGAAATGATACTTGACATTAGAAAAGCTTTAGCATACGAACTACATGATCTTGTGCTAGACTTAGGATTGGGTCTTGTCCATCACATCATTCTCCTAATGATGTGATCCTGTTATCAACGACATCCAATGTCCACGGTCAGGAAACCGTAACCATCTATTGATCAACGAGCTAGTCAACTAGAGGCTTACTAGGGACATGGTGTTGTCCATGTATCCACACATGTATCTGAGTTTCCTATCAATACAATTCTAGCATGGATAATAAACGATTATCATGAACAAGGAAATATAATAATAAATAATTTATTATTGCCTCTAGGGCATATTTCCAACAGTCTCCCACTTGCACTAGAGTCAATAATCCAGTTCACATCGATATGTGATTAACACTCAAGGTCACATCCCCATGTGACTAACACCCAAAGAGTTCTGGGTTTGATCATGTTATGCTTGTGAGAGAGGTTATAGTCAAAGGGTCTGAACCTTTCAGATCCGTGTGGTTCAGACCCGTGTGTGCATTACAAATCTCTATGTCATCTCCTAGATGCAGCTACCACGTTCTATTTGGAGCTATTCCAAATAACTGTTCTACTATACGAATCCAGTTTACTACTCTGAATAATCTAGATCAGTGTCAAAGTTTGCATCGGCGTAACCCTTTACGACGAACTCTTTTACCACCTCCATAATCGAGAAAATTCCTTAGTCCACTAGTTACTACGGATAACTTTGACCGCTGTCCTGTGATCCATTCTTGGATCACTCTTGTACCCCTTGACTGACTCATGGCAAGGCACACTTCAGGTGCGGTACACAGCATAGCATACTATAGAGCCTACGTCTAAAGCATAGGGGACGACCTTCGTCCTTTCTCTCTATTCTGCCACGGTCAGGTTTCGAGTCTTACTCAATGTTCACACCTTATAACACGGCCAAGAACTCCTTCTTATCCATTTTGAACTCCTTCAAAATCTTGTCACGGTATGTATTCATTTGAAAGTACTATTAAGCATTTTGATCTATCCTTATAGATCTTAATGTTCAATACTCAAGTAGCCTAATCCAGGTTTTCCATTGAAAAACACTTTTCAAATAACTCTACATGCTTTCCAGAAATTCTACATCATTTCCGATCAACAATATGTTAACAACATATACTCATCGGAAATTCTATAGTGCTCCCACTCACTTCTTTGGAAATACAAGTTTCTCATAAACTTTGTATACACCCAAAATCTTTGATCATCTCATCAAAGCATACATTCCAACTCCGAGATGCTTACTCCAGTCCTTAGAAGGATTGCTGGTGTTTTGCATACTTATTAGCATCTTTTCAGGATTGACAAAACCTTCCGGTTGTATCACATATAACCTTTCCTCAAGAAAATCGTCGAGGAAACAATGTTTTGACACCCTATCTGCAAGATTTCATAAATAAAGCAGTAATCGCTAAAATAATTCCAACAGACTCTTAGCATCGCTACGAGTGAGAAAGTCTCATCATAGTGAACTCCTTGAACTTATCGGAAAACATCTTAACGACAAGTCGAGCTTTCTTAATGGTGACATTTACCATCATTGTCCGTCTTCCTTTTAAAATCCATCTGTACTCAACAGCCTCACGACCATCGAGCTGTTATGTCAAAGTCTACACTTTGTTTCCATACATGGATCCTCTCTCGGATTTTATGGCCTCGAGCCATTTATCGGAATCCGGGCCCACCATCGCTTCTCCATAGCTTGTAGGTTCATTGTTGTCTAGCAACATGACTTCCAAGACAGGATTACGCACCACTCTGAAGTAGTACGCATCCTCGTCATCCCACGAGGTTTGGGAGTGACTTGATCTGAAGTTTCATGATCACTATCATAAGCTTCCACTTCAATTGGTGTAGGTGCCACAGGAACAACTTCCTGTGCCCTGCCACACACTAGTTGAAGAGACGGTTCAATAACCTCATCAAGTCTCCACCATCCTCCCACTCAATTCTTTCAAGAGAAACTTTTCCTCGAGAAAGGACCCGATTCTAGAAACAATCCCTTATTGCTTTCGGATCTGAGACAGGAGGTATACCCAACTGTTTTGGGTGTCCTATGAAGATGCATTTATCCGCCTTGGGTTCGAGCTTATCAGCCTGAAACTTTTTCACATAATCGTCGCAGCCCCAAACTTTTAAGAAATGACAGCTTAGGTTTCTCTAAACCATAGTTCATACGGTGTCATCTCATCGGAATTACGTGGTGCCCTATTTAAAGTGAATGTGGTTGTCTCTAATGCCTAACCCATAAACTATCGTGGTAATTCGATAAGAGACATCATGGTATGCATCATATCCAATAGGGTGCAGTTATGATGTTCGGACACACCATCACACTATGGTGTTCCAGGCTGTATTAGTTGTGAAACAATTTCCACAATGTCTTAATTCTGTGCCAAACTCGTAATTCAGATATTCATCTCTATGATCATATCATAAATCTTTTATCCTCTTGTCATGATGATCTTTCAACTTCACCCTGAAATTACTTGAACCTTTCAATAATTCAGACTCGTGATTCATCAAGTAAATATACTCAACATCTACTCAAATCATCTGTGAAGTAAGAACATAACGATATCCACTACACGCCTCAGCACTCATTGGACTGCACACATCAAAATGTATTACTTCCAACAAGTTGCTTTCTAGTTCCATTTTACTGAAACCGAGGTTTTCAGTCATCTTGCCCATGTGGTATGACTTGCATGTCTCAAGTGATTCAAAATCAAGTGAGTCAAAACGGTCCATTTGCATGGAGTTTCTTCATGCATATACACCAATAGACATGGTTCGCATGTCTCAAACTTTTCAAAATGAGTGAGCCCAAAGATCCATCAACAGGAGCTTCTTCATGCGTTTTATACCGATATGACTTTACGTGGCAGTGCCACAAGTAGGTGGTACTATCATTACTATCTTATATCTTTTGGCATGAACATGTGTATCACTACGATCGAGATTCCCTTTATAATCACCCAGTTCGACTTGTGACGTTTGGTAGCACCCAAAGTGTTCCTCCGGCAAACGGGAGTTGCATAATCTCATAGTCATAGGAACATGTATAAGTCATGAAGAAAGCAATAGCAACATACTAAACGATCGGGTGCTAAGCTAATGGAATGGGTCATGTCAATCAGATCATTCAACTAATGATGTGACCTCGTTAATCAAATAACAACTCATTGTTCATGGTTAGGAAACATAACCATCTTTGATCAACGAGCTAGTCAAGTAGAGGCATACTAGTGACACTTTGTCTATGTATTCACACATGTATTATGTTTCCGGTTAATACAATTCTAGCATGAATAATAAACATTTATCATGATATAAGGAAATAAATAATAACTTTATTATTGCCTCTAGGGCATATTTCCTTCAACTAGGTGTCTAGCATGACTATCACATTCACTATTACAGAGACTAGTCTCGGGCTTTGGGTTCAACTTTGGGTTTCTTATAGAGCACAACACTGATTTGTCGTTTCATGAAGTATCCCTTTCTTGCCCTTGCCCTTCTTGAAACTAGTGGTTTACTAACCATCAACAATTGATGCTCCTATTTGATTTCTACTTTCGCGGTGTCGCGAATAGTCTCAAGGATCATCATATCTATCCTGATATGTTATAGTTCATCACGAAGCTCTAGCAGCTTGGTGGCAATGACTTCGGAGAAACATCACTATCTCATCTGGAAGATCAACTCCCACTCGATTCAAATGATTGTTGTACTCAGACAATCTGAGCACAAGCTCAACAATTGAGCTTTTCTCCCTTAGTTTGCAGGCTAAGAAAATCGTCAGAGGTCTTATACCTCTTGACGTGGGCACGAGCCTGAAATCCAATTTCAGCCCTCGAAACATCTCATATGTTTCGCGACGTTTCAAACGTCTTCGGTGCCTCAACTCTAAACCGTTTAACTGAACTATCACGTAGTTATCAAAACTGTGTATGTCAGATGTTCGCAACATCCACAGACGACGTTCGAGGTTCAGCACACTGAGCGGTGCATTAAGGACATAAGCCTTCTATGAAGCAATGAGGACAATCCTCAGTTTACGGACCTAGTCCGCATAATTGCTACTATCAACTTTCAACTAAATTTTCTCTAGGAACATATCTAAACAGTAGAACTGAAGTGCGAGCTACGACATAATTTGCGAAGACCTTTTGACTATGTTCAGGATAATTAAGTTCATCTTATGAACTCCCACTCAGATAGACATCCCTCTAGTCATCTAAGTGATTACATGATCCGAGTCAACTAGGCCGTGTCCGATCATCACGTGAGATGGACTAGTCAACATCGGTGAACATCTTCATGTTGATCGTATCTACCATACGACTCATGCTCGACCTTTCGGTCTCTTGTGTTCCGAGGCCATGTCTGTACATGCTAGGCTCGTCAAGTCAACCTAAGTGTTTCGCATGTGTTCCGAGGCCATGTCTGTACATGCTAGGCTCGTCAACACCCGTTGTATTCGAACGTAAGAATCTATCACACCCGATCATCACGTGGTGCTTCGAAACGATGAACTTTCGCAACGGTGCACAGTTAGGGGGAACACTTTCTTGAAATTTTAATGAGGGATCATCTTATTTACTACCGTCGTTCTAAGCAAATAAGATGTATAAACATGATAAACATCACATGCAATCAAATAGTGACATGATATGGCCAATATCATTGCTCCTTTTGATCTCCATCTTCGGGGCTCCATGATCATCATCGTCACCGGCATGACACCATGATCTCCATCATCGTGTCTTCATGAAGTTGTCTCGCCAACTATTACTTCTACTACTACAGCTAACGGTTAGCAATAAAGTAAAGTAATTACATGACGTTTATGTTGACACGCAGGTCATAAATAATAAGACAACTCCTATGGCTCCTGCCGGTTGTCATACTCATCGACATGCAAGTCGTGATTCCTATTACAAGAACATGATCAATCTCATACATCACATATATCATTCATCACATCCTTGCCATATCACATCACATAGCATACCCTGCAAAAACAAGTTAGACGTCCTCTAATTGTTTGTTGCATGTTTTACGTGGCTGCTATGGGTTTCTAGCAAGAACGTTTCTTACCTACGCAAAACCACAACGTGATATCCAATTGCTATTTACCCTTCATAAGGACCCTTTTCATCGAATCCGATCCGACTAAAGTGGGAGAGACAGACACCCGCCAGCCACCTTATGCAACTAGTGCATGTCAGTCGGTGGAACCAGTCTCACGTAAGCGTACGTGTAAGGTTGGTCCGGGCCGCTTCATCCCACAATGCCGCCGAATCAAGATAAGACTAGTACGGTAACGCATATTGAACAAAATCTACGCCCACAACTACTTTTTGTTCTACTCGTGCATAGAAATCTACGCAATAGACCTAGCTCATGATGCCACTGTTGGGGAACGTAGCAGAAATTCAAAATTTTCTACGTGTCACCAAGATCTATCTATGGAGAGACCAGCAACGAGGGGAAGGAGAGTGCATCTACATACCCTTGTAGATCGCTAAGCGGAAGCGTTCAAGAGAACGGGGTTGAAGGAGTCGTACTCGTCGTGATCCAAATCACCGAGATCCTAGTGCCGAACGGACGGCACCTCCGCGTTCAACACACGTACAGCCCGGTGACGTCTCCCATGCCTTGATCCAGCAAGGAGAGAGGGAGAGGTTGAGGAAGACTCCATCCAGCAGCAGCACAACGGCGTGGTGGTGGTGGAGGAGCGTGGTACTCCAGCAGGGCTTCGCCAAGCACCGCAAGAGACGAGGAGGAGAGAGGTAGGGCTGCGCCAGGGAGAGATCAAATCGTGTGTCTTGGGCAGCCCAAAACCCCCACTATTTATAGGAGAAGGGGAGGAGGGTGCGCCCCCTCTAGGGTTCCCACCCCTAGGGGGCAGCCCTAGATGGGAAGGGGGGGCGGCCAAGAGGGGGAGAGGGGGGCGCCCTAGGGTGGGCCTTAGGCCCATCTGCCTAGGGTTTCCCCCTTCTCCTCCTGCTGCGCCTTGGGCCTTGTGGGAGGCGCACCAGCCCACTCAGGGGCTGGTCCCTTACCACTCTTGGCCCATGCAAGCCTCCGTGGTGGCCCCACTTGGTGGACCCCCGGGACCCTCCCGGTGGTCCCGGTACGTTACCGATAAACCCGAAACTTTTCCGGTGACCAAAACAGGACTTCCCATATATAAATCTTTACCTCCGGACCATTCCGGAACTCCTCGTGACGTCGGGATCTCATCCGGGACTCCGAACAACATTCGGTAACCACATTACAAATCCTTTATAACCCTAGCGTCATCGAACCTTAAGTGTGTAGACCCTACGGGTTCGGGAGAACCATGCAGACATGACCGAGACGTCTCGGTCAATAACCAACAGCGGGATCTGGATACCCATGTTGGCTCCCACATGTTCCACGATGATCTCATCGGATGAACCACGATGTCGAGGACTAATCAATCCCGTATACAATTCCCTTTGTCTATCGGTACGATACTTGCCCGAGATTCGATCGTCGGTATCCCGATACCTTGTTCAATCTCGTTACCGGCAAGTCTCTTTACTCGTTCCGTAACACATCATCCCGTGATCAACTCCTTGATCACATTGTGCACATTATGATGATGTCCACCGAGTGGGCCCAGAGATACCTCTCCGTTACACGGAGTGACAAATCGCAGTCTCGATTCGTGCCAACCCAACAGACACTTTCGGAGATACCTGTAGTGTACCTTTATAGCCACCCAGTTACGTTGTGACGTTTGGCACACCCAAAGCACTCCTACGGTATCCGGGAGTTGCACAATCTCATGGTCTAAGGAAATGATACTTGACATTAGAAAAGCTTTAGCATACGAACTACATGATCTGTGCTAGGCTTAGGATTGGGTCTTGTCCATCACATCATTCTCCTAATGATGTGATACCGTTATCAATGACATCCAATGTCCATGGTCAGGAAACCGTAACCATCTATTGATCAACGAGCTAGTCAACTAGAGGCTTACTAGGGACATGGTGTTGTCTATGTATCCACACATGTATCTGAGTTTCCTATCAATACAATTCTAGCATGGATAATAAACGATTATCATGAACAAGGAAATATAATAATAACCAATTTATTATTGCCTCTAGGGCATATTTCCAACAAAATTTATTATTGCCTCTAGGGCATATTTCCAACAAGTCCCACCTCGCTAGCCGAGGGGCGACCGCACTTGTTTATAAACCCCCGTGCGGTAGCTCTCTCGAGCTCCTCTCCAAAGCAGGCCTACTGGGCCTACATGTTCTCTGCTGCCCTGTGGGCCTACTGGGCCTTTGCGGGCCTGCATCCTGGCCCAACAACAGGTTGGGTTTCTAGTCGTATGCAGGCCGCTCTGGCCTAGTAGGCGGGCTTTTTTTATTTTTTTTGCTTTATTTATTTTTGAGTTGTTTTTTTTGTGTATTTAGAGTTTCTTTGTGAATATTTTTACTTTAGGTACAAAAAATTACAAACTTTCTGTTAGTGCCCGTAGTTTTCAAATTTGAATAGTTTAAATTTTGAATTATTTGAAATTAGTGTGAATCACTAGTTTGTGAATAACTTAACTTTAAAAATCAGTAAAGGCATGAAAGAATTTGTTTGCACATAAAATTTCTTCGCGTTTCAAATGCCAAAACACATAATTAACTACCCTAACTATTACAGAGATTCCCTTCTGGGTGTGAAACACAGAAGAAAGTGATGATAGTGAAGCCGATCACATCCCAGATCTTTGGGTGTGAAACTTTTTCTTCGCGTGTGTCCCTTTGCGCCGTAACCATGGATAATCTTCATCATTTAACGGGATGCTCGGGTCAATATTCACTATGAATGGAGCAATTTTATCAAACTTTTCATAATCTTCTGACTTGTCTGTCTTGTCATCCACTCCCATAATGTTTCTCTTCCCAGAAAGAACTATGTGCCGCTTTGGCTCATCATACGATGCATTCGCTTCCTTATCTTTTCTTTTTCTTGGCTTGGTAGACATGTCCTTCACATAGAAAACCTGTGCCACATCATTGGCTAGTACGAATGGTTCGTCTGCATACGCAAGATTGATGAGATCCACTGTTTTCATTCCGTACTGCGGGTCTTCCGTTACCCCGCCTCGTGTCATATTGACCCATTTGCACCGAAACAAAGGGACCTTCAAACCACGTCAATAGTAAAGTTCCCATATGTCATGTATATAACCATAATATGTTTCCTTTCCCGTCTTGGTTTCTGCATCAAAGCGGACACCACTGTTTTGGTTGGTGCTCTTCTTATCTTGGGCGATCGTGTAAAATGTATTACCATTTATCTCATACCCTTTGAAAGTCATTATATTCGAAGATGGTAACTGGGACAGCAAGTACAGGTCATCTTCAATAGAGGTGTCATGCATGGTACGTGTCTGCAACCAGCTGGCGAAACTCCTGGTTTGTTCACGTGTAATCCAGTCATCAGACCGCTCCGGGTGTTTGGAGCGTAGCAAATTCTTGTGTTCATCCATATACGGAGCCACCAAGGCGGAATTCTGTAGAACTGTGTAGTGTGCTTCAGTGAGAGAATGTCCGTCCATACATATTATTTGTTCCCCTCCTAGCGTGCCTTTTCCATCCAGTCTGCCCTTATGCCGCGATTCAGGAACACCAATCGGCTTAAGGTCAGGAATAAAGTCAATACAAAACTCAATGACCTCCTCATTTTGACGGCCCTTGGAGATGC
Source organism: Triticum urartu (assembly GCF_003073215.2). NCBI lineage: Eukaryota > Viridiplantae > Streptophyta > Magnoliopsida > Poales > Poaceae > Triticum > Triticum urartu. The sequence continues at coordinate 604,375,524 of NC_053025.1, forward strand.
TTCCTTCTAGCCTAGCACGGTTATGAACATATTTCTTTAAGACTCCCATGAACCTCTCAAAGGGGAACATATTGTGTAGAAATACAGGACCAAAAACGTTAATCTCTTCGCATAGGTGAACTAGGACGTGCGTCATGATGTTGAAGAAGGATGGTGGGAACACCAACTCGAAACTGACAAGACATTGCACCAAATCATTCTCTAACCTTGGTATGATTTCTGGATCGATTACCTTCTGAGAGATTGCATTGAGAAATGCACATAGCTTCACAATGGCTAATCGAACGTTTTCCAGTAGAAGCCCCCTCAATGCAACCGGAAGCAGTTGCGTCATAATCACGTGGCAGTCATGAGACTTTAGGTTCTGGAACTTTTTCTCTGCCATGTTTATTATTCCCTTTATATTCGACGAGAAGCCAGACGGTACCTTAATACTGAGCAGGCATTCAAAGAAGATTTCCTTCTCTTCTTTGGTAAGAGCGTAGCTTGCATGACCCTGATGTATGCCGTCTTTTCCGTGCATACGTTGCTGGTCCTCCCGTGCCTCAGGTGTATCTTTTGTCTTCCCATACACGCCCAAGAAGCCAAGCAGGGTCACACAAAGATTCTTCGTCACGTGCATCACGTCGATTGCGGAGCGGACCTCTAGGTCTTTCCAATAGGGCAGGTCCCAAAATATAGATTTCTTCTTCCACATGGGTGCGCGTCCGTCAGCGTCATTCGGAACAGGTTGTCCACCAGGACCCTTTCCAAAGACCACCTCCAAATCCTTGACCATATCATGTACATCAGCACAAGTACGGTGGCGAGGCTTCGTCCAGTGATCCGCCTCACCTTTGAAATGCCACTAGTAGAAAAAGGGTCAAACGTGAAGCACATTAGTGCCGGTTTGTATTTGAGCCGGTACTAATGGTACCATTAGTGCCGGTTCGAACGGATTTGCATTAATGCCAGTTCGTGTCGAACCTTTAGTACCGGTTCGTGGCACGAACCGGTACTAAAGGGGTGGTGGCAGGCTGGCGTCAGGCCGGGGCCCCACGATCACCTTTAGTACCGGTTCGTGGCACGAACCGGTACTAAAGGGGTCTAACCTATAGTACCGGTTCATGCCACGAACCGGTACTAAAGGTCCCATTTTCAAACTCTACCCCCCCTGGATCGCCTTTTCAGTTTTAAAAAAAATAAAAGAAAATAATGGAAATGTCAAAAAAAATAAAAGAAAATAAGTTTCTCATGTGATATGTGGTCTAGTTGTTGGGAAAATTTGCAAATGTGAATTTTGACTTTATTTGCAAAATCTCTCTGAAATTTGTAAAAATGGGCATAACTTTTGCATACTAACTCGGATGAAAAAGTTTTTATATGAAAAATCATCTACTCGAAAACCGTTAAACATTTGCAAAATCCTCAAAAACCTAATAGAAAAAAAGTTACGGGGCTTTTAAGATCTAGAGTGGAAAAATTTGAAAAATATTCAAACAGTGGGCAAACTGTGGTCAAACAATGGTCAAACTAATTATTCTAGAATATTAGTGTTACTAAATAATTATTTTAGTTATTTCAATTTTGGTCAAATCTGGTCAAAATGTGGTCAAACAATGGTCAAACTAATTATTCAAGAAATATTAGTGTTACTAAATAATTATTGTTTTTAAAACAATAGTTTCAAACTCAAACAGTGAAATGTGTCACTTCATGCTCAAGCAAAATTCCTGAAGGTTAATAGGATTGACATCTTACTATTGTCAGGAAAACAACAAGTGCAGACTCGGAAACGAAGGAGAATAGAACCTGAAAGTTAAGCGTGCTCGGGCTGGAGTAGTGAGAGGGATGGGTGACCGGTCAGGAAGTTAGATGATTTGAAATGAGTGATCCACACTTGAGCAGTTAAGAGAGGTGATTAGAGACTAAATCATCAAATAATTCAGAAAAATTAAAAATAAAAAAAATCAATTTTTTTCCAAAATTTTCAAAAAAAAAATTCAAAAAAAAACCTTTAGTACCGGTTGGTAACACCAACCGGTACTAAAGGTCCCCCGTACCAGGGCGCGAGCTCACGCCACGTGGTGGCACTTTAGCGCCGGTTCGTGCCGAACCGGTACTAAAGGGGGGGGGCCTTTAGTGCCGAAATGTTAGTGCCGGTTCCATAACCGGCACTAAAGGCCCTTACAAACCGGTACTAATGGTCCATTTTCTACTAGTGGTACCTCTGCTGTACTGTTTCTCCGTTGAGTACGAGGTATTCCGGAATATTTTCTATGATGTATATGTTTCCATGTTAACCACATGTCGAAATTAATACATCTATTTACAATTGAGATTTTCAATTTCTTGCAAATACGGATGCAAAATTCAAGGTGATTTCTTCAAATTGATGCTTGAGATCATAAGGTAGTCATATGGATCTACTGCCTACGCAGATTATCGATGACTACTGATAAAGCCTCTATCATGTCGTTTCGACATTATGATTGCTTTACAAAGTGCTCTCCCACACATTTTACTAAGTCATGACATAAGGCATTACGAGTGATTATCTACTGATTTCATCAGATTATACTCTCTAGTGCTGCGAGATCTACTCCATTTTGGAGATTATCTTCAAGGTGTCATATTTAGCAATTTGAGATTCACACTAATGGTTTCAAGATAACTTCTTGAAATACCCATTGATTTTGCTAAGTTCATTACAACATCAACCATGATGATCTTTAATTTACTGGTTATAAATTAATTATCTCTGGTTTACCCATAGAGGTAACATATGGCTATAGAGTTTGAGGCATTCGCCCTCAATGGCCACCACTGCCCTATCTGGGCCATGGACATCATGATCGCTCTTGTGTCTCGTGGGATAATGTGTGCAATCCTGGATTCACCTCTATTTCGGATCACACCACTAACAGAAAAATGGTGTCTTATATATCATAAGGCATTAGATTCAGATCTCAGCATCTGGTTATTCTGTATCAGCAATTCCTGGGATACAATGTACCTCAAGGGCAAAGGTTTGAATCTTACTTCAACCTTCAATCTGACGTCACCAGCTGTGACGGGACCCTATGGGCACGGAGAATATGATGGTTGAATATGCCTCAACCGACATGTATGGAGACTATGAATAGTCTTTCAATCTCCTGAGTGGTCAATATAATTAATGTCCATTTACGATGTTGTAACAACAACATAAGTATTGTTGTCATCATATACTGTATATCACAATATATTGTATCAGCACTTTGGTACAAATACATTTGTATGTATTCTATATATCTCACAATAATTTTCATATTGAGAATCTTCATGTCTATATATAGATTTCTACGGGAGTCAATCCGATGAAAAATGATATGTGCCTTGTGGACATATGCACCACAAACTCTATACTCAGGGAAGTCCAATGTTTCCACTCTCATTGAGAGAAAGGAGATATTTTAAAATCGCTAGACGTGATGAGGTATTTGTTGGCTCAACTCGAGTCATATTTACTATCCCTGTGGGTACCCGAGTAACATCGGGATGCTTTATTGCTTCCCAGGTTTAACTCGTACCCTACTAAACTATAGAGGTATCCGTCAAAATAGTTTCCATAGCGAAACTTATGATGACAACAAAGAGAAATATCTTCTCTTTACCATATGCAACGGATATGGCAAGCACATTCTCTATGTATCATCGGCATTGCACTACACATACTACAAAACCCGTAGCACATGTTGCGTACGAGATAGTTTTCCAGAGTGTCTTTTGCATGACAAACTTGGCATTCCTGCTTTGGTCATCATTGACATTGGGTTGAAACCGAAACTATCAACAATTCCACTGGTTTATGATTGTTATGATGCTAAATTCTAATAACATTTGGATTTTATGTGCACTACAAGTGACACAGGGAAGCTAATTTTAAGGCTCGCACACCTTAAAGTCTACGCTGGACCACTCAGACTCCTTGAATGCATCAAGTCGAGGTAAGTGGCTCTTCCCAGCCATTGAGTAGACTACTCAGGTATCCATGGTTCTAAAAGACATATCTACATAATGGTCTTAAGTGTGTGCTTTATTCACACAAAACCATTGGCCATTATCCTGACATTGATTTCAAGCAAATTGAATGGATAACATTGCAGAATTCTCCTTGAGGGCCATCTCTATGGCTTTTGGATTGAAATTTAGCAATTTGTCCTAATGTCTAGACTCAAAATGGTTTGGTAGAATCCTATCCAAAGAGTTAAGCTCACTGAATTATCTTTACTTTGGAATTGCAACTTACCAACTTTACGTTGGAGTCATGCAGTTTTACACGCTCATGACAGAACTGCATAATATTATTCCCCACTATCTTTGACATGTGGATACCTACCAAGTATTTCCTATCTGCGGTAATTCGGTTGCATACCGATATCACCACCCGACATACATCATTGGCCCCTCAACATATAGTTGGGATCTATGTGAGGAATAACTGTATTTCCGTCAATACCTCAAGCCCCTCACATCGGGAGTTATTCAAGGCCAGTATGCTGATTCAATGAGGAACATTTCCAGGCATTAGGGGGAGATTTCAAGTACCATAAAGAATGCTAGGAAATTAGTGGAATGTTCAACACATTTTCTGCCTCAAATCCACATACTCAAAGATCTGAACCATGCGTTCAGAAGATTTGCATCACATTGCAAATAACCTGTCAGATTCATTTACTGACTATAAAGGTGTCACACAATCCTATAATCCTGCAAAAATATGCCTGAAAGAGTGATGGTACCAACAAAATTCACTCCACTCCCTGTTCATAGCAACAAGGGGAGATGTATGGCAGAAGTACATCGGGATTCAGCTTCCCGCAAGCAAGGATATCAAGGCCTGTGAATCAGTAAATACAAGTCAACTTCACGTTGACAGACACCTATTGGGTAGTATACACCCAGTGGACGGGAAACCTCCACCAACCCAGGTCATAGTGCACACAATGACCAGGACATCGGAATACCTGACTCAATCGCATTGGGCAATCGCGAGCAGTCACCATGGGTAACGATATTTCCATCAAGTCTGTATTGATATATAGATTCTGGAGAATCATATAACCGGAAGTCTAGAATTGTCGACATATATTTCTCAACTAGATTGCAAAAACCTTTCAAATGATTCAGATCCAAAGACCACGGCCATGGCAAAGTGTGAACAACACTCGGACTGAACTCAAGCAAAGGGTATAATCTAGGTAGAAATGATCTTGCTCAATAATGGGAAGGTATTCATAAGCAATACCTACACCAGTTTTCTTCTGGAAACGGAATTGAGAACAATGAGGTGGTGAAACATAGAGCAAGTATTGTAGCACAAGGGTTCACGCAGATACCCAACTATTCTCTAGAGGTGGAATCTCTTTCCGATAACTTATATCATTGGCAGTACAAAATCATCTATCTCTGCAGTTGATAGATGTAGTGATTACATATCCATGTCGATCACTAGATTCAGACATATATGATTGATTCCCGATGGAGTCTCAATTCTGAATCGAAATACAAAATGCAACATACATTGTGTAAAATCAGTAAGTCACCATAAGACTTATTGTTGTCGGTACATATGGTACAATCGACGTAGTGAGGTCCTTATTCACAAGGATTACTCCTACAATGATGATTATCCATGTTTGTGTGTCTGCAATGACGACACATGTAATCATCTAAATGACGGAGTTTAAAATGAAGGATTTGGGTGAACCAAAATACCGCTTGTTACTACAACTTAAGCACCTTCATTCATACATTATGGTATACTATGTTGTCTATATCCAAAATATATTGGAGAACATTGTGGACAAATCTTATCCATCCATAACTCTCATGGTAGTTCATTCTCTAGACATAGAGAAAGACCTATTTAGACCAAGAGATGATGGAAATGAGATATTGGGACTCAACGTTCCATAATGCCATTGGATCCACCAAACACAATTGGTTGGTACTCAAGAATATCTTTCGATATCTCCAAGGCATCAAACATCTTGTCCTGGTTTTTCAGTTTCACAGAAACGTGAACACCAATATCATTGGATACATCGATCAGATCCCCACTATGTCAGATCCTAGACAAGCTTAGTGTTCCTACTAGGTGTGGTAGCCCCCTCATGAAGAATCTTCAAAACAGACCTCATGGCTACATCCACCAACCATTATCTCAACGATAATGTTTCTTGTGTTTCCCGGATGCCAACAAGTTACATAATAAGCAATATCACTATATTGCATATCTTGCAAGTCAAATCATGTGATTGATTTGTTCATCGGGTATCTACCAACTTCTATGTTTCAGAAATGTGTTCATGGAGTTGGTAGGTGATGACTTCGAATTTTGCAAGAATCAGGGGGAGTATCTTCCTGAATTGTTCCTGTTCAATGCATCATATTATACTCTTTTCCCCTTCATGAGTTTACTTTACAGGTTCTCGTGAAGGTTTTTAATGAGGTAATATCAACATGAGATCATATGTCATACTTTCAATTTTCCCCACTGGGGTTTTTAGGAAAGTATATATGACATATTCATTGTCCTCTAAAACTCTATGGGTTTTCTCGTATTGAGTTAAAAGAGACAATAACCATTATATGTTGCATCATTTTCTCCTTATTTTTCCCACTGGGTTTGAAGGAGTTTTAGCAACATATCAAACATCTATCTCTTCACATTTTTCCCACAGGGTTTTTCGAGGAGACTTACTTAAGTTGATGATGATGAACATTCTCAAAGACAAACCAACTCGGAGGAGCTTTTATGAAGATGATAGAAGTACATAGACAAGTGTAGATTAGGGGGAGTGTTAAGACTTAATTAACACAAGTTAATTAAGGATTAAATCTCCACTTATCCTGACCGTCATATAAATAGACGCGACTTTTGTAAGCGTCGTGTCCCTCCGGATGCGTCTCTTCGGAGACTATAAATATGTAACTTGTCATCATCAATAGACACAGTTTTCAATACTATCGATTGTCTTTCGTTTTTTTTCAACAGCATGAATGCAACTTTTCCTGTGGGTGACGCGGCAAGTGATATGGCAGCTTCTTCTTCTGTCATCTTTTTGTACCTTCCAAGTGTTAGGCGTTCGGGATGCTTAATGGCACAGGTTCCACAATATTTGTGATTCACTGAATGTGGGGAATGGTGTTCAAGTATCTCATGGGTTCGATGTAGCTTCAACAAACACCAAAAACTAAAGGTGACATAGCATGTTAGAGGGTTTAGATGTACTGAAAGAAAGGCAAGCCTCACACTTGGAGGCATTAAACGGACTTATCTTAGAAACAGAGCATACAAACTGTTTCTTACAAGTTATAAGCACTGGAATTCATTTGGCATCTCTTCTTATTCGTAAAAAAATATCTCTGGCGAGAACATGCCATCTCTAATCCGCTTAACCACCATTTCTTGCTCCTCTTTCCTATTTGGAAATTTCGAAGGACGCGACGACATAAGGGCGTCACAGGAACTACACTGCTCGTCTCCCATCAGAACTATCTTCTGCAAGTTGGGACATCGCTCCATCATTGATCTTATAAACGTAAACTGGTGTTCTAGTGATTTAAATCCAGCGAATTCTAGCTCTTTCAGAAGCTTGTTCTCGGAGCTGTTGTCCAAGTGTCTTTCCCACCAAGGAGTACTTCTGGTAAGGTAGGAAGCGAGCCTGCCCTCACCCACATCGCACACATGTTCCCATACCTGCATTTGTGGGACCGTTACATATATCATTGGAATCAAGTTTTAAACAACTTTCAACTAAAATTTGTGAAAAACTAAAGCTCCAAATGTGGACAAGAAGAGAAATACAGACAAAGACATCACCTCAATGTGCAATATTTCGACAGATGGTGCTGCTACAAGAAAGGCTATTGTCCATGAAATGTCAAATTCAACAAATATACCACGTACGGATAGCTTCCTTAGCTTGCTGAATGCGGTGTGGAGTTCCTCCATTTCAGGTTGCAACCAAAGCTGATCACAACATTAAACAAACAAACAAAATAACAATGAATAGTTTGCAAGCACATACATGATATAACTTTCATAAATGTGATGACATGACGAATACCAAATAAAGTACCATTTAGCAAAAATAAAATAGCACTGACATTTTCTCCTTGAAATCCAATGTGAAAGACATAGGGAATACCAAAAAAAATGCACAATTAGCGAAAATGAAGTAGTACCTACATTTTCTCCTTGGAAATCCAATGTGAGAGTGTGTATACTTGTTACTCCATATAGAGGCTCACTTAATTTAAATTCGCGTTGATCACAATTTGAACCACATGAGAGTTCTAAGTCCCCAAGAGATGGGACAAAACCAAAGGTCACTGGGGCATACTCAGATACCCAGGTCTCACATAAGAACTTCTCCAATTTCGGGAGGCAGACCAGGTCAATCCTCACAAAGCGACACTTCTCAATTTCTAGGACACAAAGTTTTGAGTCTGGTGCATCAATCTTAAAGAGAGAGTAGGAACCAGTATCACAATGGAAAAGGCTTAGATGCTGAAGTTGCTTGCAGCAGTCAAACAGGACATGGTGCATGTCCAATTTATCAAAGCCTACATTTTTTAGGAAAAGCTTTGTGAGGCAGTGGAGCACACTAGGGTAAGCACTGAAAAAAGAATCTATTTCTTGAGCTCGCTGCAGCATATCCTCCTCAGTACGGGCCAAAGCATCTGTCTCATCAAGAACACTGAGATCCAAATCTTTCAACAAACCACTGTCGATTGCATCACCTATCAGTGGGCCAACTTCACACAGGAAAGTGTTGATCGAATAGAGGTTAAGGTGCAAACTTGAGATAGTGGATTCTCTCTGTTGTTTATTCAACAAACTCCTAGTTGCTTTGGTCAAAGAGGCCATAGCTTGCTCCATATCATTTTCCTCAATAGGGTCAGCGCGCGGAGCGGATAGGAAATCCTCGACATTGATGCTGAGTTCAGGCAGCAACCAAGGCAGATGCCTCCACCGTGTAGAGAGCACACTTGTCCTTGTAGCAATAAGTGAACTGACTCTCCCCAAGATGGACAGTAAAATATCATCGGTCAGCATGCTGAGCCTATCTTCGCCGTCCAGTTGCTGCAACATAAATCAAGGAGCCATTATTTAGCTGCCATAACTTTATTCAGAAATACCAAACAGAGAATATCTACACATGGTGACAGGAACTAAAAATCTATCTGGCGTGTAAATTGCTTGATTGTCTCTACTACTACAGCATACCAACTCTCAAACTTTGAATTCCAGGATGGAAACAAAACTATGGTGTGTTGATTAGTAACGATCTGACGGCTAAATTTGCCGCTACTGTACCATCTAAAGTAAGCAATGTGCACTTTGCTGTGTATGGTTCTAGGTACAACCTCAGTGGCCATATATATAAAGAAATCCTGCTAATTGTCGCCCGCCGACATTTGCAAACTTTATTATGAAAAGTATGCACCAATCCACACAAGTCAATAATCGTCGAAAAGCTGCCAACAGAATGGATGCAGGAGTTGTGCAAAAGAAGAAAATAAAAATCATTCCCATCACTATCATTGGCTAGAACAGGAAGATGTAAACTGGAGCTTTATATCGTCAGAACAAAGAGAGACATCTCCTTCGGACACGATCGTGTAAGTGTTCTACAAGTTGAAGGTGGGCAAAAACAAAACAAAGACACGGCGGCATGGCGAAACTTTGAACCCGAATCTGGCAATAATTTTTGGCTCTGTTTATTCACTTCTTCACTCTGTCAAACCCACGTAAATTATACTATGTAATTTGGCTCATAACACGCTAGACAAACAACTTAAAAAACAGAACATTCAACCTTTACATGGCGCGCTATAATAACTGCTAACAGTTATACAGCTATTGGCGTTGTACGCACAGTGGAATAGTATATAAGAAGAGAATTGGAACAAACGGGCATGGCGAACAAGAGTGGAGGGGACTTACTTGGCTGCGGGGACTGTCGCTAAAATCGTTATCATTCGCCTCCATGGAGTGTGATGTCTAGACGAGGTAGGAAGCTGAAACCCGACGAGGCTTTGAGCGTGGATGCTCGATTATCACAGGCCAATCCTCGTCCTTATTCTGCCACTATTTATAATGACTAGCCTGCACCCCCCTCCCAGTCGGAAAGGGAGGGAGGGAGGGTCCTAATCGGATTGCAGACCCTGAAATACAGTTCAAATTCAAATTCAGGGTCGAATTCGGCGTGGACTGGAACGTGCTGCACATCAGTCCTCCCGCGGAAATTTGAAGATCTGGCGCGCTACTGACCCGGGCCGGGCGCCAGACAGAGGACCCTGAAATCCATTCAATTCAAATTCACCCCCGCGTTAGAGATATGGATAGATGCGAACAAACGGAGCCGAATCCGTGATGGATTTGAACGCGCTTATACCTTGCCGGAGGGTTATGGCCGGCTGGGTTTGCGGAGAAGAAAGAAGAGGGCGGCGGCCGACGTCTGGAGGACGAACCCTAGCGAGATTTTTCTCACTCGATATATATATAAGGATTGCCTGCCTGCTGGGCCAACGTTGGGCCGATACTTGTTGATTTCCTTTTTATATTTAACCACGAACCGAATTCTACCGACGGACCGGCGCGATGGTGACCGGCAGCGGCAGAGTGAGGCGCCGCGACGACACGACTGCCAGCCTAGAACAGAGACGAGGCAGAGTGATTTATCTGTTTTTTTTTCTGAGAACAGAGTAAATTACGACAAGAATCACGAGGTGCTGGGTGACGACGAGCCAAGCCATGAATCTCGGCTGCCGGCCGATCGAGCGACGTTCGTCGACCTGACCTCGCGCGTCCTGCTGCCGTCTCTGCCCTGCTCCCGCCGGGAAAAAAAAAGTGCGCCAGTGTTCAGCAGCTGATGCGTCGACGAGTAGCTTGTTGCTGGAAGTGATCTCCATCGCCGGAGGCGGCCAAGGCAGGGACGGAGGAAGCGAGCGGCATCCGCCCCGGCGGCCCCGGTCACGGACTGTGGAGACGACGCGATCGATTCGATAGCGTGCGTGACGATTTTTTTTCTTTTTTATTAATTTGCCGCGTCCGCTTTCGATCCGCCGCGGTTTTTTTTTTTTTGAGAAATCACGATTAGCGACGAAGTAGCTCAGTGCGGGAGGCCACGAATTGTCGTGCAATGGGCCCGGCCCAATAAACATGTTCTCTTTCGGTGAGAGAGACAGAGAGAGAAAATGTGTGCCCGTCCGCCAGAAAAAAATAATCAAAATATGTTCTCTGCGGGGGAACCAGTTTGAAAACCTGCGACCTGGCTTTTCTGGCAGATTTTAAATTGTATCTTTGAAATAAATAACTCAGTCATTTAAAAAAATGTTTGTGCATTTATAATATGTTTGTGCATTTATACAATGTTCACAAAAAAAGATATGAAGTATCGTTATTATCCATGTCTCCATGATGAACAACCACGACTTTGTCGCTTGAGCATGAGTAGGATCAACATGAGAGTCCAAGAGTGGCTTCAATATGACTTGTCCTAATAGAGATCACCGGTAACGAAAAAGGAAAAAAAATGCAGAAAGAAAACCGAAAGAGCCGGAAACGAAAAAACAAAAGCAAAAACCCAAGGGAAAAACTACGGAGCCATGCCCTGGGGGTCCGTTCATTCGACAACCATTGTCCTGTTTTGACCAGTCTGCAAAGACCGCCTATGTATGATTTGATACGAACTCACTCTATCCGTCGCTACGAGCGAATAATAGGTGATTCCGCTTAGGGTCTTCGAGTTGTCCACCTGCCTTTAAGGGCTTCGGAGGGCTCTTCTTCACCGGATTTGGATGGTAATATTCACTTCATGCTTCCTGATTATGTATGTATGTTGTTAAAAGGAAAACAATGCGCCAATGTTGAGGAACTGAAGCGTCGGCGACGGCGAGTAATTAGTCGCTGGACGCGATCTGGATCGCCGGAGGAAGTGAGCGGCATCCACCCCGATCGCCGAGTGTGGAGACGACGCCATCCATCGATTCCATAGTGTGTGTGACGAAACAGCAAGGCGCGTCCTGTTCGTTTTCGATTCTCCACGCTTATTTTTCGCGATGATAGTGGCTCAGTGTGGGAGGCCACCAATTATCGCTCAATGGGCCGGGCCAATAGTGCCCCCGCAGCTACGCTCTTTAGTGAGGAAAAAGAATGCGAGCCCGTTTCCTAGAAAACCCTGTTTGAAAACCTTTCCCCACAAAAAATAGAAGGTTTTGAAATAAATAAGTCTGTCATTTTTAAAAAAAAATATGAATTTAAAATATGTTTGTGCATTTAAACAGCGTTTGCAAAAATAAAGAAATGAAGCCTCGTTATTATCCATGTCTCCATGATGAACAACCACAACTTTGACCCCAACGATTTTGTCGCTTGAGCATGAGCAGGATCAACATGAGAGGTGCCTCCAAGAGTGGCTCCAATCTGACTTATCCTAACAGAGGTCATTGGTAAAGAAAAAATGCGGAAAGAAAACCGGAAGAACCGACAGAGAAAAAACAAAAGCAGAAAACTCAAGGAAAAACAACGGAGACATGCCCTCGGTATCCATTTGTTCAACAATCATTGTCCTGTTTCGACGGGCCCACAAAGATTGCCTATGTATGATTGATACGAATGCACTCTATGCTTCGTTACGAGCGAAGAATAGGAGATTCGGCTCGGGGTCTTCTAGTTGTCCACCTGCCTTGAAGGGCTTCAGAGGGCTCTTCTTCACCGGATTTGGATGGCCTATTGCGCGGTGCTCAAATTTGATTGTATAGGCCTGCCACGGGAAATGACGATGTCCCCTTGGCAAACTTGCCTCGGAATCAACATGTAATACAAACTTGATATAGAGCATGTACACGATGAGATTGTAGACATAGGAAAAATCATATGGCCAACAAACAACTCACTGACAACAAGAAATCACAAACATCAAAAGTATCATTCACACATAATATTAGCACGACTAACCGTCATTTAAACAGGTTGCACGAAGTATGAGAGATCACAAAGGCAAAACAGAATCAATACCACTAGGGACAGAGCCAGGAATGACCGGGGGGGGGGGGGCAAAGTAGAAATTGTTTGATGATTTATACATAAATTTCAAGGGTATATGTAGAAAAATTTCAATCTTAGGAGGGGGGGGGGGGCATGCTCCCCTCCAACGCCCCTTTGGCTCCATCACGGAGTACCACAAAAAAGAACACCACGTTCAAATATAAAGAGTGAAAACCTTAAAAGCAAACACTTATTTGCCTTCTTTTCATTGACAACATTTAGATGGCCTTTAGTAGTCTTTATCTACTTTGTACTTGTTTTTGCATCCACAACTTGTTTTCCTTCCTTTGCCCCGAACTTCTTGGCTTCTACATACCTTGCCATCAGTTTGTGCTTGCTGCCCAGTAAGGGAAAAAGGGTTCATGAAAATGGAAATCAATTGCAAAAAATAAGTATAGATGTAGCTAAGAGTTCCAAATTTAACTCGACCGCCTTCATTTTCCCCCCTCTTTAACATTGGAAAAGTTCTTATGTTGCCCTCTTCCAAGGTTATTTTTTTGCACATGGATTTTGCTACATGTTGGCATAGGCCTCTCTTGCATATAAAACCGCAATAGATGATTATCACTTTAGTTTCATATCCAATTGCCTAGGGACAATTTCGCGCATCCTACCACCCGCTTTTCCACACCCGTTAACTTTATTTTACAGTTCTTTAACAACTCAGCAACTAACTTTTATTTACAAGTCTTCATTATATTGCAAAGCTACCATTTCATACCAGCTAAGTACTTTTGTTTCATTTTCTAGGTAAAGCAAACACATAGTGTACGTAGGATTGTATCAGTTGCAGATAGGACCTAATTAAGAGAATACTAATCCTACCTTTATCTACTTGTGGGTTCGATACTCCATAATTACCACCTCCATCTTTGAAAAGTGCTGCGGCAATTCCTTGCACTTAGATTATCAATTGGTAAGTGCTAATTGGCAAGTTATGATTTGATTTGTCAATATGGAGGCGACATAATTAATTACAATTTGATTCCTAATCAAAGGGGAAAAAACAACATGTGATGTGGAGGTGAGGGGGTGGAGCCTAACGTAATTAAAGAGCTACTACAAAAACTATAACAAAACTGCTAACATACTGCATTAGCACCTGACATAAATATGTGATGAACATAAATTTCGAGCAACAAAGAAAAACATATGCTTAATGTCCAAGTCAAACAATCTACATATCTACCACACAGGGGGTTGGTGCTAGCAACCAATAGCTCATTGCCACAGCCGCCCTCGCGTCGTCCGGACGGGCAGCACGGGCAGTTTTCGATCTGATCTCTCGGCGACCTCCCCACCTCTCCCGCTTCCCTCGCCGCCGTCGGACGATGCTATCGGGCAAAGCTCGTGCGGCTGACGGCAGCGGCGGGGCTCCAGGCGATGGCTTTGATGTAAGGCGGGCCCGAGGGCGGACAACGAATCATCAACGATCTTCATATAGTGGCGGGCGGCTCAAGCAATCTGCGCGCAGTGACTGGGTGGAGCTCTGGACGCGGCATGGTCAAACCTTGGCAACGGCCTGGGTGGAGATGGCCATCATCCTCCATGTTCGTTTCGTGGAGGCTCTAGCAGCATGTGCAGTCAAGGTCCTGTTTGGAGTCTGGCGCGCTGCTACTCTAGCTGTCCAAACGTTGAGCACGGCGGCGTTGGTGATAAGGGTCGTCCACTTTCTCTGATGCACAGAGTCATATGGAGACCTAAGACGCTCGCCACCGGCAGATCACAAGGCCACGGGTGGTCGGCGGTGGCGCCTCGGGTCTCAAATTGGCATGCTGATGCTTGGCGCTTGGCCGCTAGGTGGTTCATCCAATCGCGAAGGAGCATTCGTCATCATGACCGTGGCGGAACCGTCCGGCCACTCGAGCTGTAGATTGTGGTGGCCACTGGAGGATGTTCATGAGGATTTTCCTCTTCAGATCCAATGGCTGCTGCGAGCGGCACGCCACTGGCGACATTGCGAGATGCAACCAAAAGGCTCTTTTATGAGTTTTGGATGTTCATGAGGATTTTCCTCTTCGGATCCAATGGCTGCTGCGAGCGGCTCACAACTGGCGAGATTGCGAGATGCAACCAAAAGGCTCTTTTATGAGTTTTGGTTGCACTCATTCCAGTCAGTCTGCATTCAATGGTGAGATAAATTATATGGATGGTGGCTTGACGTAGAGGATATGGTTGTGCGGTCATGGCGATAATGCCACGCTTGTAGCAGCTGGGAACGCGAAAAGTGGTGGCGACAAGACATGATAACATTGATTTGGTGGTGCTTCTCGAGTTGCAACCAAAAGGCTCTTTTATGAGTTTTGGTTGCACTCATTCCAGTCAGTCTGCATTCAACGGTGAGATAAATTATATGGATGGTGGCTTGACGTAGAGGATATGGTTGTGCGGTCATGGCGATAATGCCACGCTTGTAGCAGCTGGGAACGCGAAAAGTGGTGGCGACAAGACATGATAACATTGATTTGGTGGTGCTTCTCGAGTTGCAACCAAAAGGCTCTTTTATGAGTTTTGGTTGCACTCATTCCAGTCAGTCTGCATTCAACGGTGAGATAAATTATATGGATGGTGGCTTGACGTAGAGGATATGGTTGTGCGGTCATGGCGATAATGCCACGCTTGTAGCAGCTGGGAACGCGAAAAGTGGTGGCGACAAGACATGATAACATTGATTTGGTGGTGCTTCTCGAGTTGCAACCAAAAGGCTCTTTTATGAGTTTTGGTTGCACTCATTCCAGTCAGTCTGCATTCAACGGTGAGATAAATTATATGGATGGTGGCTTGACGTAGAGGATATGGTTGTGCGGTCATGGCGATAATGCCACGCTTGTAGCAGCTGGGAACGCGAAAAGTGGTGGCGACAAGACATGATAACATTGATTTGGTGGTGCTTCTCGAGTTCCTGGTCTCGAGTTCCGGGGTGAAAACCTAAGGTCTGACCTAAACTAGTTATACCTGGCTGGCGATGTTTTTGCGTCTTTACCTTGTTGAGGGCATTGCTTGGATGTACTCAGACTTGTTTCTTGAAGGTGAAAACCTAGAGCCTGACCTTTAATGGTTGGATCCAGTGACAATGACGTTTGACCGTCGTTTCCTTTCTGAAGGCGTTGATGTTGAAGAATCTTTCTCGTTGTCCTTGTAGTATGAAGAGATGGTTGGTGCAGATATAGTCATTGTCGTAGATTATCCATCTTGTGTTGATCGTTTCAGATTTTTTTCCCGCTTAGGCATAGCTTGGGTCTTGTATGACTTTGCTTTTTGCATGTATTTTCAGTCTAATAGTATAGACCGTTTTCTTCTCAAACCTTGATATTCTACAGTTTATCATAATGACCTTTTTTCAGTCTACCTTGCTGCATGGTTATTGATAGGTAAAGCTCATAGATCATTTTGTTACCTCTAATAAGTTCTAACATAATGCCATATGTATAAAGATCAGCTCACTTTGGTTGCATGTTGATATATGTTCGTTTCTTTAATGATGGGCACGGTATGTGTTATTTTCATTTGGAACCATATACTGCAGTTCAATTTTCAGCGCAGCAGGATAAAAAGGGCCATAAAAAAGATATAAGGTGAGATTGTTCTTACCTATCTTCATTTGTACCCTTCGTAATGTTTGTTTCTTTATTGATCTGCCCAGTGTTTGTTAATTTTATTTGGGATCATAGACTGTAGTTCATTTTTTAATAGCAGAATAAAAGAGTGAAGTGCATTCTAGATCCTCGAACTATTTTGATGGTGTCACGTAGATCCTCAAACTATGAAAAGTGTCATCTAGGTCCTAAAAAATTCTTGAAGTGTAATAAGTGTGTATATATGTGACACCTCTGAAATAGTTCAAGGACCTATGTGACACCTTTGAAATAGTTTAAGGACCAGGATAACACACATATTGCATTTTGAGGACCTGGATGACGATTTTCATAGTTCGAGGACCTACGTGACACCTTTAAAATAGTTTGAGGACTTATGATGCACTTCACTCAGAATAAAATGACCCAGAAAGAAAGTGAGCAAGGTGAGAGGGTTCTTACCTGCATATCAATTAACGACGCACTGATACATGCACACATCTCAATTTTCTATGACACTACACGGCCCTGTATTCTATCCTATAACGGTAAAATTGATCCTGAATAACTATCTTTCCTTCACATGCAAGCTTGCACATCATTACAATTGAAACCACGTGATCCATCAACACTTCGTCTCCTGGCCTAACCTCATGTTCATGATGTACTTTATATATCCATTGGATATTCAAGTGATTGTGTTTGATCAATGTAACCATCATAGATAATCAGACTTTTGCTTATGATTAAGAACTTATTTATGTGGGTTAGTACCTCTGTCATCCCTCGATGACTTCTTGGTGGCTATAACATAAAATGTTGAGAATTAACTAAAACAAAAGATATTTCAGGTTGTATCTATTACACTACACATTTTTACTTTCCTTTATTTTGCTCTCTTTTTTGCTGTTAGCTTCCGTTTGTTTCTCAACTACTCAGATTATCTATAAAAGTTCTCGAGGATTCCCACCGCAACGCGCGAGGTATTTTCTAGCTTTCATAGGGAAACATCACAAATCACGAATCGGGCATAGCTAGTGTTTGCAGCTCCATTTTAGCTAAAGATGGCAGATTAAGAAAATATGGAAAAGGGTACACAAAATGATTATTATTTTTTACTTAATTGCACAAGGTGCCTTAACTTGGTGCCACTTTCGAGGCTATGGCCTTCCTGTGGCATTTTTACCAGTCTAATTACCTTCCAAATACATGTCCAAAATCAATCCTTTCATGGACATCTAGATATGAGCTAACACATAAACAATTCGGGACCATTCATGCCATCTTCGAAAAACTACCGGTGATGATGATTACCATCAGGATTTCTAACAGCTAACTCCAGCATCCAAACCCAACTAACCACTGGTGATAACATACTGTAGTTTGCTAATCTATTGGAAGAAGGGAATATTATTTTTAAACAAGATGACAAGAGTAATAACTTAACAGAAAGTGAGAGAAATTTATCATGACAATCCAGAATTATATGCACCTTGTTCTAACAAATTCACGAGAATCTACAGGTGCAAATACAGTTGCAATCACATGGATTAAATTATCCATGAAGTCGGACAGATGTGAAAAGGGCTTACTCATATGTAGACCACACCAACCAGACATGGCTCATCTAGTGTCCGGATCAAATCGCAGATCTTGTAAACCTGCATCCACTGCTTGGAGACGACCAAGCATTTCCCCTCCGACTCCACAAAATCATCTGTTTTGTACGTCCTCACCCTGATGTGCGCCCGGCGATGCGGGGGATACGGCGTTTCGTCAACGCTCCAACAGGTCACCAAGCAGAAGCCACTATCAATCCCCAGGGACACGAAATTGTGTGAGCGAGCGACCGGCTCTTCATCTTCCAAGTCGGACACCACAGGAATCTCAACAACAGAGAGTGAACTAGTGCCCATTATAATCTTGTATCCAGTGATGGCTTTTGTGGTGCTTGATAAGCCAAGGAAGAGCCCACGGCCATGCGGGATGGCACCATCGCTGAACGGCAGGTCGTTCTGGTCATCCACCGTCACCCACTTCTTCGAGCCCTTGGTGTCAAAAGCGTACGTGCCCACCCGTCCGGTCACAGAAACCAATATGTGGGAGCCCACGGCGACGTATGACTCGACGGCAACCCTCGGTGGACAACAGTACTGCCGTGGGGTGAGCTCCCAGGGAAAGAAGGGCGGCCGCTGCAGGGACCTCCACTTGCAGTTGGTTAGACGGCCGTCGACTGCCTGTGCCTGGGAGAGGTCGAGGACCTCGAACCAGGGCAAGTAATCGAGCGGTCCCTTCACTGAGGGGCTTCGGGAAAGAGAGTAGATCTTCTGGTCGATGGGTAGCAGGATCGGGAGGCTCTTGATCGACTTAGGTTCCGGGCCCCGGATCACCAACTGCTTCTCGGTGTCGAAAACGATGGTCCCCGGGCCGTAGTAGTTCTTGGTTGAGCTGCCGCCGACGCCGACGATCCACCGGCGGTCCTTCAATGTCAAAGGGACGAAACACATGTTGTGTTTGCATTTGAGGCGGGCGAGGCGGCGCGGGATGCTCACCGGGGTGTCGCCGCCGCCGCCGTCGGTGTAGGGTTCCACCTTGAACACGGAGAAGGCAGGGCTCACACTCCCATGGCCTACCACCAGGTAGGGCGAGGGCTCACGCTCCTCATTGCTACCGCTGCTACCGCCGAGCCTCTGCTTCTTGTTCGGGCGCATGGTCTCCAGCGAATCACTACCTCTATCGGTGATTCCATCGGCCCTCCTCTGGTCCTTGTTTTTGCGCTTCATCTCTATGCGCCGCCGCCGCTTGGGACGGGATCCTTGATAAAGTTAGGGTTGTGTTCTCCTTGTGAGCAATATGCGATGGATAAGAGGCTTTTTTAGGCAACGATGGATTTTTTTTTTTGAGAATCACTACCGGAATAACCCATTATGCCCACGGCTTTTTGATGGCTTTTTGTCGGGGCGTCGGCATAGTTGAGGTATGCCGACGGCTTGGGAAAAACCGCCGAGACAGAAAAGACGTTGGCACACTGCCATCTATGCCGACAGTAGTCATCGGCATACCTTAATCTACGCTGACGGCTCCTGTCGTTATAGAAAGGCCGTCGGCATATAGGCGGCACTGGCTACCCGGTCTCCAACAGTCGGCCGACGCCGTCAAATCTATGCCGATGGTCCTGACGGTGGCCGTAGGTGTAGATTATATCTTTATTTTTCAATTTTTAAGTTGTTTTCTTTTTTGGTTAAAACTTGATCCGACTTGTTTAAATTTAAACATACACAAATTTATATCTATTTGGGGTAGAATTTCCATAGATTATGAATATTAAGTTTGTTTTTGTTTTTGAGTATGTTAGAAATGTGACCTCATGTACTTTTGTATATAGGTCGTTATACTTTGTTAAAATCACAAGTAATTAATACTTGCATCGATTTTGACAAATTTTGTATGGTTTTTATCGAAATCTTGAAAGGATTTTGTTGTTATACTATTTTTTCAATTTTGAATAAGCTCAAATCATGTATGCTTCAGATTTACAGAAAACACCCTCTGGTCACGCTTCTACTAAACACGCTCAAACTTTTACCACAACCTACAAGGGCCATATGACGGCACCGTGCCAGGCATTGAGGATTTCGTGGATTTTAGCTACTAGATCCGGCATGCCGCCAAGGTACATTCACCGCTCGGCGGTGGGTCCTGCCCCTCCTTCACTACTGGGAAAAGGCTTATAGGTCAACACAATTGAGTGGCGGGCATAGTGTATCACCCGCCACGGCTAATTTAAAAAGTCAGCAATGACGGGTGATAATGCATGGCCGCCACTGCTACTTAGTAAGCTATATATGATGGGCGAAAAACGGAGCCCGCCACAGGTAAGCCTTTTCAGATTTGGCCGCGTGTTGAAACCTAACAGTGGCAGGCAGGCAAAATAAAAACCGACCACCACTGCTCGGTGGGCCAACAATGGCGGACGAGCATTTCCTCCGCTCCACAACTGAAATTGTGGTACCCACCAAAAGGAGGTCATCTTAGCAATGGCGGGTGCAACGGACTCCCGCCGCAGCTTCTCGCTTTTCGGGTGGCGGGCTCTATCCTGTTAAACCCACACCCCTGGCGGTTCAATTTTCACCCAAAAACCAATTCGCCCCCAAAACAGGCATTCCCCCGCCCCGCTCCATGTCCTCCCCCCTCAAATCTCACCCGAGTCGCTGTCGTGCCCCTCATCGTCGCTGCCGCTCCTCGCAACCGCGCCCCTGGTTGCCGCCATCGCTCCACGCGGCTGCGCGCTCTCCTCGTGCCGCCGCAGGCATGGCCTCCTCCTCCAACACCAGAGGAGTCGACTCGTCGCTGCCGCCGTCATTGTCACCGTCATAACCGCAGAGCTCTACCCCGATGGATAGGTGCCTTGCAGCCATGTCAACCTCCTCCGCCAACATCGGAGACCTCGCGCTGCCTTCGAACATCAAGAGCCGGACATCTCTGGTATGCATGGTCAAATTTGTATTTAGGGTAAATACCACTAGTTTATAAATATATGCAAATGTTTCTTAGTGTTATTTGTCTTTAGGGTAAATAGAATTGCATTTTGATCGATATTTAGAATGGATTATATTTGAGTAGTGTGTATTAGATCTATTGTAGTATCGTTGGCTTATAGTCGTAGGTTATGACATGAGTGCCAATGTGTTTTCGCGAAACGTCGATTAACTTCCATTTCGCTGAATTTCTGGCACTCACTATGTCCTCTTGTTAGTAAAGGTCATGTTGAACTTTTCTTAATTTTGTGCCTAAGATCCCTTCTAGTGTGTTGATAGCCCACAAGTGTAGGGGACCGCAACAGCTTTCGAGGGTAGAGTATTCAACCCAAATTTATTGATTCGACACAAGGGAGCCAAAGAATATTCTCAAGTATTAGCAGTTGAGTTGTCAATTCAACCACACCTGGATAACTTAATATTTGCAGCAAGGTATTTAGTAGCAAAGTAATATGATAGTAGCGGTAACGGTAACAAAAGAGTAATGAAAGCAAAAGTACTATTTTTTGGTATTTTGTAGTGATTGTAACAATAGCAACGGGAAAGTAAATAAGCGTATACCAGTATATGGAAAGGTCGTAGGCATTGGATCGGTGATGGATAATTATGCCGGATGCGGTTCATCATGTAACAGTCATAACCTAGGGTGACACAGAACTAGCTCCAATTCATCAATATAATGTAGGCATGTATTTCGAATATAGTCATACGTGCTTATGGAAAAGAACTTGCATGACATCTTTTGTCCTACCCTCCCGTGGCAGCGGGGTCCTAATGGAAACTAAGGGATATTAAGGCCTCCTTTTAATAGAGAACCGGAACAAAGCATTAGCACATAGTGAATACATGAACTCCTCAAACTATGGTCATCACCGGGAGTGGTCCCGATTATTGTCACTTCGGGGTTGCCGGATCATAACACATAGTAGGTGACTATAGACTTGCAAGATAGGATCAAGAACTCACATATATTCATAAAAACATAATACGTTCAGATCTGAAATCATGGCACTCGGGCCCTAGTGACAAGCATTAAGCATAGCAAAGTCATAGCAACATCAATCTCTGAACATAGTGGATACTAGGGATCAAACCCTAACAAAACTAACTCGATTACATGATAGATCTCATCCAACCCATCACCGTCCAGCAAGCCTACAATGGAATTACTCACGCATGGCGGTGAGCATCATGAAATTGGTGATGGAGGATGGTTGATGATGACGATGGCGACGAATCCCCCTCTCCGGAGCCCCGAACGGACTCCAGATCAGCCCTCCCGAGAGGTTTTAGGGCTTGGCGGCGGCTCCATATCGTAAAACGCGATAATTTCTTCTCCTTGATTTTTTTCTCCCCGAAAGCAAATATATAGAGTTGGACTTGGCGTCGGAGGAGCTCCAGGGGGCCCACGAGGTAGGGGGCTCCCTAGGGCCCCCACCCTCGTGGACAGGGTGTGGCCCCCTGGTCTTCATCTTTGGCAAGGATTTTTTATTATTTTTAACTAGATGTTCCGTGGAGTTTCAGGTCATTCCGAGAACTTTTGTTTTCTGCACATAAAACAACATCATGGCAATTCTGCTAAAAACAGCGTCAGTCCGGGTTAGTTCCATTCAAATCATGCAAGTTAGAGTCCAAAACAAGGGCAAAAGTGTTTGGAAAAGTAGATACGATAGAGTCGCAGGTTATGACATGAGTGTTGGAGAACGTAGTAATTTCAAAAAAAAAAATCCTACAAACACGCAAGATCATGGTGATGCATAGAAACGAGAGGGGAGAGTATTGTCTACGTACCCTCGTAGACCGTAAGCGGAAGCGTTATATCAACGCGGTTGATGTAGTCGTACGTTCTCACGATCCGACCGATCCAAGTACCGAAAGCACGGCACCTCCGAGTTCTGCACACGTTCGGCTCGGTGACGTCCTCGCCTTCTCGTTCCAGCAAGAGGGGCGAAGTAGTAGATGAGTTCCGGCAGCACGACGGCGTGGTGATGGTGTTGGTGAAGAACAATCTTCGCAGGGCTTCGACTAAGCACTACGAAAACTATGACGGAGGATAAACTAGAGGAGACGGGGTTGCCGGCACACGGCTTGGTGTTTCTTGATGTCTTTTGGGTGCTAGCCCTACCCCTCTATTTATATGTTGAGCCTTGGGGTCGAAACTTGGAGTAAAAGCCTCCACAAAGTCAGTTTCACCCGAAAGGCAAGAGTCCTTCTCGGACTCCAGGGCCAGACGCCAGAGTTCCCGGCATCTGGAGCCAGACGCCAGGGATCCTGGCGTCTGGCCCCTGGACTCCGCAAAACTTCCTTTTGCGCTTTCCAAAAACCTCGTGGGCTTTCCCCTTTGGCCCAGATAAAGTGTTCTCGTGCCCAAACATTTCAGGAAACATCCGGAACCCCTTCTGATGGATTCCGGAACCTGTTCGGAGATCAAACACTACTATCCACATATCAATCTTTACTTCCGGACCATTCCAGAGTTCCTCGTCATATCCGTGATCTCATCCAAAACTTCGAACAACATTCGGTCACCAACATACATAACTCATAGTACTATATCATCAACGAACGTTAAGCGTGCGGACCCTATGGGTTCGAGAACTATGTAAACATGACCGAGACACCTCTCTTGTCAATAACCAATAGCGGGACCTGGATGCCCATATTGGATCCTACATATTCTACGAAGATCTTTATCGGTCAGACCGCATAATGATACGTCCATTTTGCATCATGCTTTTATATTGATATTTATTGCATTATGGGTTGTTACTTCACATTATATCACAATACTTATGGCTATTTTCTCTTATTTTACAAGGTTTACATAAGGAGGGAGAATGCCGACAGCTGGAATTCTGAGCTGGAAAAGGAGCAAATATAAGAGACCTATTCTGCACAACTCCAAAAGTCCTGAAACTCCACGGAATGTCTTACAATAAATAATAAAAAATCCTCGCCAAAGATGAAGGCCAGGGGGCCCACACCCTGTCCACGAGGGTGGGGGCGCGCCCCCCCTAAGGCGCGCCCCCTACCTCGTGGGCCCCTGGTGGCTCTCCGATGACCATCTTCTACTATATGAAGTCTTTCATCGAGAAAAAAAGAAGAAGCAACCTTTCGGGACGAAACTCCGCCGCCACGAGGCGGAACCAATCTAGGGCTCCGGCAGAGCTGTTCTGCCAGGGACACTTCCCTCCGGGAGGGGGAAATCATCGCCATCGTCATCACCAACGCTCCTCTCATCGGGAGAGGGCAATCTCCATCAACATCTTCACCAGCACCATCTCCTCTCAAAACCCTAGTTCATCTCTTGTATCCAATTCTTGTCTCCAAGTCCGAGATTGGTACTAGTAGGTTGCTAGTAGTGTTGATTACTCCTTGTAGTTGATGCTAGTTGGTTTACTTGGTGGAAGATCATATGTTCAGATCGTTTATGCATATTATTACCCCTCTGATTATGAACATGAATATGCTTTGTGAGTAGTTACGTTTGTTCCTGAGGACAAGGGAGAAGTCTTGCTATTAGTAGTCATGTGAATTTGGTATTCGTTCGATATTTTGATGAGATGTATGTTGTCTAGCCTCTAGTGGTGTTATGTGAACGTCGACTACATAACACTTCACCATTATTTGGGCCTAGAGGAAGGCATTAGGAAGTAATAAGTAGATGATGGGTTGCTAGAGTGACAGAAGCTTAAACCCTAGTTTATGTGTTGCTTCGTAAGGGGCTGATTTGGATCCATATGTTTCATGCTATGGTTAGGTTTACCTTAATACTTTTGTTGTAGTTGCGGATGCTTGCAATAGAGGTTAATCATAAGTGGGATGCTTGTTCAAGTAAGAACAGCACCCAAGCACCGGTCCACCCACATATCAAATTATTAAAGTACCGAACGCGAATCATATGAATGTGATGAAAACTAGCTTGACGATATTCCCATGTGTCCTCGGGAGCGCTTTTCCTTATATAAGAGTTTGTTCAGGCTTGTCCTTTGCTACAAAAAGGACTGGGCCACCTTGCTGCACTTTATTTACTTTTGTTACTTGTTGCTCGTTACGAATTATCTTGTCACAAAACTATTTGTTACCACTTATTTCAGTACTTGCAGAGAATACCTTGCTGAAAACCGCTTGTCATTTCCTTCTGCTCCTCTTTGGGTTCGACACTCTTACTTATCGAAAGGATTACGATAGATCCCCTATACTTGTGGGTCATCAAGACTCTTTTCTGGCGCCGTTTCCGGGGAGTGAAGCGCCTTTGGTAGGTGGAATTTGGTAAGGAAAAATTTATATACTATGCTGAAAATTTACTGTCAGTTGTTACTATGGAAAGTAATCCTCTGAGGGGCTTCTTCGGGGTATCTTCACCTCGTCCAGTAGAGCAAAGAGTTGCTCCTCAACCTACTGAACCTATTGAAAATAAAACTCCTTTTGAGTTTCCTTCGGGTATGATAGAAAAACTGCTAGCTGATCCTTTTACAGGAGATGGAACAAAGCATCCTGATGAGCACTTAATATATGTGGATGAAGTTTGTAGATTATTTAAGCTTGCAGGTATACCCGATGATGTTGCTAAGAGGAAGGTCTTCCCTTTATCTTTGAAGGGAGACGCATTGACATGGTATAGGCTATGTGATGATACGAGATCATGGAACTATAGAAGATTGAAATTGGAATTTCATCAAAAGTATTATCCTATGCATCTTGTTCATCGTGATCGCAATTATGTATATAATTTTTGGCCTCGCGAAGGAGAAAGCATCGCTCAAGCTTGGGGGAGGCTTAAATCAATGTTATATTCATTCCCCAATCATGAGCTCCCAAGAGAAACAATTATTCAAAATCTTTATGCTCGGCTTTCTGAAAACAATCGCACCATGCTCGATACTTCTTGTGCTGGCTCTTTTATGATGAAGACTATTGAATTTAAATGGGATTTATTGGATAGAATTAAACGCAACTCTGAAGATTGGGACCTCAACGAAGGTAAGGAGTTAGGTATGACACCTAAATTTGATTGTGTTAAATCTTCTATGGATACCGATATTTTCCGTAAGTTTAGCACTAAATATGGACTTGACTCTGAGATAGTAGCTTCTTTTTGTGAATCTTTTGCTACTTATGTTGATCTCCCCAAGGAGAAGTGGTTTAAATATCATCCTCCCATAGAAGTAAAAGTAGCAACACCTATTAAAGTTGAAGAAAATACTGTCACTTATAATGATCCTATTGTTCCTACTTCTTATGTTGAGAGACCACCTTTCCCTGTTAGAATAAAGGATCATGCTAAAGCTTCAACTGTTGTTCGTAAAAGCAATATTAGAACTTATACACCTCCTGAGCAAGTTAAAGTAGAACCTAATATTGCTATTGTTAAAGATCTCTTGTCTGATAATATTGATGGGCATGCTATTCAGTTCTGCGGTGAAACTACTAGAATTGCTAAACCTTGTGCTAAAGATAAACATAGACCTATGGTAGGCGTGCCTGTTATTTCTGTTAAAATAGGAGATCATTGTTATCATGGCTTATGTGATATGGGTGCTAGTTCTAGTGCAATACCCATTGATTTATACAAAGAAATTATGCATGATATTGCACCTATTGAGTTAGAAGAAATTGATGTCATAATTAAGCTTGCCAATAGAGATACTATTTCACCAACAGGGATCGTTAGAGATGTTGAAGTCTTGTGTGGGAAAACTAAATATCCTGCTGATTTTCTTGTTTTTGGTTCCCCACAAGATAGCTTTTGTCCCATTATATTTGGTAGACCCTTCTTGAACACTGTTAATGCTAGGATTGACTGTGAAAAGAATGTTGTTACTATTGGCTTGGATGATATGATTCATGAGTTTAATTTCTCTAAATTTAGTAAACAACACCGTGAAGAAGAATTGCCTAGTAAGGATGAAATTATTGGTCTTGCTTCTATTGCCGTACCTCCTAGTGATCCTTTAGAACATTATTTGCTAGACCATGAAAATGATATGTTCATGAATGAAATAAGGGAAATAGATGAAGTATTCTTTAAACAGGAACCTATTCTAAAACACAATTTGCGTGTTGAAATCCTAGGGGATCCCCCTCCACCCAAGGGTGATCCCGTGTTTGAGCTTAAACTGTTGCCTGATAATCTTAAATATGCCTATCTTGATGAAAAGAAGATATATCCTGTTATTATTAGTGCTAACCTTTCAGAGCATGAAGAAGAAAGATTATTGAAAACTCTGAAGAAGCACCGTGCTACTATTGGATATACTCTTGATGATCTTAAGGGCATTAGTCCCACTCTATGTCAACATAAAATAAATTTGGAGGCAGATGCCAAACCAGTTCGTGATCCTCAACGACGTTTGAATCCTAAAATGAAAGAAGTGGTAAGAAAAGAAACACTAAAGCTTCTGGAGGCAGGTATAATTTATCCCGCTGCTGCTAGTCAGTGGGTGAGTCATGTCCATTGTGTCCCTAAGAAGGGAGGTATTACTGTCGTTCCTAATGATAAAGATGAATTGATCCCACAAAGAATTATTACGGGTTATAGGATGGTAATTGATTTCCGCAAATTAAATAAGGCTAATAAGAAAGATCATTACCCCTTACCTTTTATTGATCAAATGCTAGAAAGATTATGCAAACATACATATTACTGCTTTCTAGATGGTTATTCTTGTTTCTCTCAAATACCTGTGTCGGCTAAAGATCAATCAAAGACTACTTTTACATGCCCTTTTGGTACTTTTGCTTATAGACGTATGCCTTTTGGTTTATGTATTGCACCTGCTACCTTCCAAAGATGTATGATGGCTATATTCTCTGACTTTTGTGAAAAGATTTGTGAGGTTTTCATGGACGACTTTTCCGTCTATGGATCCTCTTTTGATGATTGCTTGAGCAATCTTGATCGAGTTTTGCAGAGATGTGAAGAAACTAATCTTGTCTTGAATTGGGAAAAGTGACACTTTATGGTTAATGAAGGTCTTGGGGCATAGAGTTTCTGAAAGAGGTATTGAAGTTGATAAAGCCAAGGTTGATGCTATTGAAAAGATGCCATGTCCCAAGGGCATCAAAGGTATAAGAAGTTTCGTCACGCCGGATTTTATAGGAGGTTCATTAAGGACTTCTCAAAAATTTCTCGGCCTCTGACTAATTTATTACAAAAAGATATACCATTTGTCTTTGACGATGATTGTGTAGAAGCATTTGAAATACTTAAGAAAGCATTAGTCTCTGCACCTGTTGTTCAGCCACCTGATTGGAATTTACCCTTTGAAATTATGTGTGATGCTAGTGATTATGTTGTAGGTGTTGTTCTAGGGCAAAGAGTTGATAATAAATTAAATGTTATCCAGTATGCTAGTAAGACTCTAGACAATGCTCAAAGGAATTATGCTACTGCTGAAAAAGAACTTTTAGCAGTTGTATTTGCTTGTGATAAGTTCAGACCTTATATTGTTGATTCTAAAGTAACTATTCACACTGATCATGCTGCTATTAAATATCTTATGGAAAAGAAAGATGCTAAACCTAGACTTATTAGATGGGTTCTCTTGCTACAAGAATTTGATTTGCATATTGTTGATAGAAAGGGAGCTGAGAACCCCGTTGCAGACAACTTGTCTAGGCTAGAAAATGTTCTTGATGACCCACTACCTATTGATGATAGCTTTCCTGATGAACAATTAAATGTTATAAGTACTTCTCGTAGTACTCCATGGTATGCTGATTATGCTAATTATATTGTTGCTAAATTCATACCACCTAGTTTCACATACCAACAAAAGAAAAAGTTCTTCTATGATTTGAGACATTACTTTTGGGATGACCCACATCTTTATAAAGAAGGAGTAGATGGTGTTATTAGACATTGTGTGCCTGAGCATGAACAGGAACAGATCCTACGCAAGTGTCACTCCGAAGCTTATGGAGGACACCACGCTGGAGATAGAACTGCACATAAGGTATTGCAATCCGGTTTCTATTGGCCTACTCTCTTCAAGGATGCCCGTAAGTTTGTCTTATCTTGTGATGAATGTCAAAGAATTGGTAATATTAGTAGACGTCAAGAAATGCCTATGAATTATTCACTTGTTATTGAACCATTTGATGTTTGGGGCTTTGATTATATGGGACCTTTTCCTGCCTCTAATGGATATACACATATCTTAGTTGCTGTTGATTACGTTACTAAGTGGGTAGAAGCTATTCCAACTAGTAGTGCTGATCATAACACTTCTATTAAAATGCTTAAGGAAGTTATTTTTCCGAGGTTTGGAGTCCCTAGATATTTAATGACTGATGGTGGTTCACACTTTATTCATGGTGCTTTCCGTAAAATGCTTGCTAAGTATGACGTTAATCATAGAATTGCATCCCCCTATCATCCACAGTCTAGTGGTCAAGTAGAATTGAGCAATAGAGAGCTCAAATTAATTTTGCAAAAGACTGTTAATAGGTCTAGAAAGAATTGGTCCAAGAAACTTGATGATGCATTATGGGCCTATAGAACTGCATATAAAAATCCTATGGGTATGTCTCCGTATAAAATGGTTTATGGAAAAGCATGTCACTTACCTCTCGAACTAGAACATAAGGCATATTGGGCTATTAAGGAGCTCAACTATGATTTCAAACTTGCCGGTGAGAAGAGGTTATTTGATATTAGCTCACTTGATGAATGGAGAACCCAAGCTTATGAAAATGCCAAGTTGTTTAAAGAAAAAGTTAAAAGATGGCATGACAAAAGGATACAAAAGCGTGAGTTTAATGTAGGTGATTATGTATTGCTATACAACTCTCGTTTGAGATTTTTTGCAGGAAAACTTCTCTCTAAATGGGAAGGCCCCTATGTTATCGAGGAGGTCTATCGTTCCGGTGCCATAAAGATCAACAACTTCGAAGGCACAAATCTGAAGGTGGTAAACGGTCAAAGAATTAAACATTATATCTCAGGTAATCCCATAAATGTTGAAACCAATGTTATTGAAACCGTAACCCCGGAGGAATACATAAGAGACACTTTCCAGAACGTTTCAGACTCCGAAAAGGAATAGGTGTGTGGTGCGGTAAGTAAACCGACTCCAAAACAATTTTAAGGCAATATTTCTCCATTTTGAAATATTTAGAAAAATAGAAAAATAAGTAGCAGTCCGGGAAGGACACGAGGGCCCCACGAGGGTGGTGGGAGCGCCCTACCCCCTGGGAGCGCCCCCTACCTCGTGAGCACCTTGTGTGCCCTCCGGACTCCGTTTTCTTGCACGATATGTATTTTGATCGGTAAAAATTCATTATATAATCTCCCGAAGGTTTTGACTCCTGTATCACGCAAATATCCTCTGTTTTTGTTTCGAGCTGTTTTCTGTCAGGGTTGTCAAGGCCAGGCATCATGTCGTCCCCCTCCTCCAACAATGGTGACAAAGATGCTTGGCTAATGAAGATAGAGCTGAAGAGGGAAGAACCCATGGAGATCAACAAGGATGAAGGGATCAAGAAGGCCACGGAGAACCAAGCTCCAGCAACAGAAGACATCCTTCAACTTGATCACAATCTTCTTACCCCAACTGAGATCGAAGCTTTCAAGATGATTGAGTTAGCTCGTATTCAAAACAAGTATCTCACAAGTGAAAATATTTTGTTGAAGGAGCATATCGTTGCACTCAAGGGCATTATCCGCAAGTTGGAGGACCTCTTACGCTCGATGTGCGACTATCCATCACCTCCATCTTCACCAACAACAAAGAAGGAGACATAATTACATGGGTATGGGCACTCCCCTTGGCAACTGCCAAGCTTGGGGGAGGTGCCCCGGTATCGTATCACAATCACAACTCCTACCTTTACCGTTTTTCTTAGTTCAATCCTATTAGTAGTATCTTGATCTAGTAGAATAAAGTTTTGGCAAGATCTAGTTTTGAGTTTTGCTTTATGATCTCTCTATGCAATCAAGTCCGTGAGCTATATATATAATAAAGATTAGTGTTGAGTCAAGGGCTTGATTATTTTGCCATGATCTTGGGTGAATAAAAGAAAAGAAGAAAAAGAATAAAAATAAACAAAGAGTTCATATTGATCTTATCAAGAGTTTTGAGTTCACATAGAAAGTGCATGATGATTAAAAGTTGTTGGGAGTTGGCAGACATAGCTTTGGTCATCGTTGCAATTAATAGGAAGTAATAAGGAAAGAGAGGTTTCACATATAGATATATTATCATTGACATCTTTTATGATTGGGAGCACTCATTAAAATATGACATGCTAAAGAGTTGATGTTGGACAAGGAAGACAACGTAATGAATTATGTTTTCTTATATCTGAGATAAAGTATGTTGTCATGGATCCTCTAACATGTTGAGCTTGCCTTTCCCCCTCATGCTAGCCAAATTCTCAGCACCAAGTAGAGATACTACTTGTGCTTCCAAATACCCTTAAACCAGTTTTGCCATGAGAGTCCACCATATCTACCTATGGATTGAGTAAGATCCTTTAAGTAAGTTGTCATCGGTGCAAGCAATAAAAATTGCTTTAAATATGTATGATTGATTGGCGTGGGAGAAATAAGCTTTATACGATCTTGTGATGTGGAAGTAATAAAAGCGACGGACTGCATAATAAAGGTTCATATCACAAGGGGCAATATAAAGTGACGTTCTTTCGCATTGAGATTTTGTGCATCCTACCATAAAAGTGCATGGCAACATCTGCTTCCCTCTGCGAAGGGCCTATCTTTTATTATTATCTTCTACCTCATGCAAGTGTCACGGTGATCTTCACCTTTCCTTTTTCATTTTATCCTTTGGCAAGCCCAGCATGTTGGAAAGAACCTGATATATATATATATATATATATATATATATAATTGGATATAGGGGAGCATGGGTTATTATTGTTGACATTACCCTCGAGGTAAAAGGTTGTGGGGCGAAACTATAAGCCCCTATATTTCTTTGTGTCCGATTAAAACTCCGTAACCACAAGTATTGCGTGAGTGCTAGCAACTATGAAGGACTAGATGATAGTTGAGTATGTGGACTTGCTTTTTAGCTCTGACATAGACTCTTTCTGATGTTATGATAAATTGCAATTGCTTCAATGACTGAGGTTATAGTTTGTTGGTTCTCAATAAGGTTTCTGATTCATACTTTTGCATTGTGAATAGATCATCACTTGAACATAAGTAATCATATGACAATATCTATATATGTTGCTGTTATGAGAATAATCATGATGCCTTCATGTCCGTATTTTATTTTTATCAATGCCTCTACCTCTAAACATGAGGACATATTTATTGTTATTGGCTTTCGCTTGAGGACAAGAGAGGTCTAAGCTTGGGGGAGTTGATATGTCCATTTTGCATCATGCTTTTATATTGATATTTATTGCATTATGGGCTGTTACTTCACATTATATCACAATACTTATGGCTATTTTCTCTCATTTTACAAGGTTTACATAAGGAGGGAGAATGCCGACAGCTAGAATTCTGGGCTGGAAAAGGAGCAAATATTAGAGACCTATTCTGCACAACTCCAAAAGTCCTGAAACTCCACGGAATGTCTTACAATAAATAATAAAAAATCCTCTCCAAAGATGAAGGCCAGGGGGCCCACACCCTGTCCACGAGGGTGGGGGGCGCGCCCCCTACCTCGTGGGCCCCCTGGTGGCTCTCCAATGACCATCTTCTGCTATATGAAGTCTTTCGTTTAGAAAAAAAATAAGAAGCAACCTTTCGGGACGAAACTCCACCGCCACGAGGTGGAACCTTGGCGGAACCAATCTAGGGCTCCCGCAGAGCTGTTCTGCCGGGGACACTTCACTCCGGGAGGGGGAAATCATCGCCATCATCATCACCAACGCTCCTCTCATCGGGAGAGGGCAATCTCCATCAACATCTTCACCAGCACCATCTCCTCTCAAAACCCTAGTCATCTCTTGTATCCAATTCTTGTCTCCAAGTCCGGGATTGGTACTAGTAGGTTGCTAGTAGTGTTGATTACTCCTTGTAGTTGATGCTAGTTGGTTTATTTGGTGGAAGATCATATGTTCAGATCCTTTATGCATATTATTACCCCTCTTATTATGAACATGAATATGCTTTGTGAGTAGTTACGTTTGTTCCTGAGGACAAGGGAGAAGTCTTGCTATTAGTAGTCATGTGAATTTGGTATTCGTTCGATATTTTGATGAGATGTATGTTGTCTAGCCTCTAGTGGTGTTATGTGAACGTCAACTACATAACACTTCACCATTATTTGGGCCTAGAGGAAGGCATTGGGAAGTAATAAGTAGATGATGGGTTTCTAGAGTGACAGAAGCTTAAACCCTAGTTTATGCGTTGCTTCGTAAGGGGCTGATTTGGATCCATATGTTTCATGCTATGGTTAGGTTTACCTTAATACTTTTGTTGTAGTTGCGGATGCTTGCAATAGAGGTTAATAATAAGTGGGATGCTTGTTCAAGTAAGAACAGCACCCAAGCACCGGTCCACCCACATATCAAATTATCAAAGTACCGAACGCGAATCGTATGAACGTGATGAAAACTAGCTTGACGATATTCACATGTGTCCTCGGGAGCGCTTTTCCTTATATAAGAGTTTGTCCAGGCTTGTCCTTTGCTACAAAAAGGATTGGGCCACCTTGCTGCACTTTATTTACTTTTGTTACTTGTTGCTCGTTACGAATTATCTTGTCACAAAACTATTTGTTACCACTTATTTCAGTACTTGCAGAGAATACCTTGCTGAAAACCGCTTGTCATTTCCTTCTGCTCCTCGTTGGGTACGACACTCTTACTTATCGAAAGGACTATGATAGATCCCCTATACTTGTGGGTCATCACATAACAACATACGTTGTTCCCTTTGTCATCGGTATGTTACTTGCCCGAGATTCGATCGTCGGTATCTCAATACCTTGTTCAATATCATTACCGGCATACACCATTCCGCAACTAACTCATTAGTTGCAATGCTTGCAAGGCTCATAGTGATGTGCATTACCGAGTGGGCCCAGAGATACCTCTCCGACAATCGGAGTGACAAATCCTAATCTCGAAATACGCCAACCCAACAAGTACCTTTGGAGACACCTGTAGAGCACCTTTATAATCACCCAGTTACGTTGTGACGTTTGGTAGCACACAAAGTGTTCCTCCGGTAAACGGGAGTTGCATAATCTCATAGTCATAGGAACATGTATAAGTCATGAAGAAAGCAATAGCAGAATACTAAACGATCGAGTGCTAAGCTAACGGAATGGGTCAAGTCAATCACATCATTCTCCTAATGATGTGATCCCGTTAATCAAATGACAACCCATGTCAATGGCTAGGAAACTTAACCATCTTTGATCAACGAGCTAGTCAAGTAGAGGCATATATACTAGTGACACTCTGTTTGTCTATGTATTCACACATGTATTATGTTTCCGGTTAATACAATTCTAGCATGAATAATAAACATTTATCATGAAATAAGGAAATAAATAATAACTTTATTATTGCCTCTAGGGCATATTTCCTTCAGTCTCCCACTTGCACTAGAGTCAATAATCTAGATCACGTCGCCATGTGATTTAACATCAATAGTTCACATCACCATGTGATTAACACCCATTTTTCACATCGTCATGTGACCAACACCCAAAGGGTTTACTAGAGTCAATAATCTAGTTCACATCGCTATGTGATTAACACCCAAAGAGTACTAAGGTGTGATCATGTTTTGCTTGTGGGAGAAGTTTAGTCAACGGGTCTGCCACATTCAGATCCGTATGTATTTTGCAGATCTCTATGTCAACAATGCTCTGCACGGAGCTACTCTAGCTAATTGCTCCCACTTTCAATATGTATCCAGATTGAGACTTGGAGTCATCTGGATCAGTGTCAAAATTTGCATCGACATAACCCTTTACGACGAACCTTTTTGTCACCTCCATTATCGAGAAACATATCCTTATTCCACTAAGGATAATTTGACCGTTGTCCAGTGATCTACTCCTAGATCACTATTGTACTCCCTTGCCAAAATCAGTGTAGGGTATACAATAGGTTTGGTACACAGCATGGCATACTTTATAGAACCTATGGCTGAGGCATAGGAAATGACTTTCATTTTCTTTCTATCTTCTGCAGTGGTCGGGCTTTGAGTCTTACTCATTTTCACACCTTGTAACACAGGCAAGAACTCTTTCTTTGACTGTTCCATTTTGAACTACTTCAAAATCTTGTCAATGTATGTACTTATTGAAAAAACTTATCAAGTGTCTTGATCTATCTATATAGATCTTGATGCTCAATATGTAAGTAGCTTCACCGAGGTCTTTCTTTGAAAAACTCCTTTCAAACACTCCTTTATGCTTTGCAGAATAATTCTACATTATTTCTGATCAACAATATGTCATTCATATATACTTATCAGAAATGCTGTAGTTCTCCCACTCACTTTCTTGTAAATACAGGCTTCATCGCAAGTCTATAAAACTATATGCTTTGATCAACTTATCAAAGTGTGTATTCCAACTCCGAGATGCTTGCACCAGTCCATAGATGGATCGCTGGATCTTGCATATTTTGTTAGCACCTTTAGGATTGACAAAACCTTCTGGTTGCATCATATACAACTCTTCTTTAATAAATCCATTAAGGAATGCAGTTTTGTTTATCCATTTGCCAGATTTCATAAAATGCGGCAATTGCTAACATGATTCGGACAGACTTAAGCATAGATACGAGTGAGAAACTCTCATCGTAGTCAACACCTTGAACTTGTCGAAAACCTTTTGCGACAATTCTAGCTTTGTAGATAGTAACACTACTATCAGCGTCTGTCTTCCTCTTGAAGATCCATTTAATCTCAATGGCTCACCATGTTGGGGAACGTAGTAATTTCAAAAAATTTCTTACGCACACGCAAGATCATGGTGATGCACAGCAACGAGAGGGGAGAGTGTTGTCTACGTACCCACGCAGACCGACTGCGGAAGCGTTGACACAACGTAGAGGAAGTAGTCGTACGTCTTCCCGATCCGACCGATCCAAGCACCGTTACTCCGGCACCTCCGAGTGCTTAGCACACGTACAACTCGATGACGATCCCCGGGCTCCGATCCAGAAAAGCGTCGGGGAGGAGTTCCGTCAGCACGACGGCGTGGTGACGATCTTGATGTACTACCGTCGCAGGGCTTCGCCTAAGCACTGCTACAATATAATCGAGGTGGAATATGGTGGCAGGGGGCACCGCACACGGCTAAGGAACGATCTCAATGATCAACTTGTGTGTCTAGAGGTGCCCCCTGCCTCCGTATATAAAGGAGCCAAGGGGGAGGGTGCGGCCGGCCAGGAGGAGGGCGCAGGAGGAGTCCTACTCCTACCGGGAGTAGGACTCCCCCCCCCCAATCCTAGTTGGAATAGGATTCCCCGAGGGGGGAGAGAGAGAGAGGGGCCGGCCACCTCTCCTTGTCCTAATAGGACTAGGGGAGGGGGGAGGCGCGCAGCCCACCTTGGGCTGCCCCTTTCACCTTTCCACTAAAGCCCACTAAGGCCCATATAGCTCCCGGGGGGTTCCGGTAACCTCCCGGTACTCCGCTAAAATCCCGATTTCACCCGGAACACTTACGATATTCAAACATAGGCTTCCAATATATCAATCTTTATGTCTCGACCATTTCGAGACTCCTCGTCATGTCCGTGATCACATCCGGGACTCCGAACTAACTTTGGTACATCAAAATGTATAAACTCATAATAATTGTCATCGTAACGTTAAGCGTGCGGACCCCACGGTTCGAGAATAATGCAGACATGACTGAGCCACATCTCCGGTCAATAACCAATAGCGGGATCTGGATGCCCATATTGGCTCCTACATATTCCACGAAGATCTTTATCGGTCAGACCGCATAACAACATACGTTGTTCCCTTTGTCATCGGTATGTTACTTGCCCGAGATTCGATCGTCGGTATCCAATACCTAGTTCAATCTCGTTACCAGCAAGTCTCTTTACTCGTTCTGTAATACATCATCCCGTAACTAACTCATTAGTTGCAATGCTTGCAAGGCTTATGTGATGTGCATTACCGAGAGGGCCCAGAGATACCTCTCCGACAATCGGAGTGACAAATCCTACTCTCGAAATACGCCAACCCAACATCTACCATTGGAGACACCTGTAGAGCTCCTTTATAATCACCCATTTATGTTGTGACGTTTGGTAGCACACAAAGTGTTCCTCCGGAAAACGGGAGTTGCATAATCTCATAGTCATAGGAACATGTATAAGTCATGAAGAAAGCAATAGCAACATACTAAATGATCGGGTGCTAAGCTAATGGAATGGGTCATGTCAATCACATCATTCAACTAATGATGTGATCCCGTTAATCAAATAACAACTCTTTGTCCATGGTTAGGAAACATAACCATCTTTGATTAACGAGCTAGTCAAGTAGAGGCATACTAGTGACACTCTGTTTGTCTATGTATTCACACATGTATTATGTTTCCGGTTAATACAATTCTAGCATGAATAATAAACATTCATCATGATATAAGGAAATAAATAATAACTTTATTATTGCCTCTAGGGCATATTTCCTTCACACCAATCATCGGGCAAGTCAATCAATGTCCATACTTTGTTCTCATACATGGATCATATCTCGGATTTCATGGCCTCTAGCCATTTCGCGGAATCTGGGCTCATCATTGCTTCCTCATAGTTCGTAGGTTTATCATGGTCTAGTAACATGACTTCCAGTATAGAATTACCGTACCAATCTTGTGCGGATCTCACTCTGGTTGACCTACGAGGTTTGGTAGTAACTTGATCTGAAGTTACATGATCATCATCATTAGCTTCCTCACTAATTGGTGTAGGAGTCACAGGAACAAATTCTGTGATGAACTACTTGCCAATAAGGGAGCAGGTACAGTTACCTCATCAAGTTCTACTTTCCTCCCACTCACTTCTTTCGAGAGAAACTCCTTCTCTAGAAAGGATCTATTCTCAGCAACAAATTTGCCTTCGGATCTGTGATAGAAGGTGTACCCAACAATTTCGTTTGGGTATCCTATGAAGATGCACTTCTCCGATTTGGGTTCGAGCTTATCATTTTGAAACTTTTTCACATAAGCATCGCCGCCCCAAACTTTAAGAAACGACAGCTTAGGTTTCTTGCTAAACCACAGTTCATACGATGTCGTCTCAACGGATTTATATGGTGCCCCTAAACGATAGTGGTAAATGGGTAAGAGACATCATAGATTGCACTATATCCAATAAAGTACGGTTATGACGTTCGGACACACCATTATGCTGTGGTGTTCCAGGTGGCACGAATTTGTGAAACCATTCCACATTGTTTTAATTCAAGACCAAACTCGTAACTCAAATATTCGTCTCCGCGATCAGATCGTAGAAACCTTATTTTCTTGTCACGATCATTTTCCACTTCACTCTGAAATTCTTTCAACTGTTCAAATGTTTCAGACTTATGTTTCATCAAGTAGATATACCCATATCTATTCAAATCATCTATGAAGGTCAGAAAATAACGATACCCGCCGCGAGCCTCAACACTCATCGGATCGCATACATCAGTATGTATTATTCCCAATAAGACAGTTGCTTGATCCATTGTTCCGGAGAATGGAGTTTTAGTCATCTTGCCCATAAGGCATGGTTTGCAAGCATCAAGTGATTCCAAAATCCCATCAGCATGGAGTTTCTTCATGCGCTTTACACCAATATGACCTAAACGGCAGTGCCACAAACAAGTTGCACTATCATTATTAACTTTGCATATTTTGGCTTCAATATTATGAATATGTGTATCACTACGATCGAGATCCAACAAACCATTTTCGTTGGTGTGTATGACCATAGAAGGTTTTATTCATGTAAACAGAACAACAATTGTTCTCTAACTTAAATGAATAACCGTATTGCAATAAACATGATCAAATCATATTCATGCTCAAAGCAAACACCAAATAACACTTATTTAGGTTCAACACTAATCCCGAAAGTATAGGGAGTCTGCGATGATGATCATATCAATCTTGGCACCACTTCCAACACACATCGTCACTTCACCCTTAACTAGTCTCTGTTTATTCTGCAACTCCCGTTTCGAGTTACTAATCATAGCAACTGAACTAGTATCAAATACTTAGGGGTTGCTATAAACACTAGTAAAGTACACATCAATAACATGTATATCAAATATACCTTTGTTCACTTTGCCATCCTTCTTATCTGCCAAATACTTGGGCAGTTCCGCTTCCAGTGACCAGTTCCTTTGCAGTGGAAGCACTCAGTCTCAGGTTTAGGTCCAGACTTGGGCTTCTTCACTTGAGCAGCAACTCGCTTGCCGTTCTTCTTGAAGTTCCCCTTCTTCCCTTTGCCCTTTTCTTGAAACTAGTGGTCTTGTCAACCATCAACACTTGATATTTTTCTTGATTTCTACCTTCGTCGATTTTAGCATCACGAAGAGCTTGGGAATCGTTTCCGTTATCCCTTGCATATTATAGTTCATCACGAAGTTCTAGTAACTTAGTGATAGTGACTAGAGAACTCTGTCAATCACTATCTTATCTGAAAGATTAACTCCCACTTGATTCAAGTGATTGTAGTACTCAGACATTCTGAGCACATGCTCACTAGCTGAGCAATTCTCCTCCATCTTGTAGGCAAAGTACTGTCAGAGGTCTCATACCTCTCGACATGGGCATGAGTATGAAATACCAATTTAAACTCTTGGAACATCTCATATGCTCCGTGGCGTCCAAAACATTTTTTGAAGTCCCGGTTCTAAGCCGTAAAGCATGGTGCACTAAACTATCAAGTAGTTATCATACAGAGCTTTTGTCAAACGTACATAACGTCTGCATCTGCTCCTGCAATAGGTCTGTCACCTAGCGGTGCATCAAGGACATAATTCTTCTGTGCAGCAATGAGGAAAATCCTCAGATCACGGATCCAATCCGCATCATTGCTACTAACATCTTTCAACTCAGTTTTCTCTAGGAACATATCAAAATAAAACAGGGGAGCTAAACACGAGCTATTGGTCTACAACATAGATATGGTAATACTACCAGGACTAAGTTCACGATAAATTAAAGTTTAATTAATCATATTACTTAAGAACTCCCACTTAGATAGACATCCCTCTAATCCTCTAAGTGATCACGTGATCCATATCAACTAAACCATGTCCGATCATCACGAGAGATGGAGTAGTTTCAACGGTGAACATCACTATGTTGATCATATCTACTATATGATTCACGCTCAACCTTTCGGTCTCCGTGTTCCGAGGCCATATCTGTTATATGCTAGGCCTGTCAAGTTTAACCTGAGTATTCCGCGTGTGCAACTGTTTTGCGCCCGTTGTATTTGAACGTAGAGCCTATCACACCCGATCATCACGTGGTGTCTCAGCACGAAGAACTTTCTCAACGGTGCATACTCAGGGAGAACAATTATACTTTGATAATTTAGTGAGGGATCATCTTATAATGCTACCGTCAATCAAAGCAAGATAAGATGCATAAAAAGATAAACATCACATGCAATCAATATAAGTGATATGATATGGCCATCATCATCTTGTGCTTGTGATCTCCATCTCCGAAGCACCGTCATGATCACCATCGTCACCGGCGCGACACCTTGATCTCCATCGTAGCATCGTTGTCGTCTCGCCAATCTTATGCTTCTACGACTATCGCTACCACTTAGTGATAAAGTAAAGCATTACAGGGCGATTGCATTGCATACAATAAAGCGACAACCATATGGCTCCTGCCAGTTGCCGATAACTCGGTTACAAAACATGATCATCTCATACAATAAAATTTAGCATCATGTCTTGACCATATCACATCACAACATGCCCTGCAAAAACAAGTTAGACGTCCTCTACTTTGTTGTTGCAAGTTTTACGTGACTGCTACGGGCTTAGCAAGAACCGTTCTTACCTACGCATCAAAAACCACAACGATAGTTTGTCAAGTTGATGCTGTTTTAACCTTCGCAAGGACCGGGCGTAGCCACACTCAGTTCAACTAAAGTTGGAGAAACTGACACCCGCTAGCCATCTATGTGCAAAGCACGTCGGTAGAACCAGTCTCGCATAAGCGTACGCGTAATGTCGGTCCAGGCCGCTTCATCCAACAATACCGCCGAACCAAAGTATGACATGCTGGTAAGCAGTATGACTTATATCGCCCACAACTCACTTGTGTTCTACTCATGCATATGACATCTACGCATAAAACCTGGCGTGGATGCCACTGTTGGAGAACATAGTAATTTCAAAGAAAAACCCTACGCACACGCAAGATCATGGTGATGCATAGCAACGAGAGGGGAGAGTGTTGTCTACGTACCCTCGTAGACCGTAAGCGAAAGCGTTATATCAACGCGGTTGATGTAGTCGTACGTCTTCACGATCCGACCGATCCAAGTACCGAAAGCACGGCACCTCCGAGTTCTTCACACATTCGGCTTGGTGACGTCCTCGCCTTCTCGATCCAGCAAGAGGGGCGAAGTAGTAGATGAGTTCCGGCAGCACGACGGCGTGGTGACGGTGTTGGTGAAGAACAATCTCCGCAGGGCTTCGCCTAAGCACTACGAAAACTATGACGGAGGATAAACTAGAGGAGACGGGGTTGCCGGCACACGGCTTGGTGTTTCTTGATGTTTTTTGGGTGCTAGCCCTACCCCTCTATTTATATGTTGAGCCTTGGGGTCGAAACTTGGAGTAAAAGCCTCCACAAAGTCAGTTTCACCCGAAAGGCAAGAGTCCTTCTCGGACTCCAGGGCCAGACGCCAGGGTTCCCGGCGTCTGGACCCAGACGCCAGGGACCCTGGCATCTGGCCCCTGGACTCCGCAAAACTTCCTTTTGCGCTTTCCAAAAACCTCGTGGGCTTTCCCCTTTGGCCCAGATAAAGTGTTCTCGTGCCCAAACATTTCGGTGGATTCCGGAACCTTTCCGGAGATCAAACACTACTATCCACATATCAATCTTTACTTCCGGACCATTCCGGAGTTCCTTGTCATATCCGTGATCTCATCCAAAACTCCGAACAACATTTGGTCACCAACATACATAACTCATAGTACTATATCGTCAACGAACATTAAGCGTGCGGACCCTACGGGTTCGAGAACTATGTAGACATGACCGAGACACCTCTCTTGTCAATAACCAATAGCGGGACCTGGATGCCCATATTGGCTCCTACATATTCTACGAAGATCTTTATCGGTCAGACCGCATAACAACATACGTTGTTCCCTTTTTCATCGGTATGTTACTTGCCCGAGATTCGATCGTCGGTATCTCAATACCTAGTTCAATCTCGTTACCGGCAAGTCTCTTTACTCGTTCTGTAATACATCATTCCGCAACTAACTCATTAGTTGCAATGCTTGCAAGACTTATAGTGATGTGCATTACCGAGTGGGCCCAGAGATACCTCTCCTAATCTCGAAATACGCCAACCCAACAAGTACCTTTGGAGACACCTGTAGAGCACCTTTATAATCACCCAGTTATGTTGTGACGTTTGGTAGCACACAAAGTGTTCCTCCGGTAAACGGGAGTTGCATAATCTCATAGTCATAGGAACATGTATAAGTCATGAAGAAAGCAATAGCAACATATTAAACGATCGAGTGCTAAGCTAACGGAATGGGTCAAGTCAATCACATCATTCTCCTAATGATGTGATCCCGTTAATCAAATGACAACCCATGTCAATGGCTAGGAAACTTAACCTCTTTGATCAACGAGCTAGTCAAGTAGAGGCATACTAGTGACACTCTGTTTGTCTATGTATTCACACATGTATTATGTTTCCGGTTA
This sequence comes from Triticum urartu, assembly GCF_003073215.2. Classification (NCBI taxonomy): domain Eukaryota; kingdom Viridiplantae; phylum Streptophyta; class Magnoliopsida; order Poales; family Poaceae; genus Triticum; species Triticum urartu. Next base: position 604,418,596 of record NC_053025.1, read on the forward strand.
ATACAATTATAGCATGAATAATAAACATTTATCATGAAATAAGGAAATAAATAATAACTTTATTATTGCCTCTAGGGCATATTTCCTTCAATGAGTGCCAATGTTTTCGCGAAACGTCGATTAACTTCCGTTTCGCCAAATTTCTGGCACTCACTATGTACTCTTGTTAGCAAAGGTCATGTTGAATTTTTATTTAATTTTGTGCCTAGGATCCCTTTTAGTGTGTTGGCTTATAGTCGCAGGTTATGACATGAGAGCCAATGTTTTCGCGAGGCATCGATTAACTTCCGTTTCGCCGAATTTTTGGTACTCACTATGTCCTCTTGTTAGCAAAGGTCATGTTGAAATTTTCTTCAATTTTGTGCCTAGGATCCCTTCTAGTGTGTTGGCTTATAGTCACAGGTTATGACATGAGTGCCAATGTTTTCGCGAAACGTCGATTAGTTTCTATTTTGCCGAATTTCTGGCACTCACTATGTCCTCTTGTTAGCAAAGGTCATGTCAAAATTTTAGCACTATTTTTTTGTTTTTATGCTTTATGACTCATAATTGCCACACTAAATTTTAGCAAATGCAACAAATGGATTCCGGAGAAGCATCTTCTATGGACCCCTCAGCTCAGCATCGTAAAAAGGGCAGAAAGGGAAATAAGAAATCAACTAATGAACCTACTTCCAATAAGACACCAGAAGAAAATGTGGTGAATATTCGTACTAGTTCGCGCTTATGGTGAATGTTTATGCCCGGTGAACCGATGTTACCAGAACACAAGTTGAGAGCACTAAGCATTGAAATTCATTTTTACACAAAGAAATAGTAGCTAGGTCATGAAAGGGTGAGATATGTTACACCGCCAAAGTTATAAAGGTTGTTGGATTTGTCAACGTGTTCCCTATTGATAAAATATATCTCGCGTTTGATAATGTTGTCAACGACAAAATTTTCAACGTCGACGTAGTCAATCCATCTTTAATGAGACTTTGGTCGCTATGGCATGCTACAAATCCATTACTCCGGAATGAAGAAGTTTCCTTCCTTGATCTGTATATCATGCATTGTGGCAATGTTGACTCTGATAAAAGTCAGTGTGTAATGGCGAATTACCTCCACAAGACAATTCTTCAAAGTCCTCGAGACAAGCACAACTTTATCATGCCTTGCTTTGAAAAGTAAGTTCATTACTTTATGCTTGCACATATACATTTGCGTCGTTAGATGTCAATCTCATTCTCATGTTACATTGTCGAACTTTTTTTGACAGGGTTATCTTTGTTTTCCTTTAATTTTTGTTTGGTTTTCTTCTTTTTTTCTCCATTGTTTTTTGGTTTTATTTTTTCTTCTCCATTTTTATTTTTTATGTTTGTTTTTATTTTCCCTCTACTTTTTCGCATATGTGAAAAATATTTTTTAATAAGTGATAAACATTTTTTGTATACATGTTCAACATTGTCCGAACGCTTGTTCAACATTTTTCAAAAATATTTATCAAATACTTATTCAACATTTTCTAATACTAATTCAACATTATTTAAATACTTGTTCAACATTTTTAATAGTTATTGAACATTTTAAATACTTGTTCAACATTTTTCATATACTTGTTCAACATTTTTAAATAACTATTGAGTATTCTTCAAATACTTGTTTAACATTACTCATTCAACATTTTACTATAATTATTTAAAAAATTAAAATATTTTTAAACATTTCTAATACTTGTTACACATTTGACAAATTCTTGTTCAACAATTTTTCATACTTATTTAACATTTTATAAATATTTGTCCAACATTTTTCAAATGTGTTTTTGGATAGTTTTTTAATATATATATATATATATATATATATATAATATTTTAAAGTATAAAAACAGTACAAACATAAAGCAAAAAAAGAATAGAAAACAAAAACAACAAGCCATGGCCTGCCGCGCGGCTGGGCTGGCCCATCTGGTGCTCCCCCTGACGCGAGAGCTTCCCCAAGCAAGACATAGGGGCGCCCACAAAATGTGTGCCTGTTCGCTAGAAAAGCCGGTTTGAAAAACCTTTTTTTGGGGGAACAAATTTGGAAACATGCGACCCTGTTTTTCTGACAGTTTTTTAAATATATTTTTGAATGGAAGAAATCAGTTTGTCATTTAGAAAATGCAAATTAAAATATGTTTGTGCATTTAAACAATGTTAACAAAATGTAAAAATCATGTCCTGGTATTATCCATGTCCCCATGATGAACAACCATGTGTTTGACCTCAAGATTTTTGTCAGTTGAGAATGAGCTGGATCAACATGAGAGGTGCCTCCGAGAGTGGATTCAATCTGACTTATCCTAACAAAGATCATCCATAAAGAAAAAGGAAAAAATGGGGAAAGAAAGTAGAAAGAACCGGCAAAGAAAAAACAAAAGCAATGAATCCAGGGAAAAAACAACAGAGCCATGCCCTAGATTGTCCTATTTAGACCAGTCTACAAACATTGCCCATGTGTGATTTATAAGAATGCGCTCTATCCTTTGGTATGCACGTAGAATAGAATATTCCACTTAGGGCCTTCGAGTTGTCCGCCTGCCTAGGAGGGCTTCGGAGGGATCTTCATCACCGGGCACCACTATGTCTCTCGCTTGTAATGAGGCATAGTGAAGCCTAGCGTCAAGGGGATCACGAAATGGGCCAGCCCACGCGTCTGGGAAACCACAACATTTTTTAACCTTTTTTGCTTTCTTATTTTTGCTTTTGTTTATACTTCCAACTATTCTAAATAAATATATTATAAAAACACTTTACATAAAACATTTTAAAAAAAATGTTAACCAAGCATTTGAAATTTGTTAAATGTGTATAGAGAAAATGTTTCTCATGTATATGGAGAAAGTATGCAAAAATATACGATGTGTGTGGGAAAAAAGTTCACCGTGTATTTAAAACATGTTAATCAAGAATTTGAAAAAATGTTAATAAGTATTTGACAAGTGTTAATCAAGCATTTTAAAAATGTTAAATGTGTATAGAAAAATGTTAATATTGTATTTGAAATGTTTGAAAATTGTTAAATGTGTATAGAGAAAATGTTTCTCATGTATATGAAAAATGTATGCAAAAATATACAATGTGTGTGTGTGAAAAAAGTTGATCATGTATTTAAAAAATGTTAATAAAGCATTTGAAAAAATGTTAAATAAGTATTTGACAAGTGTTAATCAAGCATTTTAAAAATGTTAAATGTGTATAGAAAAAATGTTAATCTTGTATTTGAAAATGTTAATCAAGTATTTGAATTTTTTTAAATGTGTATAGAAAAATGTTGACCATGTATTAAAAAAATATCAATCTTGTATTTGAAATATGTTAATCAAGCATTTGATAAAAATGTTAAATGTGTATACTAAAATTTTGAACATGTATTGAAAAAGTTGATATTGTATTTGAAAAAATGCATTAGACATATACCTAGAATATACCATATGTATGTAGAAAAGTAGACATAAAAGATATAGGTTTTCAAAAAATGTCAATTGTGTATTTAAAAAACGTTTCTAATGTAAATGAAAAATGTTGGACGTATACTGAAAACACAGTTAAGGTGTGTTCGACAAAAAAGAAACCAATAAAAATCAACCAAAAAACGAAGAAACCCAACAAACAGTGATAACCACCCTTAAATGATGGCAAATATTTTTTTCCCTGCTCTAGCCTTCCTTCGTTTGGGCATTGCCGAAATAACAGTGAAGCCGAGTGGGGCTACGCGTGCCGCGTTTGATTGTAGATTTTGCATACCACGAGCCCTCTTCCTTCACACTATGGTCGTTGTCAATATGATACCGGTGCATAACCTACTTGGTATCCATCCTCTCGTCACCATACTCAATGCACAACACGAACGTCTTCTCCCAATCTATATGTCGGCCTTCGACCTTACATGGTAGTGTATTAGCAGTTTTGTGCCATGCCATGCTCACTCCGGGCTCCGTGTCAATCCTGGGATGTTTCCTCGATCCAGCACTGCACGGCTTGGAAGGAAGGAATAAGAAATATTTTGTCATGTCATCCATTTTTACACCTGCACAAAGGCACAATCACATGCCGCAATGAAGAATCACAACGATCAAGCCGATGAAAAGCTGACAATTTTATATGCATCTAACCTAGAAGAATCCAAGGACCAGTGTACCATATGCCTTCTCTAATTTCCATGATGGGTATAAAATGATCAATCAGAGGGTGATATCTGACCCCGGCCATTATCCCTGATTTTCGCCTCCAGGTGCTCCATTAGCTCCTTATCGGTGGGATCAAACCTCGAGCTAGTCGGTAGCAGTGACGAACATCTCTTGCACTACACATAGGTTAATTACAAGTCTGGTTGTGTATTAAATTTGTGCTTGTAGCTAAGATAACACACATCACAGCGGGATCGAAAAAAGCTAACACTGGAAACACCAATAACAATCAAATGAACCATTGTGATCATATAAGACACCCATTGATACGGACAACTGGTGCAAGAAAATTTACCCATCATGGACATGGAGAGCCCCTGAGAGGCCCTCGCGGCGAATTGTTTAAATTAAAAGTACTTCATGGTTTGCACAACAAACAAAAAAATCTCAAATGCTCATATAGGACAAAATTGAGTAAATGAGAAGTAAAGAGATATTGCACACCTCTTGTTGCTGAGAAATGAAGACCTAAAGACTTACATTGTCACTTATATTCAAATCGTTGATTGAAAATTCAAGAAATCATCGCAAATTTTTAGTACTTTCTTACTCGATGGCAAACCTATGCCATAGGCTTGACTTTGAAGGCTGGCGAGCGGCTTCATGTGGTACACCCCAATTGATCGACCATGTAGAAGGTTCTATAAAAATCATGTGTACAGTTGCAAGAATGGTTGGCTTCAAGTCTATCCGTTAGTGGTCATTTTTTACAACAATTGTGTGATGTCAAAATGAGCAACATGACACCACAACCACCTTATCGCTTCTGTTTCCACAGAGTTGCGTCGACCCGAGGAACAAAAACTTAGAACTTTTTAAAATGCATAGCAAGGTATCATACAAGGAAGTGACAGCGGCACCTAGGCTAGGGCGGCGGCGAGGATATGGTAGTGGCCACCGGCAGACAACAACGAGGAAGATGATGCTTTATAATTTTCCTTCTTTTGAGGCCCTTCTTTGTGACTGTGGTTCATAAATTTTTCACTAAATACATCTACTTTATGTTGTACTACTATAGTACTCTGTACTATCCTTAAGTTGTCAAAAAGTTTTTTGTAATTGTTTCCTGCCTCTTATTTTTTTAGAAGAGTTTTCTGCCTCTTATAATCTGTAAGAAAAAAATGAAGTGGGCCTCTTTTGTCTGCAGGCTAAGGCCCATACTAGCCAAGCCATCAAAGCTCTCCAAAGAGGAGCAGGGGAGTGGCAACTGGTGCGCCCCCGAACGCTCCCAAAAAAAAAAAGTAGCGGTGCGCCCCCATGGTCGGAAGCCGCCGCCGCCGCCGCGGAAGAGGGCGGCTGCTGCAGGAGGGGGCCGAACCCTCGCAGCTGGCAGACGCCACTCTCATCTGCAGGTCTGCACCCTCACCCTCTCCCCGTCTCTCTTTTTTCTTCCACATCTTGATTAGGGTGGTCCATCGAAATTAGAATCAGGAGAGAATGACCTACCACGCATCAGTTAGTAATCTTGCTCTAGTGATTCGTGCAGTGGAAATTTAGGGTATTTTTGTGGATTAGTAGAGGTAGCTAGCTCATGGATTTGGATCTATTTCGTAGTGAAATTTAGGGTATTCTTGCTCTACCCTGAATCTGGATCTCCACCACTTGTCTACAAGGTGTGTCAGCTTGGTACTATGCTGATTTAGTGTATTTTACTAACTACGTACGTAATATGGACAAGTTCACTCGGATCAGTTGTCGATAACTTAATATCAAAATAGTTTGAAAATCCCTTAATTACGACGTAGACGAGTATTACAGTTTTGATAACTTTTTGTTTGGTCGTGGTCAGGCTCCTGCCTTGAGCTGTGCTCACTTGGTTAAGTCATTAACTGAATCTCGACCTCAAATGTGATTTGATGGATGCTTTTATGGTGACTGATTATTGAGAAGGCATAAATTTTTTTATCAAGGTTGTCCACGTAAACAGTGGAGGGATTATTACCCTTTTTGTGTTATGGAAATGTATATTCATCACTTGATGTGATTCTGTTCATTGTGTGGGTTGGGTTGGATCCAAAGTAGAATCAGCAAAGAGTGTCTCTCATTTCATCACTTGATGCGATTCAGTTTATTGCACGCTTGGGTTGGATCCAATGTATATGGTCTCTTGTTAGTTTGGTCTTCCTCATGGTCATGGTGCTGCTATGAACATTGCATACATCTGTTTAACGACCAAGTGAATCACACATAAGTAAATGATCACATAAAAGTTTTCTAGAAGAAGGGGAGCATCATATTGTGCTTTTTACGTTAAGTAAAATCATTACTTATTGCTATTTATTATGAGGATACTGTACAAGGCAACCTCTGCCATATGATTTGAAGATATACAATTGTACATAGCGTTGGCACACTGAAAATCTTACAGTTATACTATTGTAGAAAAAAGAGAGAAGTGCATATTACACTCCTCAACTCTAGCCCTAGTCTAATATACACCCCCCAACTTCAATACCATCTACTTTACACCCCCAACTCTCAAAACCAGGCGGAATTCAACCCTCCCCTTCCTGTTGACCGGTTTTGACATTGCCGGGCGCGAGACGAGGTCGGTCCTGCTGTCGGGCGCGAGATGAGCTCGGTCCTGCTGCCGGGCGCGAGACGAGCTCGGTCCTGCTGCCGGGCGCGAGACGAGATCAGTCCCGCAGCACCGGGCGCGAGACAGGCGATGGACCGCAGCTGGGAGAGGGCCAGCCCTTTGACAAAGGTAGTATCCGAACGCCGAGGAGAGGAATCGAAAGCCAAAACAGGCAGCTTCCCGACGGGCCGACGCCGGAGATGACCGACCGCCGCCGTGAAACGACCCAAACCACCGCCATGAGCCACCACCACGCTGTGGCAGCCCACATCCATGTCGGGACCCCGAGGGGCAGCCCCGAGCCGCCCTGCAGCGGCTGTGGAGCACCGCCGAGGCCGCAGCCCGCCCCCGCGCCGCCCGTCTGCGCCAGATCCCAAACCGGGAGCCGCCGCTGCCGCGAGCACGCCAGCCACCGCGCAGCCTGCGCCCCAGCCCCGCCGCCACCTCCCGCACCGCGCCGGAGCAGGCCGGAGTCAGGTCCGACCGGACCTGACCAAGGACACCCCACCGTGACCAATCGGAAGGGAGCCCACCTCCCGCGCCGCCTGGATCCCGCGAACAAAGGTCCGCCGCCAGCACCCGCACACTCCATCGGCCCTGTGCAGCCCTCCGCGCCACCAGGAGACGCCCAGCACCGCCGCCAGTCGCCACCACAGCGCCGCCGCACCATCCCGCACCACGACGCGCCCCGGCCCGATTGGATCTGCCCGCGGCAGCCCCACCACGCGAGGGGGAGAAATCGCCCCGCCGCCGCCTAGGCCGGCCGGGCTTTGCCCGCCGGCCCGAGCAGGCGGCGGCGAGGAGGGAGGAGGAGAAGGAGGACTGCTGGTGGGGGGCGGCTAGGGTTCCTCCCCTGCCGCCCGCGGGAGCGACAGAGGGAGGACGAGTTCAACCAGACCATCCACCTCTTGCCCACCACCTGCCGCCCAGAGCACTAACCACGCTGCCCCGCTCCGGGCACCTCTCCTCGCCACCACGGCGGGATCTGCCCCCCTCCTTCCCGGTGGTGATCACAGAAAAAAAGTTCCAATCGTCGAGGAGTGTAGAAGCACATAGTCGCATGAGGGGTGAGTTACGGCTGGGCCCACACAGGAATATCCGATCCAACTACTTTGGAAGCTATCATTAGCACTCAATCTTCAGTTAAATCAAGTGCAGGTAGCATCAGATTGCTCCACAATCATGATGAAACATTGGCTCAGGCTTTTGGGCAGGAAGACCGTCGCGCAGGTCTTCTCTTGGAAGATAACAAGAAGAAGTTGAAGAAGTTGGAGGTGAGAGTCTTACAGCAAGCACTGTCACCAAAATCCGCCGAACTCAATAACAACCGCCAATATGAAAGTTAGGGGGTGGAAAAACTACACTAGCAGATCTTGCCACCATGGCGGGATCTGCCCCCCTCTCCCCTGGTGGTGATCACAGAAAAAGAAGTTCCAATCGTCGAGGAGTGTATAAGATAGAGTCGCATGAAGGTAGAGTTGCGGCCGGTCCCACACAAGATTATCCGATCAAACTACTTTGGATTTTGGAAGCTATCATTAGCACTCAGTCTTCACTTAAATCAAGTGCAGGTAGCACCGGATTGTCCACAACCATGATGCACATTGGCTCAGGCTTTTGGGTACTACTCCCTCCGTCCGGAAATACTTGTCGTAGAAATGGATACAAATGGATGTATGTAGAACTAAAATACATTTAGATACATCCATTCTTTGGACAAGTATTTTCAGACGAAGGAAGTACATGTTTGAGGCATGCATGAACGGAGAGAGACGATTGTCGAAGCCCACGCTTTGGCCTAAGCATCGTCTGGGCTCGACAAAAGACGTCATGTGTGGTCTATGTCAACCCCTGATATTATTTGTATACCCAGAAGCATTGCCATTGAATCAAAGTCCCCGTGATTCTGAAGAAAACTTGTAATGTTTTTTTTTGCTCAAAAAATAAATCTACAAACGATTTTGAGGATGATTTTCCAAAGATTCCTTCTGACTGATTCTAGTGCATCAACCAACGAGGCATTTCCTCTATATTTGGCATTATGTGATCTGTGTCCCAGCGTGGCTGAAGTATATTGCTCAGGTCTTACATGCAATTGATGTAGTCCGCATAATATATTTTTTTCGATCTAGATGTGCCCTACTTATTGTACATCTAAATGGCACAATCAAATTAGAAAGGGAAAGAAAAAAGACAAAAAAATGTCTGCATGAATCTTCATGTAAAATTAATGATATTGGACTGAGATATGCAATAGTTAGGGCACAAAACTGTTTTCTTTAATACTGCGCTGGCAAGGTTTTGAAGTCGAGACCTCCTGGCTTGGATACCATATTGAATACATGCTCCAGCCAATTCAAGCATGAAGTCGAGACCTCCTGGCTTGGATATCAACTTTTGGATGAATTAACCGAAGCATGAAGTTTTTTTGCGGAATAATGTGGGTTTTATTCCTCAAAAACAGAATTACAGCCCGCTAATACAACATGGGTAACACTGTGTGGCACACGGCGCAACCAACAAGCGGTGCTACCATCAGATCTTCTTGTACTGTCTGTAGCATGAAGTTAACACGACCCTCTAGTGACAATTATGGCAAAAGTTATTATTACCCACTCTGTCAAAATCAAAGGTTGATACCATTTTATAATAGTTATTTCTGAATTCACACTTGCAGTTTCCATACATACGCATGTAAATCTCACTTGTGGTTCGCTATAAATACGCAATACCTATATACAAATAAACCCTTGCATTGTACCACTGATTTGCATTCCTACCTAGACCTCAGATAGTCTAACCCCAACTATCAGGCTACCCTAGGCTACCATGGCTTGCAAAAGATCTTTGCCATGGTCATGTCCCTGCTAATCTTGGCAACCCTCCTTGCGTCTTCCAGGAACTAGGCACAGAATTATATGCACAGTAGTTCCAAGTAATAATCAAACCTTAAGACACTTACATGTTTTTTAATTTAATTGAGAACTACGTAGGTGTAGACAATCATGCCACAAAAGAACTACAAGATGCACCTGACCAAGGATCCATATTGCATCACCACTGACATATGTGGAGTTTGGCTTTTGGTGGTTGGATCAGGTGACGCTGGCTGGGTGAGGGCTCATTGTGTTTGTATACTCTTGATGCTCCATTTTAAGCCAATAAATTCATAATTTGTCAAAAAAAAGTGGGTTATGTGAGACCCCGTCTGAAATTGTATCAACTGGCACACTACTTCAACACAAGAACATAACGAAAAAGAACCCACGGAGCGTTGAACCTATTGTTATGTGGATGGATAGTCAAAAGTTTAGCACTACATAAGTGACGACCTGATGCCAACAACATTTATGTCAGCTCTTTTGTTCCATCTCCTTCATCCAAACATTTCACATTGGTGCATGTGATTAACATTGACACTTGCACAAGCAAAGCGTATAGCTAGATGACATCATGTATGCATAATTAACCATATGATCCATAGCCCGATCATCATATATAAGAAAGCATCATACATCACATAGAATAGAAGAGATGCAATAATGACCAGTTCACCACGTTAGACATCCACGATGCAAATTTGCACATAAGCAAACAAGCTTGATCTACATCGGCCGCAAGCCAGTTGCTGTTTAGTTCAGCGTGGATATAAAACGTTTTGTGGATATTTTAGTAGTAATAGGATTCTATACCCATGAAGTTACAAATACGCGATTGGCCCCACTAAGGGATTGTGAACTACACTGAACTTGGACAAGGACATGAGCTCCTCCGGAGAAGAGGGAATTAATCCACTGACAGATCACTAACCTCCAGTTACGACTTTGTTATTCCCAGATACGACATGGTTTCTCCCAGATACAACATTATTGCTCCCAGTTACGACATTGTTCCTCCCGGATACGACATTGTCGCTCCCAGAAACAACATGGTTTCTCTCAGTCACGACATTGCCACTACCGGATACGACATTGTTACTCCCAGTTACAACATTGTCATTCCCGGATATGACAGTGTTGTCATTCCCAGATAGAACATTGTTGGTCCCAGATCTGATAGTGTTGCGGCTTCCAGATATGACATTTGGTTGTTGGCCGAGAATGCGTCTGTTACGCTTCTCGTACAAGGGCATGTTAGTGAAAGCCATACCCGGTGAATGCCCCACAACGGTGGCGAGGCCCTTGAGTCGTGTCGAACTCTTGGGTACCTTGCCAATCATTGAATTATTTGAGAGATCCAAGTAGTGAAGGTGGTCAAGCTCACCAATCCACGACGGGATGGTGCCGACCAATCTGTTGTTGGCAAGGCTGAGCGACCTTAGCTCGCCGCAGTCGGCGAGGCTAACTGGCAGCAACCCATTCAGGTAGTTTGTGCTCAAGTCAACCGAAGCAAGAAGCGGCATGCCAGAGAAGTTGACATGAGAAATCGGACCAGACAGAGAGTTATTCCGGAGGTTAAGCTCACGGAGAGATGACAGTGATGACAGGGACGGTGGTAGTGATCCGGAGAAGCCATTGGAGTGTGCAACCAAATGCTCGAGCGACATGAGGTCATGGAACACGTTGTCAGGGAGGTGGCCGGAGAAGTGGTTGATGGACAAATCCAGCAAGGTGAGGTTTCTGAGGTCGCTGAGGCGCGAGCTCAGTTGACCGGCGAGGTTGTTGGATGCGAGGGAGAGCCTCCGCAGCCCAGCAAGGCTGAAGAGCTCGTCGGGAAGGGTGCCCGCGAAAGAGTTGGAGCCGAGGAAGAGCTCCTCCAACCTTGTGAGGCCCGCAAGGGAGGCTCCTGGGATGGGCCCCGCGAGGCCGTGACCATGGAGCCGCAGAGCTGTGACGCGGCCGCTGGCACCATGGCAGCCCACACCTTCCCAATCGCAGCATGAGGCGCCAGACCACACGCTGTGGAGGTGGGCGGCGCCACCGCCCCTAAGGTTCCGGGCCAAGCCCCGCAGCGCACGTAGGTCGTCGGGGTGGCACGTCGCGCTTGCCGCCGGCAAGAGAAACGCCAAGCAGAACAGCAGCAGCCAGGATTTCGCCATGGTGGTATGTAACTATGTGCACACAAACGCAATAACTCAGCAAGAAGTGCTCTTGTCTTGGCACAAACTGCATCGTATCTTATACACGCGTGGAAGGAAGCATGCATTGCAACTTGCAAGTGGTTGGAACTTGATTTTCATGCACGGTGCTGTCCGTCGACTGAATTAGTGGGTGGCCATGCGTTGCAAGTATCAGTCCGTGCCCACAGCTGCCTGCCAAACTCGATTTTCGTGGGTGCTGTATGTCGACTGAAATTCGTGGGTGGTATGCATGTACTCAAGCCGGCATTCCTGCTCCTCAACCCTCAACCTCTACTGGTCCCGTTCCGTTGTCATAGGCTAGATTGGTCCTAGTCCATTTCTGCTGAGTAATATACTCTTTCATTCGCGCCCCAAACAAAAAACTATCCGGGAGTTTTTGCTCTGGGGCTCCAGGAAGCCGATTTTTTCAAAAACTTTAAAATCAATCTTTTAAGTTTCAAAACAATCTGAAAAAATACACAAGTAGTTGTGTCTACTAGATGCGTGTGAAATTTCATCACGAAATACGTTTAGATGTGAGCTGTAAAAAAACAAAATCATGCACTTTTTTTGAAAAGGTGGTTAAAATCCCGTACCTCTGCATCGATTGATGCATACTGCCATCTTTATTAATTATTCAATAAAGATCTAACAAGAACATACATCAAACTACCGGAAGCCACCACTCACACCTACAAGGCTACAAACTCAATAATGTGAGTGCTTTCACTTTCCATATCTAAAACCGGTGTCGTCGCCGATCCATTCACATAACGTATCGGAACCTACAACCGGCGCAGTTAACCTAAAGCATACATCACATGCACATGTTTTAGAAACCGCCATCATCATCGAACCTCCAACCCATCTTCAGAACAGAGATCTGCATCATCCTTGCCAGTACTTTTAATGTATGTGTGTATTTTTGAAACCTAAACATTTGAATTTTGAACTTTTCAAATAAGCGCTCCATGAATCTCGACCTCGGTTTGCAATTTTTGACTATCTGCTATCTTTCTAGCCCCTCCTTTGGATCCAAGGTCCCGGAGCCGTAATGGCTGGTGGCCACCAAGTCCTGAATCCACTGGGTTGTTGGCTACTTGGGCTCCATCTAAGGCCGTCCCGGGATGTGTGCACCTACTGTGTGACCAGTCAGGATCGCCTAGCCATCCCTACCAGATCTCGGCCTCCTGGCCGCCCCAAATGGATCTGGGGTGAGTGTTGCGGCCAGGCGAGCTTTAACACCACGAACTGATATGCCTTGCTCTTGATCCGTCCATCTTGGCCCCTTGGCCAACTAGTCTAGGCAGGGCTATCTCCAGCGAGATGGTAGTCGGTGGTGATGTGCTTCACTGTTGAGATGGCAGGCGGCGACTGAGGGAGTTCTGGACTAAGGGGTCCTCGGGCGTCCGGCCTATTATCCTTTGGGCCGGACTGATGGGATGTGAAGACATGAAGGTCGAAGACTACACCGTGTCCGGATTGGACTCTACTTGGCGTGAAAGGAAAGCTTGGCGACCGAAGATTCCTTCTTATGTAACCGACTCCATGTAAAACCTAGATCCTCTCGGTGTCTATATAAACCGAAGGGGTAGTCCGGAAGGGACAACACATATACTCATTACCATACCCACATTGGCTAGACTTCTAGGGTTTAGCCATTACAATCTCGTGGTAGATTCACTCTTGTAACACTCATATTCATCAATATCAATCAAGCAGGACGTGGGTTTTACCTCCATAGAGAGGGCCCGAACCTGGGTAAACATCGGGTCCCCTGTCTCCTGTTACCATCGATCCTAGACGCACAGTTCGGCACCCCCTACCTGAGATCCGCCGGTTTTGACACCGACATTGGTGCTTTCATTGAGAGTTCCACTGTGCCGTGAATGAAAGGCTCGATGGCTCGCCTTGTCATTAAAGACAACATTACCGCAGGGGTAGTTTTGGCCTCGGGCCAAACCTTCCGAATGGGCGACTTTACTATGATCGCTCGTTCGGCCGCGGAGCCGACGATGACCTCTCGGGCCATTGTAAATCCCCTTAGCATCAACTCCGAGCACTCCAAGCAGATGGATCCGGTTGAGTTTTCGTCCTTAAACGAGCTCCTAGATCGCATCGCCGCTTTGGGAATCGTCATAGATTACGATCAGATCGGGCCTAAAACCAATCAGGGAGAGACCGAATCCCCACCGGTTACCCACCAGATCGCGGCAGTGATGGAGCAGGATGGCGAGTCTTCTTCTATATTGAAGACGGACTATGTTCATGTCGCCGTTCATAAAGAACCGGATACTCACCCGCGAAAGGACGCAACTAGCCCTTCGAACATAGCATCGGATGGCGGTTCCAAACAATCAGAAGATATTCCAGAACTCGGACTGTCTAGTCCGAAAGGTCGTCGGACTCCGGACAACCGGTTAGGTCGGGGTTCGGATTTAATTCCACCCACCCACCCGGACATAGAGGCTCTCATGAGCATAAAAAGCAATCTCAGGAGAAGGTCCACCACTTTTGGGCCAGATTCCTCCTTGTCAAGGACAAAGTAAAGGATTGCCGTGACGAGGACGCAATATCAGCGTTCTGCAAAAATTCTGCGGAAGAAGGAATCCTCAACGCCATTAATCGCCGCCGCATACTAAAATTTGCTGACTTAGCGACCATCGTACAAAAATACTGCGCGATGGAAAGCGCCTGGGAAACTCGGGCAGCTTGCTGGGAACCACCAGCCCCAACCCAACTTCCCCTACAGGCGAAAAGGGCGTACCCTCATGGCACGCCCAATCCAACAGTAAAAAAAACAAAGCCACTATACGGCACGACACTGTTCTGGAAGGGTGGCTCGATGTCCCATGCAAAATACATACAACAACAGATTGTTGGGGAACGTAGAGAATTTTAAAATTTTCTACGCATCACCAAGATCAATCTATGGAGTCATCTAGCAACGAGGGAGAGGAGTGCATCTACGTACCCTTGTAGATCGTGAGCGGAAGCGTTCAAGAGAACGGGGTTGATGGAGTCGTACTCGTCGTGATCGAAACCACCGATGACCGAGCGCCGAACGGACGACACCTCCGCGTTCAACACACGTACGGTTGGGGAAGACGTCTCCTCCTTCTTGATCCAGCAAGGGGAAGGAGAGGTTGATGGAGATCCAGCAGCACGACGACGTGGTGGTGGAAGCAGCGGTGATCTCGGCAGGGCTTCGCCAAGCTCCAACGAGAGGGAGAGGTGTTACGAGGGGAGAGGGAGGCGCCAGAGACTTGGGTGCGGTTGCCCTCTCTCCCCCCACTATATATAGGGCCCCTAGGGGGGCGCTGGCCCTAGGAGATCCCATCTCCAGGGGGCGGCGGCCAAAGGGGGGGACTTGCCCCCGTGGGGCGCCCCCACCCCTAGGGTTTCCAACCCTAGGCGCAGGGGGAGGCCCATGGGGGCACACCAGCCCACCAGGGGCTGGTTCCCCTCCCACTTCAGCCCATGGGGCCCTCCGGGATAGGTGGCCCCACCCGGTGGACCCCCGGGACCCTTCCGGTGGTCCCGATACAATACCGATTATCCCCGAAACCTTCCCGATGGCTGAAACTGGACTTCCTACATATAAATCTTCACCTCCGGAGCATTCTGGAACTCCTCGTGACGTCCGGGATCTCATCCGGGACTCCAAAAAACTTTCGGGTTACCGCATACTAATATCTCTATAACCCTAGCGTCACCGAACCTTAAGTGTGTAGACCCTACGGGTTCGGGAGACAAGCAGACATGACCGAGACGACTCTCCGGTCAATAACCAACAGCGGGATCTGGATACCCATGTTGGCTCCCACATGCTCCTCGATGATCTCATCGGATAAACGACGATGTCGAGGATTCAAGTAATCCCGTATACAATTCCCTTTGTCAATCGGTACGTTACTTGCACGAGATTCGATCGTCGGTATCCCAATACCTCGTTCAATCTCATTCCCGGCAAGTCACTTTACTCGTACCGTAATGCATGATCCCGTGACCAAACACTTGGTCACATTGAGATCATTATGATGATGCATTACCGAGTGGGCCCAGAGATACCTCTCCGTCATACGGAGTGACAAATCCCAGTCTCGATCCATGTCAACCCAACAGATACTTTCGGGGATACCTGTAGTATACCTTTATTGTCACCCAGTTACGTTGTGACGTTTGGTACACCCAAAGCACTCCTGCGGCATCCGGGAGTTACACGATCTCATGGTCTAAGGAAATGATACTTGACATTGGAAAAGCTCTAGCAAACGAACTACACGATCTTGTGCTATGCTTAGGATTGGGTATTGTCCATCACATCATTCTCCTAATGATGTGATCCCGTTATCAATGACATTCAATGTCCATAGTCAGGAAACCATGACTATCTATTGATCAATGAGCTAGTTAACTAGTGTCTCACTAGGGACATGTTATGGTCTATGTATTCACACATGTATTATGATTTCCGGATAACACAATTATAGCATGAATAATAGACAATTATCATGAACAAGGAAATATAATAATAATCATTTTATTATTGCCTCTAGGGCATATTTCCAACAGTCTCCCACTTGCACTAGAGTCAATAATCTAGTTACATTGTGATGAATCGAACACCCATAGAGTTCTGGTGTTGATCATGTTTTGCTCGCGGAAGAGGTTTAGTCAACGGATCTACGACATTCAGATCCGTATGTACTTTGCAAATATCTATGTCTCCATCTTGAACATTTTCATGAATGGAGTTGAAGCGCCGCTTGATGTGCCTGGTCTTCTTGTGAAACCTGGGCTCCTTGGCAAGGGCAATAGCTCCAGTGTTGTCACAGAAGAGAGTGATCGGCCCCGACGCATTGGGTATGACTCCTAGGTCGGTGATGAACTCCTTCATCCAGATTGCTTCATGTGATTCCTCCGAGGCTGCCATGTACTCCGCTTCACATGTAGATCCCGCCACGACGCTTTGCTTGCAACTGCACCAGCTTACTGCCCCACCATTCAAAATATACACGTATCCGGTTTGTGACTTAGAGTCATCCAGATCTGTGTCGAAGCTAGCGTCGACGTAACCCTTTACAAGAGCTCCTCGTCACCTCCATATACGAGAAACATATCCCTAGTCCTTTTCAGGTACTTCAGGATGTTCTTGACCGCCGTCCAGTGTTCCATACAGGGATTACTTTGGTACCTTCCTACCAAACTCATGGCAAGGTTTACATCAGGTCTGGTACACAGCATGGCATACATGATAGACCCTATGGCTGAGGCATAGGGGACGACACTCATCTTTTCTCTATCTTCTGCCGTGGTCAGACATTGAGCTGAGCTCAATTTCACACCTTGCAACACAGGCAAGAACCCCTTCTTGGACTGATCCATATTGAACTTCTTCAATATCTTATCAAGGTATGTGCTTTGTGAAAGACCTATGAGGCGTCTCGATCTATCTCTATAGATCTTGATGCCTAATATGTAAGCAGCTTCTCCAAGGTCCTTCATTGAAAAACACTTACTCAAGTAGGCCTTAATACTGTGCAAAAGTTCTATATCATTTCCCATCAAAAGTATGTCATCCACATATAATATGAGTAATGCTATAGAGCTCCCACTCACTTTCTTGTAAATGCAGGCTTCTCCATAAGTCTGCATAAACCCAAACGCTTTGATCATTTCATTAAAGCGAATGTTCCAACTCCGAGATGCTTGCACCAGCCCATAGATGGAGCGCTGGAGCTTGCATACCTTGTTAGCATTCTTAGGATCGACAAAACCTTCCGGCTGCATCATATACAATTATTCCTTAAGAAAGCCGTTAAGGAATGCCGTTTTGACGTCCATTTGCCATATCTCATAATCATAGTATGCGGCAATTGCTAACATGATTCGGACGGACTTCAGCTTCGCTACGGGTGAGAAGGTCTCATCGTAGTCAACCCTTTGAATTTATCGATAACCCTTAGCGACAAGTCGAGCCTTATAGATGGTAACATTACCATCCGCGTCCGTCTTCTTCTTAAAGATCCATTTATTCTCTATCGCTCGCCGATCATCGGGCAAGTCTGTCAAAGTCCATACTTTGTTTTCATACATGGATCCTATCTCGGATTGCATGGCTTCAAGCCATTTGTTGGAATCTGGGCCCGCCATTGCTTCTTCATAGTTCGAAGGTTCACCATTGTCTAACAACATGATTTCCAGGACAGGGTTGCCATACCATTCTGGTGTGGAACATGTCCTTGTGGACCTTCGAAGTTCAGTAGCAACTTGATCCGAAGTACCTTGATCATTATCATTAACTTCCTCTCTAGTCGGTGCAGGCACCACAGGAACATCTTCCTGAGCTGTGCTACTTTCCGGTTCAAGAGGCAGTACTTCATCGAGTTCTACTTTCCTCCCACTTACTTCTCTCGAGAGAAACTCTTTCTCCAGAAAGGACCCGTTCTTGGCAACAAAGATCTTGCCTTCGGATCTGAGGTAGAAGGTATACCCAATGGTTTCCTTAGGGTATCCTATGAAGACGCATTTTTCCGACTTGGGTTCGAGCTTTTCAGGTTGAAGTTTCTTGACATAAGCATCGCATCCCCAAACTTTTAGAAACGATAGCTTAGGTTTCTTCCCAAACCATAATTCATACGGTGTCGTCTCAACGGATTTAGACGGCGCCCTATTTAAAGTGAATGTAGCTGTCTCTCGAGCGTATCCCCAAAATGATAGCGGTAAATTAGTGAGTGACATCATAGATCGCACCATATCCAATAGAGTGCGATTACAACGTCCGGACACACCGTTATGCTGAGGTGTTGCAGGCGGCGTGAGTTGTGAAACGATTCCACATTTCCTTAAGTGCGTACCAAATTCGTGACTTAAATATTCTCCCCACGATCTGATCGTAAGAATTTTATCTTTCGGTCACGTTGATTCTCTACCTCATTCTGAAATTCCTTGAACTTTTCAAAGGTCTCAGACTTGTGTTTCATCAAATAGACATACCCATATCTACTTAAGTCATCAGTGAGAGTGAGAACATAACGATAGCCACCGCGAGCCTCAACGCTCATTGGACCGCACACATCAGTATGTATAATTTCCAACAAGTTGGTTGCTCGCTCCATTGTTCCGGAGAACGGAGTCTTGGTCATTTTACCCATGAGGCATGGTTCGCACGTGTCAAATGATTCGAAATCAAGAGACTCCAAAAGTCCATCTGTATGGAGCTTCTTCATGTGTTTGACACTGATGTGACCAAGGCGGCATTGCCAGAGATATGTGGGACTATCATTATCAATCTTACATCTTTTGGTATTCACACTATGAATATGTGTAACATTACGTTCGAGATTCATTAAGAATAAACCATTGACCAGCGGGGCATGACCATAAAACATATCTCTCGTATAAATAGAACAACCATTATTCTCGGATTTAAATGAGCAGCCATCTCGTATTAAACGAGATCCAGATACAATGTTCATGCTCAAAGCTGGCACTAAATAACAATTATTAAGGTTTAAAACTAATCCCATAGGTAAATGTAGAGGTAGCGTGCCGACGGCGATCACATCGACCATGGAACCATTCCCGACGTGCATCGTCACCTCGTCCTTCGCCAGTCTCCGCTTATTCCACAGCTCCTGTTTTGAGTTACAAATATGAGCAACCGCACCGGTATCAAATACTCAGGAGCTACTACGAGTACTGGTAAGGTACACATCAATTACATGTATATCACATATACCTTTAGTGTTGCCGGCCTTCTTGTCCGCTAAGTATTTGGGGCAGTTCCGCTTCCAGTGTCCCTTTCCCTTGCAATAAAAGCACTCAGTCTCAGGTTTGGGTCCATTCTTTGGCTTCTTCCCGGCAACTAATTTACTGGCCGCGGCAACTCCCTTGCTGTCCTTCTTGAAGTTCTTCTTACCCTTGCCTTTCTTGAAACTAGTGGTTTTATTGACCATCAACACTTGATGTTCCCTTTTGATTTCCACCTCCGCTGTTTTCAGCATTGAAAATACTTCAGGAATAGTTTTCACCATCCCCTGCATATTGTAGTTCATCACAAAGCTCTTGTAGCTAGGTGGGAGCGACTGAAGGATTCTGTCAATGACCGCCTCGTCCGGGAGGTTAATGTCTAGCTGGGACAAGCGGTTGTGCAACCCAGACATTTTGAGTATGTGCTCACTGACAGAACTATTTTCCTCCATCTTACAACTGTAGAACTTGTCGGAGACTTCATATCTCTCGACCCGGGCATGAGCTTGGAAAACCATTTTCAGCTCTTCGAACATCTCATGCTCTGTGTTGCTCAAAACGCTTTTGGAGCCCCGGTTCTAAGCTATAAAGCATGCCGCACTGAACGAGGGAGTAATCATCAGCACGTGACTGCCAAGCGTTCATAACGTCTTGGTTCTCTGGAATGGGTGCTTCACCTAGCGGTGCTTCTAGGACATATGCTTTCCTGGCTGCTATGAGGATGATCCTCAGGTTCTGGACCCAGTCCGTATAGTTGCTGCCATCATCTTTCAGCTTGGTTTTCTCTAGGAACGCGTTGAAGTTGAGGTTGACATGAGCGTTGGCCATTTGATCTACAAGACATTTTGCAAAGGTTTTTAGACTAAGTTCATGATAATTAAGTTCATCTAATCAAATTTTTTTAATGAACTCCCACTCAGATTAGACATCCCTCTAGTCATCTAAGTGATACATGATCCGACTCAACTAGACCGTGTCCGATCATCATGTGAGATGGACTAGTCATCATCGGTGAAGATCTCCATGTTGATCGTATCTTCCATACGACTCATGTTCGACCTTTCGGTCTTCCGTGTTCCGAGGCCATGTCTATACATGCTAGGCTCGTCAAGTCAACTTAAGTGTATTGCGTGTGTAAATCTGGCTTACACCCATTGTATGCGAATGTTAGAACCTATCACACCCGATCATCACGTGGTGCTTCGGAACAACGGACCTTAGCAACGGTGCATAGTTAGGGGCAACACTTTCTTGAAATTATTGCGAGGGATCATCTTATTTATGCTACCATCGTTCTAAGCAAATAAGATGTAAAACATGATAAACATCACATGCAATCAAATAGTGACATGATATGGCCAATATCATTTTGCTCCTTTTGATCTCCATCTTCGGGGCGCCATGATCATCGTCTTCACCGGCATGACACCGTGATCTCCATCATCATGATCTCCATCATCGTGTCTTCATGAAGTTGTCTCGTCAGCTATTACTTCTACTACCATGGCTAATGGTTAGCGATAAAGTAAAGTAATTACATGACGTATAAGTTGACACGCAGGTCATAAATAAATTAAGACAACTCCTATGGCTCCTGCCGGTTGTCATACTCATCGACATGCAAGTCGTGATTCCTATTACAAGAACATGATCAATCTCATACATCACATCCTTTTGGCCATATCACATCACACGGCACATGCTGCAAAAACAAGTTAGACGTCCTCTAATTGTTGTTGCAAAAATTTTACGTGGCTGCTATAGGTTTCTAGCAAGAACGTTTCTTACCTACGCCAAAACCATAACGTGATATGCCAATTTCTATTTACCCTTCATAAGGACCCTTTTCATCGAATCTGATCCGACTAAAGTGGGAGAGACATACACCCGCTAGCCACCTTATGCAACTAGTGCATGTCAGTCGGTGGAACCAGTCTCATGTAAGCGTACGTGTAAGGTCGGTCCGGGCCGCTTCATCCCACGATGCCGCCGAATCAAGATAAGACTAGTAACGGCAAGCAAATTGACAAAATCGACGCCCACAACAACTTGTGTTCTACTCGTGCATAGAAACTACACATAGACCTAGCTCATGATGCCACTGTTGGGGAACGTAGCAGAATTTTAAAATTTTCTACGCATCACCAAGATCAATCTATGGAGTCATCTAGCAATGAGGGAGAGGAGTGCATCTACATACCCTTGTAGATCACGAGCGGAAGCGTTCAAGAGAATGGGGTTGATGGAGTCGTACTTGTCGTGATCCAAATCACCGATGACCGAGCGCCGAACGGACGGCACCTCCGCGTTCAACACACGTACGGTTGGGGAAGACGTCTCCTCCTTCTTGATCCAGCAAGGGGAAGGAGAGGTTGATGGAGATCCAGCAGCACGACGGCGTGGTGGTGGAAGCAGCGGTGATCTCGGCAGGGCTTCGCCAAGCTCCAACGAGAGGGAGAGGTGTTACGAGGGGAGAGGGAGGTGCCAGAGACTTGGGTGCGGCTGCCCTCTCTCCCCCATTATATATAGGGCCCCTAGGGGGGCCGGCCCTAGGAGATCCCATCTCCAAGGGGGGTGGTGGCCAAAGGGGGGGACTTGCCCCCCAAGTCAGGTGGGGCGCCCCACAACCCTAGGGTTTCCAACCCTAGGCGCAGGGGGAGGCCCATGGGGGGCGCACCAGCCCATCAGGGGCTGGTTCCCCTCCCACTTCAGCCCATGGGGCCCTCTGGGATAGGTGGCCCCACCCGGTGGACCCCCGGGACCCTTCCGGTGGTCCCGGTACAATACCGATTACCCCCAAAACCTTCCCGATGGCCGAAACTGGACTTCCTATATATAAATCTTCACCTCCGGACCATTCCGGAACTCCTCGTGACGTCCGGGATCTCATCCGGGACTCCGAAAAACTTTCGGGTTACCGCATACTAATATCTCTAGAACCCTAGCGTCACCGAACCTTAAGTGTGTAGACCCTACGGGTTCGAGAGACAGGCAAACATGACCGAGACGACTCTCCGGTCAATAACCAACAGCGGGATCTGGATACCCATGTTGGCTCCCACATGCTCCTCGATGATCTCATCGGATGAACCAAGATGTCAACGATTCAAGTAATCCCGTATACAATTCCCTTTGTCAATCGGTACGTTACTTGCCCGAGATTCAATTGTCGGTATCCCAATACCTCATTCAATCTCATTCCCGGCAAGTCACTTTACTCGTATCGTAATGCATGATCCCGTGACCAAACACTTGGTCACATTGAGCTCATTATGATGATGCATTACCGAGTGGACCCAGAGATACCTCTCCGTCATACGGAGTGACAAATCCCAATCTCGATCCGTGTCAACCCAACAGATACTTTCGGGGATACCTGTAGTATACCTTTATTGTCACCCAGTTACGTTGTGACGTTTGGTACACCCAAAGCACTCCTACGGCATCCGGGAGTTACAAGATCTCATGGTCTAAGGAAATGATACTTGACATTGGAAAAGCTCTAGCAAACGAACTACACGATCTTGTGCTATGCTTAGGATTGGGTCTTGTCCATCACATCATTCTCCTAATGATGTGATCCCGTTATCAATGACATCCAATGTCCATAGTCAGGAAACCATGACTATCTATTGATCAACGAGCTAGTTAACTAGAGGCTCACTAGGGACATGTTATGGTCTATGTATTCACACATGTATTATGATTTCCGGATAACACAATTATAGCATGAATAATAGACAATTATTATGAACAAGGAAATATAATAATAATCATTTTATTATTGCCTCTAGGGCTTCCAACACAGCTACCGTGGCAATCCACAGCCTTAGAGCATGCTGGATACTACGACAGGTAGCCAAGAGCGGCGAGGACATCCTTATCAAGGACGCCCCAGAACAACACCCCCCAGAAGACGACGACCCAAGAGTATTGACAGTCTTCGAGACATTCGCTTCAAATAACAAGCGCAAAAGGGCACTTCACGAGCTCAACAAAGTCTGCCAAATTGCTGTAATAAACCCATGGAATGACACGGCTATAACATTCAACGCCGGTGGCGAACCAAAGTATAGAGCAGCATGAGCACCAGCCGTGTTAGTCCTCAGCACCATCGTGGATGGGTTTCGACTCACCAAGGTCCTCATGGATGGCAGCAGCGGACTAAACCTCATTTATGAGGACACACTCCATAAAATGGAAATAGACAGGAGACACATCAAACAAAGTAACACAACCTTCCGGGGAATTATTCCTAGTCGGGAGGCGCGGTGCACGGGCAAAATCACACTTGACGTGGTATTCAGATCACCGGAGAACTATCGGTCCGAAGAAATAACATTCCAAGTGGCCCCTTTCAGCATCGGATATCACGCCCTGTTGGGGCGGGATGCTTTTACACGCTTCCAAGCTATACCTCACTACGGATATATGAAGCTCAAAATGCCCGGACCAAATGGTATAATCACTCTCGTCAGTGATCCAGACATAGCACTCCGCGCTGAAAACAAAACCGCATCCTTGGCCCTGGAGGCGCTATCCGAAGCTCTCGCGACCGAAGAATTAACCGCACTATGCTCCACAGTGGACAGGGACGATGTGATCCTCGACAAACGCCCCAAATCCACCTCATTCAAACCGGCAGAAGAAATAGTCAAATTCCAGGTCCACCCAACGGACCCCAAGAAGACAACATCCATCGTAGCTCAATTGAACCCAGCAGTTGACGCCGCACTATGAGAATTCCTACGCGAAAACTGAGACATATTTGCCTGGCACCCTTCGAACATGCCAGGGATCCCACGCAAGTTGGCCGAACATTGCCTCAATATATTAAAGGGGTTTAAACCGGTTAAGCAAACCCAAGCGACAAGCCATGGGGGAGGAGCTGGACAAACTCATCGAGGCCGGATTCATTAGAGAAATCAAACATCCGGACTGGCTAGCAAACCTGGTGATGGTACCAAAGAAGGACAAATCCTGGTGCATGTGCGTCGATTTCAAAGACCTCAACAAAGCGTGCCCTAAGGATCCCTTCCCCCTCCCTCGCATTGATCAAATCATTGACGCCAACGCAGGGCACGACTCACCGTGTTTCCTCGATGCATACTCCGGATACCATCAAATCAAAATGAAGGAATCGAGCAAGCTGCAACAGCATTTATTACCCCATACGGGCCATTCTGCTTCAACACCATGCCCTTTGGGCTCAAGAACGCTGGCGCCACATATCAACGCATGATTCAAACATGCCTGGAGAAACAGATTGGCAAAATAGTAGAAGCTTACGTTGATGACGTCATCATCAAAACCAGGCACATGGAAACACTAATAGATGACTTACGTCTTACATTCGACAACCTCAGGGCGTATGACATTAAGCTCAACCCGGAAAAGTGTGTCTTTGGCGTCCCCACTGGAAAACTGCTGGGCTTTATCGTTTCCAATAGAGGAATCGAAGCAAACCCAGCCAAAATCCAAGCTTTGTCACAATTGGCTAAACCAACAGATCTTAAGCAAGTTCAAAAACTTGCAGGTTGCGTGGCAGCTCTCAGCCGCTTTTTCTCCATATTAGGAGAAAAGGCACTGCCTCTCTATCGCCTTCTACAGCGAACCGACCACTTCGAGTGAACGAACGCGACAACAGCCGGACTAGAAGAAATAAAAACCCTTCTTGCGAGCAATCCAATCCTGGCCGCACCAAACTCCGGTGAACCGATGTTATTATACATATCGGCAACACATCAGGTGGTGAGCGCCATACTCGTTGTCGAATGAGAACAGGATGGACTTGAATTCCTGCTTCGGAAGCTAGTATACTACGTATCTACTGTCCTTACACCATGCAAATCCCGGTACCCTCATTATCAAAAAATAGCATACGCGGTCTTCATGGCATCCCGGAAGCTCCGTCACTACTTCCAGGAGTGTTCGATCACGGTGGCCTCTGAAGTAACACTAAATGACATTATAAACAACCACGATGCTACGGGCCGAATTGCCAAATAGGCCATCGAGCTCCTGCCATTTGACATTACATATAAACCACGTCGAGCTATCAAATCCCAAGTACTGGCCGACTTCATTGCCGAATGGACAGAGGCTGAACTCCCTAAAGAGTACGACACATACTCCAATTGGGTCATGTACTTTGACGGCTCCAAAATGCTGGCAGGGTTAGGAGCGGGTGTTGTTCTAACGTCCCCTACTGGAGATGTCATCTGGTACGTTCTCCAAATACTATACACACACTCCAATAACGCAGCCGAATACGAGGCCTTGTTGCATGGTCTCCGGATGGCTGTCTCCATGGGTATACAATGCCTAGAAGTGTGCGGGGACTCAAACCTTGCAATATCTCAAATAAATGGAGATTCCGACGCTAAAGATCCGAAGATGGCAGCGTATCGTAACGCAGTCATAAAAATGTTGGCCCGGTTCGAGGGGCTCGAGTTCCATCATGTGGCTCGAGAAAGTAATCAAGCGGCGGATGTTCTTGCTCGTATTGGTGCTAAGCGCGACCCCGTCCCACCTAATATTTTCCTGGAAAGGCTCTTTAAGCCATCCGTGGTATGGCAGGGGGAAAACGGCAACACTAGTCCGGACCCAAACATAACCCCAGATCCCGAAAACATCGACATAACACCGTCGACGCATCTCATCATGGCAGTCATTGCCCCATGGACCGAACCCTTCCTGGCCTACCTTAATAGTAAGGAGCTTCCTGAGGACCAGAATGAGGCCCGCTGCAGTGTCCGGCGCTCGAAGGCCTACAAGGTTCATGATGGAGAGCTCTACAAGAAAAGCGCCACTGGAGTCCTTCAACGATGTATATCCGAGGAAGAGGGGCGACAACTCTTGGCTGAAATCCATGCCAGACTCGGCGGTCACCACGCCGCAGCTCGGGCCCTTGTTAGCAAGGCCTTCCATATAGGGTTTTATTGGCCGACGGCCCGAGCGGATGCACAAGACCTTGTCCAACGTTGCGTCGGATGCCAACTCTCTGCCAATCAAAGCCATATGCCCCCCACTGCCCTACAAACAATACCCATCACTTGGCCTTTCACGGTCTGGGGACTATACATGGTTGGACCCCTTAAAGGGGGAAGCCATAAGAAAAAATACCTGCTGGTTATGGTGGACAAATTCACTAAGTGGATAGAAGCTAAACCGGTCAAAACGGTCGAGTCCAGCCCGGTGATAGACTTCATATACGATGTTGTGCACCATTATGGTGTCCCACACAACATCATTACTGACAACGTCTCCAATTTCACAGCCGATGAGGTAAAAACCTGGTGTACCAATCTGGGTATTAAACTCGATTACGCCTCCGTCTACCACCCACAAACCAACGGTCAAGTCGCACGCGCCAACGGTCTTATTATGAGCGGCATCAAGCCCAGACTAGTGCGGTCTTTGAAAGAATCAGACAAGCACTGGGTTGAGGAGCTCGACTTCGTACTCTAGGGGCTGCGGACCACGCCAAACCATACTATTGGGTACATTCCTTTCTTCATGGTGTATGGTGCGGAGGCCGTATTGCCCTGCGATATTATTCACGACTCACCTAGAGTGCGTATGTACGAAGAGAGAGAAGCCGAGCTCGATCGGCAGGACAACCTAGATGCCCTGGAAGAGGAACGCGATGTCGCAAAAGCCCGTTCAGCAGTTTACCAACAGCAAGCTCGAAGATATCAAAGCAGAGAAGTACGGGCCAAGACTTACAACGTCAGCAAACTCGTTCTACACCTCCCGAAGAAGAAAAATGACACACTCAAGCCCAAATGGGAGGGTCCCTTCATAATTGACGAAGTTCTCACCGGAGGAGCGTACCGTCTTCACGATGCATCAAACAATCGCCTCGAGCCGAACCCCTGGAACGCGGCCAGACTACGGAGATTCTACGCCTACCGCTAAAGACATTGTTCGTCTCCTCCTCCCCTATAGTTTCCATTATTTTTTTCTCTATTTTCTGATTACTTTCTTTTTTTTCTCGCTTTAAAGCTTTAAGTGCGGCTAGACCGCACACCATTGGCACATACGTCTTTAAACATGTACGCCACGTGTACCTGGGGGCTTCTCGGACAGAAGTTCTTGTCACTCCGTGAGCATCAAGCTCCTCACATATGAGTTTTTCCCATATGTACCTTTTCTTTGTCATTATATGCATCGATATGACTTAAGTTTTGGCCAAGCTGGGTTGCCTGGCTCCTGTGCTTATGCCCTACGTTCCCATTAGTTCGGCTAGGGCATAAAGGGAGCACCTCTGTGATTGTTACCGCCGGGTCATCCGAATGTGTGCCTCAGACTGGGTGAAGCCAAAAGTTAACGTTCTTAAGGGAATATTTGGTCGGTGAATTAAAGATGTTTCCTAAACTCACTCCATCGTGCACCCCCAGAAGTTATACAAACTGTGGTGCTCGCATCACAATTCAGACATGTACATTAAATGCATGCACACCCAGGGAAGTGAACCCTTAACGGAACTATTCTCTCTGGAAGATGTTTCTTACGATATCAATGTAATATAACATAGCTTGCTGGATACAACTTGTCTGTTCAAGCAACTATGACCCCTACGCCTAGTTTTCCAAGCATACCCTGGCCTATTCGGCCGCGACGGTATTCGGAAAAACTCCACACCTTAGAGTCCGGAGGTTGAAGTGAAAAGGTCTGCCATGACAAATGATATACAATTTAGCTAGATGAGGAAAGTACACAATCACTTGGACTTGAACACCTCTTCCTCTACACCTTCCAACAGGCAGTCTAACTTACAATCCTGTTGAGAATATTTGGCGGCCACCTCTACTTGGTCATATACTATACTAACGGGAATTTCTTCCCCATTCGGCCCCACCGGCCCGACACGAGCCATGTGATTAGGATCCAACTTAGTATAGCGCGTCGTCACCATGGACCAGGCCTCTCGCGCACCCTCTCGGCAGGCAGATATCTTCCACAGCCGGATACGCCGTCGTGCTCCCTTGAATAGCTCTACCACCTTCTCCATGCTTCCTGGAGGGGAGTCGGATGGCCATAAAGCCTTGGCTACACTCCGCATAGCCTGCCGAGCTTGCTCGTGCAACTGCGACAGCTCTTGCAGAAGATCATTTGATGATCCGGACACCTCCTCTTCGGGGCGGTTCGTCAACACACCTCCAATTACAGCTATATCAGCTCCGCTACCTCCAAACTGTTGTAAGATAAAAGCGGCCACATACTGAATATGCCGCCTCGGAGCTTCTTGTTCTCCTTCACAAAGTCGGCTAGCTGCACTCGCACATCTTTCAGTTCTTCACCTAGGTTGATGTTCAAATCCTGGAGTTTCTTTTTCTCTTCAATGACCTTTGTCAATACATGCTCGCCCGCTGCTAGCAGCTTTTTGGCTCTGTGTTCTTCGCTTCGAGCGGCATCAAGATGCTCTCGTACTTGGTCTAAACGACCCAACACAAAGATCAGAACCCAGATTCACACTATCGGTGTAGCCTTATGAATTTTCGATGGAGGAAAATATTACCTGGAGATGCCTTGTACTTCTCCAGTTCGGCGTTAGCAGCAAGCAGCTGGCGCTGACACTTTTCTAGTTCCTGAGCCAGCTGGGTATTCTTCTCCATAAGAACCTGGTTGTACATTGATCCTTAAATCAGTTGTTTTCAACTACTTTAAGTTTCGGGGGCTACGGGCATATGGTTATCATAGTCAGACAAAGTGAATTTACCTGCACATCTTTCAAATGTTGCTTCGTGGCCCTGCTAATCCCATCTCGAGCAGCCCGGTACGCATCGGCTGCGTTGAAGGCGTTAAATGACTCTTCCGAAAAGCCAGGATCTTATAAAATGGCCCGGCGGTGCCGATGATTCATAGCACTCTCACTAGTAGAAAGCGGAGCTTTAAAACCGGTTCGTAAGGGCCTTTAGTGCCGGTTCCATAACCGGCACTAATTGGTGGGCACTAAAGCCCCCCCTTTAGTATCGGTTACCAACCGGTACTAAAGTTTTTTTTTTGAAAATTTTGGAAATTTATTTTTATTATTTTTTCGATTTTTAATTTTTCTGAATTATTTGGTGATTTAGTCTCTAATCACCTCTCTTAACTGCTCAAGTGTGGATCACTCATTCCAAATCATCTAACTTCCCGACCGGTCACCCATCCCTCTCACTACTCCAGCCCGAGCACGCTTAACTTTCGGGTTCTATTCTCCTTCTTTTCCAAGTCCGCACTTGTTGTTTTCCTGACAATAGTAAGATGCCAATCCTATTAACCCTCAGGAGTTTAGCTTGAGCATGAAGTCACACATTTCACTGTTTGAGTTTGAAACTATTATTCTAAAAAATAGTAATTATTTAGTAACACTAATATTTCCTGAATAAGTTTGACCATAGTTTGACCACAGTTTGACCATAGTTTGACCACAGTTTGTCCATAGTTTGACCACAGTTAGACCATAGTTTGACCAGATTTGACCAAAATTCAAAAAATTGAAATAATTATTTAGTAACACTAATATTCTTGAATAATTATGTAGTAACATTAATACTTCTTGAATAAGTAGTTTGACCAGATTTAACAAAAAAAATTTAAAAAAACTTAAATTTGACCATATCTTTTTTTCCTTTTGGAATTTGAGGATTCTAAAAAATTGCAAACAGGCCGTAGGCGGTCTCCATCGGATGCGGATTTTCGTGCTGAATTTTTTGATATATTATACATTTTTTTCAGACATCGTATGCAAAAGTTATAGTCGTTTTACATTTTCCCTACACTTTTTGCAAAACATGTCCAAATTTAAGTTTTCAAATTTTCCTAACTAGTAGATGTAGTAATATAACTACCTCTCGAAGGATTTTATTTTTTGAAGTTTTTATCATTTTCTTTTGATTTTTTCAGAACTGAAATGGCGACACACGGGGGGGGGGGGGGGGGTAGAGTTTGAAAATTGCCCTATAGTGCCGGTTTGTGTCACAAACCGGTACTATAGGTCAGACCCCTTTAGTACCAGTTCGTGGCACAAACCGGTACTAAAGGTTAGCCCTTTAGTACCGGTTTGTGACACGAACCGGTACTAAAGGTGATCGTGGGGCCCCGGCCTGAAGCCAGCCTGCCATCACCCCTTTAGTACCGGTTCGTGCCATGAATCGGTACTAAAGGTTCAACACGAACCGGCATTAATGCATAGCCGTTCAAACCGGCACTAATGGTACCATTAGTGCCGGCTCAAATTCAAACCGGCACTAATGTGCTTCACGTTTGACCCTCTTTCTACTAGTGTCTCCACTTCCGAGTTGTTGACGGATACATCGTCCGAGTCCTCGACTGGAGGACAGTCCGGCATCGCCGTTGCATCAACCCCCATCTTCACGGCAGGATTTGAATCCTGGCTGTGGGAAGTACGGCCGGTCGGACCCCCGGATATAGTCCGGCGCGCCTTCCTCCTGGCGAATGGAAAACGGGAAGGTCACGGTTGGACGTGACTGCTCAGGGGCAGGTTGGCGAATTCATACCTCTTCGATGAAGGCGCGACCGTATCTTCATTTGCTCTCCGCTTGGAAGGATTGTCCGGCGCGGGAGCCGATCTCTTCGAAGTTGCCGAACGTCTCCCCTGTGAAGCACGATACGGTGCGATGGGTGAGACAGAATAAGAGTACTCTTTTAGAGAAGGTGTTTTCTTAATTATTTACATGAGAAGCAGGAAGAAGGCCAGGATAGTCTATGGTGATGGCCACTTCTGTGCCGTCATAGCTTGTCTGGTAGAACACTCCCTCCGCAAGCACCACAAATATATCCAGATCCTCTTCGAACCCGGGATCTAGCTCCCGGTTGTGGTCCTCCGGCTATGGGGCGGGACTATAAAATCCCTCGGTGACCTTTCGCCAGTGTTGTCATAAGCAAACAAGCTAGAAGTTTATTAAAGGCAATTCGGAGATGGAAGAAGTAAAAACAGAAGGGTTGGGCCTTATGTAACACCCACGATGCGGCTATATCTCCCACATGTCGGAGCACGACTTAGAGGCATAGCCGCATTGTAGGCATGTCGCAAGAGGGGTAATCTTTACACATCCCATGTACTGAATAAGAAAGAGATAAAGAGTTGGCTTACAATCGCCACTTCACACAATACATAAATATAGCATTACATCATCCAGAATACAATCAAGATCCGACTACGGAACCAAAATAAAGACAACCCCAAATGCATAAGATCCCCGATCGCCCCAACTGGGCTCCACTACTGATCGTCTGGAAAGGAAACATAGTAACGTCCTGAATCCTCATCGAACTCCCACTTGAGTTCGGCCGCATTCCCTGGACTGGCATCATCGGCACCTGCATCTGGTTTTGGAAGTAATCTGTGAGTCACGGGGACTCAACAATCTCACACCCTCGCGATCAAGACTATTTAAGCTTATGCGTAGGAAAAGGTAGTGAGGTGGAGCTGCAGCAAGCACTGGCATATATGGTGGCTAACATACGCAAATGAGAGCGAGAAGAGAAGCAAAGCACGGTCAAGAAGCTATAAAGATCAAGAAGTGATCCTGAAACTACTTACATTCAAGCATAACACGAGACCGTGTTCTCTTCCCGGACTCCGTCGAAAAGAGACCATCACGGCTACACACGCGGTTGATTCATTTTAATTAAGTTAAGTGTCAGGTTTTCTACAACCAGATATTAACAAATTCCCATCTGCCCATAACCGCGGGCACGGCTTTCCAAAGTTTAAAACCCTGCAGGGGTGTCCCAACTTAGCCCATCACAAGCTCTCACGGTCAACGAAGGATATTCCTTCTCCCAGGACGACTCGATCAGACTCGGAATCCCGGTTACAAGACATTTCAACAATGGTAAAACAAGACCAGCAAAGCCGCCCGGATGTGCCGACAAATCCCGATAGTAGTTGCACATATCTTGTTCTCAGGGCACACCGGATTGTCCAAACTTCCGGTAGGCCAACCTAGAGTTGCCCCTGGTGGCCACCGGCGGCTGACAAGTTGGACCAACACTCAGAGGAGCACTGGCCCGGGGGTTTAAATAAAGATGACCCTTGAGTCCACGGAACCCAAGGGAAAAAGGCTTAGGTGGCAAATGGTAAAACCAAGGTTGGGCCTTGCTGGAGGAGTTTTATTCAAGGCGAACTGTCAAGGGGTTCCCATTATAACCCAACCGCGTAAGGAACACAAAATCAAGAAACATAGCACCGGTATGATAGAAACTAGGGCGGCAAGAGTGGAACAAAACACCAGGCATAAGGCCGAGCCTTCCACCCTTTACCAAGTGTATAGATGCATTAAAATAAACAAGATAATATAATGATATCCCAAACAATAATCATGTTCCAACAAGGAACAAACTCCAATCTTCACCTGCAACTAGCAACCACTACAAGAAATCTGTTAATTCATGACGGATTTCTAGTGATGTTCACGAGATCCGTTATGAAAACCATCACATATAAGCAAGATACGAATGGACCTGAAAACAGTAGCCCCTTTATGACAAACTTTGAGAGATTGTCACAAAAACTGTCACGGATCGACCAGCTGTGCCTAGTCGGGCCTAGACTTTTTTTTCTTCATATACCATTTGGACCGTCATGGATGGTTCTAGCTGATGTGCCATTTGTTTGGCCCACGGGCCAGTCGAATGCAATCAACCCTAAAGAAACCAAAACTGAGAGCGCGCGCAGCGAAAGAAAATTTTAAGTCGCCAGCGCGGGGTGTTGAAATTTTCGAGCCGACCCGTTTAACTGCAGAGTCCACGCCAACCTAACCCTAATTACCCTTCTCCCAGCTCCTCCCTACCAACCTTCAGCCGCCGCCACTCCACCGGCGCCGGCGCTGAACCACCCCGTGCCGCTCCACCGTCGCTGGCGCTGAACCACCCCGCGCCGGGCCGCTCCCCACCATTCCCCTCCCATCGCCATTCAGATCTCCCCTAGTCCTACCCCTCAAGCCGAGGCGGCAGTAGCGGCAGCGGGACTGACGGCCGGACTTGGAAGCCCCCGAGGTCACCGGCGGTGGGGCAGGCAGCCAAATTTGGAAGTCCCCGAGGTCACCGGCGGCGGGCACGGATCCAGCTCCATCCGACGGAGAGCCCTTGTGAGTAAGGAGTCACCCATCTTGGTTGTTCGTCAGGGATTGAGTGCTTACATAGTTTCGTATTTGGGACGGGGATCTGCAGGTCGGTCTCATGGGGATGGTTAGCTGCAAGGCGGAGCAGAACACAAACGAGTCCTTCACGCTCGACCACGGCACCGACCGCATCGATTTCATCAGATGGTGAGTGCAGAGCACAGACAGCATCGACAATGTTGGCTATTAGTACGACAGTGCAAGAAAATCCAGTAATATGGGAATAAAACCTACAGATTCTTAACCATCTCTGATTAGTTCAGTAATTGAGTTCTAGATGTGTTTTAGGATACAAGTTGCACGCGACTAAGACAGGTTTTCCAATTTACATGTCGCAAGATTCATCTCTCTATCCACCCCTTTGTCTTGCCTTTGGTCTTCCTACGTCCAGGGGAATGGCTTGCTTGCTTTTCACTTGGTACATAATACTTTTTTTTTGAGAATCACCGGGGGAGGAGTCCCTCCACCTGAATATATTACTCAAAGTGGCCATTATGCCAGGAGAGTGATCCAGTTTATAAAGGAAACCGGATCGAAAACCTAAACAAGCTGACCCGTTTATAGGAAAACCGGGCCGAAAACCATACAAGTAACAAGGTTACAAGAAAGGAGAAGAACAAGACACTCAACATAAGGCAGGACATACCTAGCAGACTAAGAGGACCGTCACCACGAAAGACACAAGTAGTTGTGGAGTTTCATCGAGGGATCCCAATATCAAGACTTGCGAGCAACCTAACGCACCGCACTGGCGTGCATACCGAACCCACGGCGCAACACAGGAGCACCACAATCAACGAGTGCCAAACACAAACCTTGACTGGGAGCTCCGCCAGTGAATTCGGGACGATTAGCAGGTTGGGGAGGCTTCTTGCGCGTCATTGAGCAAAGAAGAACCGAGACAACACCAAGAGCACGAAGCTCACCGCAACAAAACGGCAGCCATGGGAGGGTCTTGAGCTTGCACAGCAACAGGGACGACACAAAGGCACCGCCGCCGGACCCGTACAGAACACCACCATCAACCACACACGAGTCACTCCGGCTGATCCCTGCTCCAAAATGATGCCCCCAAGAGGGACACGACGCAAGCGGCCGCCATCATCCGATCCGCAAGAGCACGGATCTAAGGTTTCCCATGGAGCTAGGGACGGTAAGGGAGAGGAGAGCATCACCACAGCAGCGCCTTCAAGAAGGCAGCGACGCCCACGGACGCCGTCGCTGCTGGCTCCGACCGTAGCCAGAGACAGACTTTCGCCCGGCATCGTCTCCCACACCACTGACCAAACCAGCCAGTCCACCACATCCACCATCCGCCAACCTCCACCCTCCTGCCATGCCCGGCCGTGCTCCCGGCAGCGAGCCGCCACCACTCCGCCGGGAAGCAACCACCACATCGCCTCACTGCTCGTCATGGTCGACCCGAGCCAGCAAGGACGCAAGATATGGGTGGTCCTGGGCCAGGATGCCTCGACACGACCGGAAGAGAGCACCAGAGCCAACAGCAACCGAGCGGCAATCCTCACCACAGCCCACCGCCAGTACATCTCCAGCACCACCACCACCCACTGCAACCCACCTCGGCCAAGCACTTCGTTCCTGAACAGCCACCGCCACCTCGTCCTGACCTTCACAAATGAGCAGAGCCGCTAGAGACAGCGAGATCTGGGCGGAACTGCGCATGAAGCCCCGAGACATCAGCCATCGGGCAGCAGAACCAGCATCGGCCGACACCTCATGCCGCACGAGAGACCGAAGGTGCCGTGACCAGCCCACCGCGCGCCTTGGGCCAGGCCCCCCGTCCAGATCCGGGGCAGAGGAGAGCATGCCGGCGCCACGACCGATCTGAGCCGCCCCGCACTCCGTGCACGCCCCGCACCTCCAGGCCGCCCACCTCCGCAGCCAACACCCCCGCCAAGCCGCCGCCGAGCACCCGCAGCAAGCGCGAAGAAGCGCCGTGCCGGCCGCCAGAACACGAGCCCCCGCCCGTGTAAAGCAGCCCGGGTCGCCAGGTCCCCGCCGCCGCCAGATCCGTAGGGGCTTCGCCCGGAGGAGTCCGTCTGGCGGCGGCGAGGGGAGGGGAAGCTGGAGAGAGGGGGCCTGCTGCGGCGGGAGGAGCGGCGCCGCCCGAGTCGCCCTGGGGGAGGACGACGCGGGGGCCGGCTGGTGTGCAAAATGTGTTCTTGTATGCACAAAGAAACACTCATTGAGAGAAACTTTTTTTTTTCTTCCCAGAATACTATCGAGACACCATACTCCATCTTATTTATTGATGATTTTCAGGGGTTCTCATGCTTGTTTATTCTGGATTTCTCTGTCAGAACTGCTTGTGTGTCCATCTGCGACAATGGCTTCTGGTCAGTTTATCTATTTCTTGCTTTTCTTGCAGTGGCGGAGCTACAAAGAAAAGCCTGGGCAGGCCAATCTAAAAAATATGAAAAAATCAACCCAAGGAAAGGATGATGAGCTGCTGCTGAAAAGTCTTCCTCAACTCCATCCGTAACGTACATCTCTTTTTTCACTTGAAAACCAAATCGATTTTGCGTTGATTAGAGTTGCTACCCAGTGCCCATGGCAATTATCTACTACCTAAATTAGCATGTGTATTATCAATTCACTGAATCTCAGAGTGCTATAGCCTACTTTTTATAGGGAAATTAGACTGCCTGGGAGATGAGAGTTTGCGGGGTGTGCATGTGCCTGTGTTAGTGCAGCAGCGCTCGTCGCCTAGGTCTGCACTTGCCGTCGCCTGGCTGAGCGCAGCCGCTACTAGCTGCCGCCTGGGGTATGGGCAAGCCACCGCGGCATGGGTCGCCCTCGAGCATTCGCAGTCCGCACCGCTCTGCACTGCTACTCGCTGCGACCGGCAGCCGGACCTTAATTTGCTGCTCCGGCCCACCTCTCTCTTTCCCTCCATGCAGCTGTTCGCGTGGCTCGTGCCCTAGCATCGAGGGCGACCGAGGCTGGATGCAAGGAGAGAAGCTTGACGAGGCGAGACAGCATGCGAGCGAGGCTGTCGTCGGCTGGCATGCGCGTATATAGTTAATTTTTACCTCAGCGGCTGGGCGGGCCATGGCACGCTTTTGCCCTCGCGAAGCTCCACCGGTGCTTCCTTGCTCCCTAGTGTTGTTCATTATACTGTATCTTAGGAACCTTAATTACTTATTTCTTTCTACTGCAAGGTATTTGGTCAGTTTCAACCTGGACCGCGTATCTTGGAGTGACAACCCACATTCAGCTGTTATATCTCGAAATGGCTCACATGGCAAGTTGGATTCCATTCCCGTGCAGGTGAATTTTGGCTTTGTCTTCTTCTTTTACATTGGCATGTAAATCTGAAATTACTCAATATCAATTTATGTATGCAACAGTATTTAACTACTAGGTGTAAATGTAAAAAATGTTGATATAACTTCAAGCATTTTATTTTTGGAAGACAATGATTACCCCAATCCAATTGGAGTTCAGTCAGCGTTTACTATTGCTCACTTGTTATACAGTGTACTGTCTATCTATGTTAGACCACTTCTTGGTTCTTTTAGGAATGGTAAATCTCACCATGGACTCATTGTTTGGGCAAAAAAAACACTTGTTTTTATCATTAGTAATATTATGCCAATGGCAATTATTACTGAGCAAACAGAGACAGAGGTGATGGTGGCACTGTGAAGAGCGTCTTATATATCCATCAGGTTTGGTCAGCTGTGAATGTTCAAACAGTTGTGGTGGTGTATCCACTTCATATTTTTGTTAAAACCTGAAGTAATATTGCATTTCTTTATTGTGGTCAATACTTTCATGTAGTTTGGAACATGATGAGTCACTATTGCATGTGTTTCGGTATGCCAAAGCTGAAAACATGTGTGGCAGGTAGTTAGAATAGTGTGGTGTGCGAGCTACAAATGGGACACGTGTCACGCTCCGGAGGCGACGGACGCCCGTGCTGGATCAGCCGGCTGCTCCCAAGCTTTCCCCTTGTTCTAAATTGGTTAAATGAAGTTCTCTCATGCTCGTGAATATTTGGTCTTTGTAAAGAATTCTACTATTAGAATAATGAGATCACTAGGTGGATCATTTAATTTCCTAAAATGTTTTGCTTTTAAGTGTTTTTTATTTTACATGAAAAAAGCAAGTTTTATAGGAATTGGCTTTAATTGGTGAAGAAAGTATGCCTCAAGTATTACTTTTTCTGGTTTTCTAACTACAAACTACAGAACATTGTATTGTATGGACCATCCTGTATTGTATGAACCATCTGTTTTGCTAGACCAAGCCCTATCAGTGTATATAAACTTCATTTTTTGTGGTACTTGATGAATAAGAAATGATCTCTCCATCCTTTGCTTAAAAATTGTTTGGAAAATCAACTACTCCCTCTGTAAACAAATATAAGAGCGTTTAGGTCACAACTTTAGTGATCTAACCGGTCTTATATTTCTTTACGGAGGGAGTATATTATTACTCTGTAGATTCATTTGGGTTTCAAATCCGTCACGATATACATGATGGATTTCAAATCCATCATGTGTGCACATCCACGACGGTTTCTCATTGATCCATGACAGCTCGGGACTGTCATCGATTAACAGGTTTCTTGTAGTGAACGCTATAAGAGGGGCTGAGCGAAGCGGTAATATAGCCAAACAACGGTTTGCTAGGACAAGGTGAGTTAGAGGTTTGACATGGCAATATGAGAGGCATGATAAATCATGTGGTTGGTATCGCGGCATAGCAATAGAGCGAGCAACTAGCAAGCAAAGATAGAAGTGATTTCGAGGGTATGGTCATCTTGCTTGCAAAGTTCTCCGAGCTGACATAAGCTTGATCCTCGTAAGCGTACTCAACGGGTTCCTCGATCACGTACTCGTCTCCCGGCTCTACCCAAGGCAAGAACACAAGCAAAGGGAACCACAATCAACCACGGT
This sequence comes from Triticum urartu, assembly GCF_003073215.2. Lineage (NCBI taxonomy): Eukaryota > Viridiplantae > Streptophyta > Magnoliopsida > Poales > Poaceae > Triticum > Triticum urartu. Next base: position 604,457,261 of record NC_053025.1, read on the forward strand.
GCAATGCGCAAGCAACATGATGCAAAACATGGCATGATATGCGGGATGTGATATGCAATGCATATGCGTGCTCTGGAAGGAAAAGATTGAACCAGGTCTTAACTTGGTAAACCAAGAGTGCCGCTAGAAATATGAGTTGATTTCGGTCGAAATCGATATAAAGATCACCGGAATCGGATGCACGGTTTGCAAATGGCAAGCAAAACAAGAATGGCAGAATTCTGCGATTAACAGCACGATGCCATCTAGAATGCAACAAGAAACTAAGCTACTGCACCCCAACATAGCAACAAAGCACATGGCAGTTATCTACTCAAGATTCTTGACAAAAGATGAACACTGAGCTATGGTTAAAACACACAAGAACAGGTTCAAACAAGCATGGAAAAAGTGCAAAAGATAACAGCATCACAGACTTAGTGAAAATACTAATATGTCAGGATTTAACATCAGGAAGCAATGTTTAGAGCAAGATAACAACATGCTACAGGATCATATCATAGCAATACAAGGCATGGCATGGATCTACTCAAAGCATGTAACAAAAGTCCCGTACTGACCATAAGCCAAAAGGGCACAGAAAATATGATGGCACTCATGTAAACACAGTAAGTTTCGTTAACAGATTCAGACTTGGCAGAAAACTAGACATGGCAAAAACAGAGTTATGAAGGCATATTTGTGAGCTCGATGCACTCACCACAAGGCATTGCATTACAAACTAAGCAAACACCCAACAAGAAGACATGATCAAGAAGCTAAACATGGCAAGAACAATCTCATAGCATGCATGGATCAACGACAACAACCTTGGCAAAATTGATTAACACACAAACAATCTGCCAGGAACAGTTTATAGCAAAAGTAGAGCAAGATTGAGTCATGCTATAGTACTCCATAAATGCAAACATGGACATGGATGGATAGAGAACAACCATATGTCCAAATCATCCTTACTGAACATACTCAAAAGAGGCATGGATCACTCTGTAGCAACATGAATACATGGCATTAAAATAACAGCAGGGAAATGACTTAGTGAAATTCTAAGTCCCTGAAATCAGCAACATCACGAGAGCTACTTTGCATGCTTGTACTAGTAACCAGATTGATCACAAAAATACATGGCATACACCCATGTAATGATGGCATGGTATAGCCCAAAACACATGTAGAGCTCAAGTTCATATGCAGCACACAATAATCATGGAAAAAATGACAAATGCTCAAGATCAGCTAAGAATCAGGAACTAACATTATGAATCACTCTTGCAACAGTCATTTGGGCATCAAGATGGACTCAAACAAGCATGGTGCAATGGAACAAAATGAAGAGGACATCATGATGAACATTTTGGTATATGGCACGCTCAAAACGGAGTTACAGATGCGGAGTTATGATGCGATGAACAGGGCTAAAAATAATTGCAGAAAAGGGGACTTAGTGGAAAAATGGACCTCGAATCTAGGGTTTCACTGTAGGTACAGATCGAGGATCGCCGGATCTCGCCGGAGGAGACCACGCGGAGACCGGAGTTGGAGAGGGGTGTGCTTGCCGGAGAGGGACTGGGCGGCACCGGAGCTCACGGGCGGCGCGGCGACTGGAGCAGCGTCAAGCGAGGCGAGGCAGCGGAGTGCGGCGACCGAAGCGTGGCGGCTGGCTTCGACCGAGACCGGCGAGGGCGGCGCGGCGGTGCGGTGAAGCCGCGGCGGCGAGGAGGCGCGGGTGCGGGCGGCAGGCAGCGGAGGAAGGAGCAGGCCGTGGGGGCCCCGCACGGGCCGAGCGGGCCGGTGCGGGTGCGGCGAAGTGGGCGCGGCGGCTCGCCCAATCAGGGTCCGAAACGTGGCATAGTGAGGGTAGCGGACATGTCCGGCCGGTGGAGAGAAGCGTCCGGCAGTGCGAGGAGAGGGATAGTTAGGGTTTCATCCGCGAATTTCGGAGGGGGAGGCCTATTTATAAATTCTGGGAGCTAGGAGACTCCAAATGAGGTGCGGTTTTCGGCCACGCGATCGTGATCGAACGGCCGAGAGGATGGAGGGGGTTTGGATGGGTTTTTGGGACACTTTGGAGGGGTGTTGGGCTGCAACACACATGAGGCCTTTTCGGTTCCCCGGTTAACCGTTGGAGTATCAAACAAACTCCAAATGGCACGAAACTTGACAGGCGGTCTACGGTGGTGTACCAAGGCCGCTTGGAAAATCTCGGTCCATTTCGAGAATGTTCAACACCTGCTCACGAAAAGAGGCAAAAGGGGGCGCCGGAGGACATAGGAGTGTTGGATCGCAAAACGGACAACGGGGAAAATGCTCGGATGCATGAGATGAACACGTATGCAAATGCGATGCACATGATGACATGATATGAAATGTATGACATGGAAAAAATGCAAAACGAAGACAAAACCCAACCACGAGGGAATATCATAACTTAGAGCCGAAAATGCCAAGAGTTGGAATACAAATATGGTAAATTACATTCGGGGCGTTACACGTTACCCAGCTGGGAGGGTTATACATAGAGTACCCGTCTCTAGATTTGATGCGGAGAAATTCCTTTTCCTCCCCTTTCAACAGTTTGGCTAAAATCTTAGCCAAAGCGGCAGGGGTATCCGGACCTTTCCGGCCGCAGCGAGAGGCTTCGTCCTCCCCATTGTAGTGCCACATGGGAAGCCCTCTGTATTGGGGCGGCTGAACCCCTCGCGCTATGGAAATCGCCATAACCTCAATTACTGTGAGTCCGGACTGAGTGAGTTCTCTTATCCTGCTCATCAGCTGACGAACATCTGCGCCGTCTTCCTCTTCAAGACTCCTGGGACGCCAACTGTGGCGTTTCTTCAGCGGGATGCGAGCAAACTCAAGAATACCCTTTCGAATCGGGTCAGGAAGCGCAACGTCCTCTATATAAAACCATTCGGAGGGCCTGCTACCTCTTGAGCACTGTGTTGGTTTTCCCCGAAGAGGAAGGGATGATGCAGCAAAGTAGCGTAATTATTTCCCTTAGTTTTTGAGAACCAAGGTATCAATCCAGTAGGAGGCTACGTGCGAGTCCCTCGTACCTGCACAAAACAAATAAATCCTCGCAACCATCGCATTAAGGGGTTGTCAATCCCTACACGGCCACTTACGAGAGTGAGATCTGATAGATATGATAAGATAATATTTTTGGTATTTTTATGATAAAGATGCAAAGTAAAATAAAAGCAAAGTAAAAGCAAAAGGAAATAACTAAGTATTGGTAGATTAATATGATGAAGATAGACCCGGGGGCCATAGGTTTCACTAGTGGATTCTCTCGAGAGCATAAGTATTCTACGGTGGGTGAACAAATTACTGTTGAGCAATTGACAGAATTGAGCATAGTTATGAGAATATCTAGGTATGATCATGTATATAGGCATCACGTCCGAGACAAGTAGACCGACTCCTGCCTGCATCTACTACTATTACTCCACACATCGACCGCTATCCAGCATGCATCTAGAGTATTAAGTTAATGAAAATAGAGTAACGCCTTAAGCAAGATGACATGATGTAGAGGGATAAACTCATGCAATATGATGAAAACCCCATCTTGTTATCCTCGATGGCAACAATACAATACGTGCCTTGCTGCCCCTACTGTCACTGGGAAAGGACACCGCAAGATTGAACCCAAAGCTAAGCACTTCTCCCATTGCAAGAAAGATCAATCTAGTAGGCCAAACCAAACTGATAATTCGAAGAGACTTGCAAAGATAACCAATCATACATAAAATAATTCAGAGAAGATTCAAATATTGTTCATAGATAGACTTGATCATAAACCCAAAATTCATCATTCTGAACAAACACACCGCAAAAAGAAGATTACATCGAATAGATCTCCAAAAGAGAGGGGGAGAACATTGTATTGAGATCCAAAAAGAGAGAAGAAGCCATCTAGCTAGTAACTATGGACCCGTAGGTCTGAGGTAAACTACTCACACTTCATCGGAGGGGCTATGGTGTTGATGTAGAAGCCCTCTGTGATCGATGCCCCCTCCGGTGGAGCTCCGGAACAGGCCCCAAGATGGGATCTCGTGGATACAGAAAGTTGCGGCGGTGGAATTAGGCTTTTGGCTTCGTATCTGATCGTTTGGGGGTACGTAGATATATATAGGAGGAAGGAGTACGTCGGTGGAGCAACAGTGGGCCCACGAGGGTGGAGGGCGTGCCTGGGGGGGTAGGCACGCCCCCTACCTCGTGGCCTCCTCTTTTGTGTCTTGATGTAGGGCCCAAGTCTCCTGGGTCTTGTTCGTTGAGAAAATCACGTTCCCGAAGGTTTCATTCCGTTTGGACTCCGTTTGATATTCCTTTTCTTCGAAACCCTAAAACAGGCAAAAAAACAACAATTCTGGGCTGAGCCTCCGGTTAATAGGTTCGTCCCAAAAATAATCTAAAAGTGGATAATAAAGCCCAATAATGTCCAAAAAAGTAGATAATATAGCATGGAGCAATCAAAAATTATAGATACGTTGGAGACGTATCAAGCATCTCCAAGCTTAATTCCTGCTTGTCCTCGAGTAGGTAAATGATAAAAACAGAATTTTTGATGCGGAGTGCTACTCGGCATAATTTTGATGTAATTCTTCTTAATTGTGGCATGAATTTTCAGATCCGAAAGATTCAAGACAAAAGTTCATATTGACATAAAAATAATAATACTTCAAGCATACTAACTAAGCAATTATGTCTTCTCAAAATAACATGGCCAAAGAAAGTTCATCCCTACAAAATCATATAGTTTAGTCATGCTCCATTTTCATCAGACAAGAATGCTCTCATCATGCACAACCCCGATGACGAGCCAAGCAATTGTTTCATACTTTAGTAATCTCAAACCTATACACTTTCACGCAATATATGAGCGCGAGCCATGGACATAGCACTATGGGTGGAATAGAATATAATGAGGGGGGTTATGTGGAGAAGACAAAGAAGGAGAAAGTATCGCATCAACGAGGCTAATCAATGGGCTATGGAGACGCCCATCGATTGATGTTAATGCAAGGAGTAGGGATTGCCATGCAACGGATGCACTAGAGCTATAAATGTATGAAAGCTCAACAAAAGAAACTAAGTGGGTGTGCATCCAACTTGCTTGCTCACGAAGACCTAGGGCACTTGAGGAGGCCCATTGTTGGAATATACAAGACAAGTTCTATAATGAAAAATTCCCACTAGTATATGAAAGTGACAAAACAAGAGACTCTCTATCATGAAGATCACGGTGCTACTTTGAAGCACAAGTGTGGCAAAGGATAGTAACATTGTCCCTTCTCTCTTTTTCTCTCATTTTTTTATTTGGCCTTTCTCTTTTTATATGGCCTTTCTCTTTTTTTATAATTCCTCACTTGGGACAATGCTATAGAAAATGATGATCATCACACTTCTATTTATTTACAACTCAATGATTACAACTCGATACTAGAACAAAAGATGACTCTATATGAATGCCTCCGACAGTGTACCGGGATGTGCAATGGACCAAGAGTGACATGTATGAAAGAATTATGAATGGTGGCTTTGCCACAAATACTATGTCAACTACATGATCATGCTAAGCAATATGACAATGATGAATGTGTCATGATAAACGGAATGGTGGAAAGTTGCATGGCAATATATCTCGGAATGGCTATGGAAATGCCATAATAGGTAGGTATGGTGGCTGTTTTGAGGAAGATATAAGGATGCTTATGTGTGAAAGAGCGTATCATATCACGGGGTTTGGATGCACCGATGAAGTTTGCGCCAACTCTCAATGTGAGAAAGGGAAATGCACGGTACCGAAGAGGCTAGCAAGGATGGAAGGGTGAGAGTGCATATAAACCACGGACTCAACATTAATCATAACGAACTCACATACTTATTGCAAAAATCTACAAGTCATCAAAAACCTCGGTACTACGGGCATGCTCCTGTTGGGGAACGTAGTAATTTAAAAAAAATTCCTACGCACACGCAAGATCATGGTGATGCATAGCAACGAGAGGGGAGAGTGTGATCTACGTACCCTTGTAGACTGACAGCGGAAGCGTTAGCACAACGCGGTTGATGTAGTCGTACGTCTTCACGGCCCGACCGATCAAGCACCGAAACTACGGCACCTCCGAGTTTTAGCACACGTTCAGCTCGATGACGATCCCCGGACTCCGATCCAGCAAAGTGTCGGGGAAGAGTTCCGTAAGCACGACGGCGTGGTGACGATCTTGATGTACTACCGTCGCAGGGCTTCGCCTAAGCACCGCTACAATATTCTCGCGGATTATGGTGGAAGGGGGCACCGCACACGGCTAAGAATATGATCACGTGGATCAACTTGTGTGTCTAGGGGTGCCCCCTGCCCCCGTATATAAAGGAGCAAGGGGAGGAGGCCGGCCGGCCCCTATTGGTGCGCCAGGAGGAGTCCTCCTCCTAGTAGGAGTAGGACTCCTACTAGGAGGGGGAAGGAAGTGGGGAGGGAGAAGGAAAAGGGGGCGCCGCCCCCCTCTCCTAGTCCAATTCGGACCAGGGGGAGGAGGCGCGTGGCCCACCCTGGCTGCCCCTCTCTCTCTCCACTAAGGCCCATATGGCCCATTACTTCTCCCGGTAGGGTTCCGGTAACCCTCCGGCTCTCCGGTTTTCTCCGAAATCAGCCGGAACACTTCCGGTGTCCGAATATAGCCGTCCAATATATCAATCTTTATGTCTCGACCATTTCGAGACTCCTCGTTATGTCCATGATCACATCCGGGACTCCGAACTAACTTCGGTACATCAAAACTCATAAACTCATAATATAAGTATCATCGAAACCTTAAGCGTGCGGACTCTACGGGTTCGAGAACAATGTAGACATGACCGAGACACGTCTCCGGTCAATAACCAATAGCGGAACCTGGATGCTCATATTGGCTCCTACATATTCTATGAAGATCTTTATCGGTCAGACCGCATAACAACATACGCTATTCCCTTTGTCATCGGTATTTTACTTGCCCGAGATTCGATCGTCGGTATCTCAATACCTAGTTCAATCCCGTGACCGGCAAGTCTCTTTACTCGTTTCGTAATACATCATCTCGCAACTAACTCATTAGTTGCAATGCTTGCAAGGCTTATGTGATGTGCATTACCGAGAGGGCCCAGAGATACCTCTCCGACAATCGGAGTGACAAATCCTAATCTCGAAATACGCCAACCAAACATGTACCTTTGGAGACACCTATAGAGCTCCTGTATAATCACCCAGTTACGTTGTGACGTTTGGTAGCACACAAAGTGTTCCTCCGGCAAACGGGAGTTGCATAATATCATAGTCATAGGAACATGTATAAGTCATGAAGAAAGCAATAGCAACATACTAAGCGATCGGGTGCTAAGCTAATGGAATGGGTCATGTCAATCACATCATTCTCCTAATAATGTGATCCCGTTAATCAAATGACAACACATGTCTATGGTTAGGAAACATAACCATCTTTGATTAATGAGCTAGTCAAGTAGAGGCATACTAGTGACGTTTGGTTTGTGTATGTATTCACACAAGTATTATGTTTCCGGATAATACAATTCTAGCATGAATAATAAACATATATCATGATATAAGGAAATAAAATAATAACATTATTATTGCCTCTAGGGCATATTTCCTTCAGTCTCCCACTTGCACTAGAGTCAATAATCTAGATTACACAGTAATGATTCTAACACCCATGGAGCTTTGGTGCTGATCATGTTTTGCTCGTGGAAGAGGCTTAGTCAATGGGTCTGCTACATTTAGATCCGTATGTATCTTGCAAATCTCTATGTCTCCCACCTGGACTAGATCCCGGATGGAATTGAAGCGTCTCTTGATGTGCTTGGTTCTCTTGTGAAATCTGGATTCCTTTGCCAAGGCAATTGCACCAGTATTGTCACAAAAGATTTTCATTGGACCCGATGCACTAGGTATGACCCCCAGATCGGATATGAACTCCTTCATCCAGACTCCTTCGTTTGCTGCTTCCGAAGCAGCTATGTACTCCGCTTCACATGTAGATCCCGCCACAACGCTTTGTTTAGAACTGCACCAACTGACAGCTCCACCGTTTAATGTAAACACATATCCGGTTTGCGATTTAGAATCGTCTGGATCAGTGTCAAAGCTTGCATCAACGTAACCATTTACGATGAGTTCTTTGTCACCTCCATATATGAGAAACATATCCTTAGTCCTTTTCAGGTATTTCAGGATGTTCTTGACCGCTGTCCAGTGATCCACTCCTGGATTACTTTGGTACCTGCCTGCTAGACTTATAGCAAGGCACACATCAGGTCTGGTACACAGCATTGCATACATGATAGAGCCTATGGCTGAAGCATAGGGAACATCTTTCATTTTCTCTCTATCTTCTGCATTGGTCGGGCATTGAGTCTTACTCAATTTCACACCTTGTAACACAGGCAAGAATCCTTTCTTTGCTTGATCCATTTTGAACTTTTTCAAAACTTTGTCAAGGTATGTGCTTTGTGAAAGTCCAATTAAGCGCCTTGATATGTCTCTATAGATCTTAATGCCCAATATGTAAGCAGCTTCACCGAGGTCTTTCATTGAAAAACTCTTACTCAAGTATCCCTTTATGCTATCCAGAAATTCTATATCATTTCCGATTAGTAATATGTCATCTACATACAATATCAGAAATGCTACAGAGCTCCCACTCACTTTCTTGTAAATACATGCTTCTCCAAAAGTCTGTACAAAACCAAATGCTTTGATCAACGTATCAAAGCGTTTATTGCAACGTCTGGAGGGTTGCACCAGTCCATAAATGGATCGCTGGAGCTTGCACACTTTGTTAGCTCCCTTTGGATCGACAAAACCTTCCGGTTGCGTCATATACAACTCTTCTTGCAGAAATCCATTCAGGAATGCATTTTTGACATCCATCTGCCAAATTTTATAATCATAAAATGCGGCAATTGCTAACATGATTCAGACAGACTTAAGCATCGCTACGGGTGAGAAGGTCTCATCGTAGTCAATCCCTTGAACTTGTTGAAAACCTTTTGCGACAAGTCGAGCTTTGTAGACAGTAACATTACCGTCAGCGTCAGTCTTCTTCTTAAAGATCCATCTATTCTCAATTGCTTGCCGATCATTGGGCAAGTCAACCAAAGTCCATACTTTGTTCTCATACATGGATCCCATCTCAGATTTCATGGCTTCACGCCATTTTGCAGAATCTGGGCTCACCATCGCTTCTCCATAGTTTGTAGGTTCATCATGATCTAGTAGCATGACTTCCAGAACAGGATTACCATACCACTCTGGTGCGGATCTTACTCTGGTTGATCTACGAGGTTCAGTAGTATCTTGTCTGAAGCTTCATGATCATCATCATTAGCTTCCTCACTAATTGGTGTAGGTGTTGGAAATATGCCCTATAGGCAATAATAAATTAGTTATTATTATATTTCCTTGTTCATGATAATCGTTTATTATCCATGCTAGAATTGTATTGATAGGAAACTCAGATACATGTGTGGATACATAGACAACACCATGTCCCTAGTAAGCCTCTAGTTGACTAGCTCGTTGATCAATAGATGGTTACGGTTTCCTGACCATGGACATTGAATGTCCTTGATAACGGGATCACATCATTAGGAGAATGATGTGATGGACAAGACCCAATCCTAAGCCTAGCACAAGATCATGTAGTTCGTATGCTAAAGCTTTTCTAATGTCAAGTATCATTTCCTTAGACCATGAGATTGTGCAACTCTCGGATACCGTAGGAATACTTTGGGTGTGCCAAACGTCACAACGTAACTGGGTGGCTATAAAGGTACACTACAGGTATCTCCGAAAGTGTCTGTTGGGTTGGCGCGAATAGAGACTGGGATTTGTCACTCCGTGTGACGGAGAGGTATCTCTGGGCCCACTCGGTAGGACATCATCATAATGTGCACAATGTGACCAAGGAGTTGATCACGGGATGATGTGTTACGGAATGAGTAAAGAGACTTGCCGGTAACAAGATTGAACAAGGTATTGGGATACCGACGATCGAATCTCGGGCAAGAATCATACCGCTAGACAAAGGGAATTGTATACGGGATTGATTAAGTCCTTGACATCGTGGTTCATCCGATGAGATCATCGTGGAACATGTGGGATCCAACATGGGTATCCAGATCCCGCTGTTGGTTATTGACCGGAGAACGTCTCGGTCATGTCTGCATGGTTCCCGAACCCGTAGAGTCTACACACTTAAGGTTCGATGACGCTAGGGTTATAAAGGAAGTATGTATGTGGTTACCGAATGTTGTTTAGAGTCCCGGATGAGATCCCGGACGTCACGAGGAGTTCCGGAATGGTCTGGAGGTAAAGATTTATATATGGGAAGTCCTATTTTGGTCACCGGAAAAGTTTCGGGGTTTATCGGTAACGTACCGGGACCACCGGGAGGGTCCCGGGGGTCCACCAAGTGGGGCCACCAGCCCCGGAGGCTTGCATGGGCCAAGAGTGGTAAGGGACCAGCCCCTGAGTGGGCTGGTGCGCCTCCCACAAGGCCCAAGGCGCAGCTAGGAGGAGAAAAGGGGGAAACCCTAGGCTTAGATGGGCCTAAGGCCCACCCTAGGGGGAGCCCCCCTCTTCCCCTCTTGCCCCCCCTTTTCCCATCTAGGGCTGGCCCCCCCTAGGGGTGGGAACCCTAGAGGGGGCGCACCCTCCTCCCCTCCTCCTATAAATAGTGAGGCCTAGGGGCTGCCCATAAACGCGATTTGATCTCTCTCGTTGGTGCAGCCATGCCTCTCTCTTCCTCCTCTCCCATGGTGCTTGGCGAAGCCCTGCAGGATTGCCACGCTCCTCCACCACCACCACGCCGTTGTGCTGCTGCTGGATGGAGTCTTCCTCAACCTCTCCCTCTCTCCTTGCTGGATCAAGGCATGGGAGACGTCACCGGGCTGTACGTGTGTTGAACGCGGAGGTGCCGTCCGTTCGGCACTAGGATCATCGGTGATTTGGATCACGACGAGTACGACTCCTTCAACCCCGTTCTCTTGAACGCTTCCGCTTAGCAATCTACAAGGGTATGTAGATGCACTCTCCTTCCCCTCGTTGCTGGTCTCTCCATAGATAGATCTTGGTGACACGTAGGAAAATTTTGAATTTCTGCTACGTTCCCCAATAGTGGCATCATGAGCTAGGTCTATTGCGTAGATTCTATGCACGAGTAGAACACAAAGTAGTTGTGGGCGTTGATTTTGTTCAATATGCTTACCGTTACTAGTCCAATCTTGATTCGGCGGCATTGTGGGATGAAGCGGCCCGGATCAACCTTACACGTACGCTTACGTGAGACCGGTTCCACCGACTAACATGCACTAGTTGCATAAGGTGGCTGGCGGGTGTCTGTCTCTCCCACTTTAGTCGGATCGGATTCGATGAAAAGGGTCCTTATGAAGGGTAAATAGCAATTGGCATATCACGTTGTGGTCTTTGCGTAGGTAAGAAACGTTCTTGCTAGAAACCCATACAAGCCACGTAAAACATGTAAACAACAATTAGAGGACGTCTAACTTGTTTTTGCAGGGTATGCTATGTGATGTGATATGGCCAAAGGATGTGATGAATGGTATATGTGATGTATGAGATGATCATGTTCTTGTAATAGGAATCACGACTTGCATGTCGATGAGTATGACAACCGGCAGGAGCCATAGGAGTTGTCTTAATTTATTTATGACCTGCGTGTCAACATAAACGTCATGTAATTACTTTACTTTATTGCTAACCGTTATCTATAGTAGTAGAAATTAATAGATGACGTGACAACTTCAAGAAGACACGATGATGGAGATCATGATGATGGAGATCATGGTGTCATGCCGGTGACGATGATGATCATGGAGCCCCGAAGATGGAGATCAAAAGGAGCAATATGATATTGGCCATATCATGTCACTATTTGATTGCATGTGATGTTTATCATGTTTATGCATCTTATTTGCTTAGAACAACGGTAGTAAATAAGATGATCCCTCTTTAAAATTTCAAGAAAGTGTTCCCCCTAACTGTGCACCGTTGCGACAGTTCGTTGTTTCGAGGCACCACATGATGATCGGGTGTGATAGATTCTAACGTTCACATACAACGGGTGTAAGACAGATTTACACATGCGAAACACTTAGGTTGACTTGACGAGCCTAGCATGTACATACATGGCCTCGGAACACAGAAGACCGAAAGGTCGAGCATGAGTCGTATAGAAGATACGATCAACATGAAGATGTTCACCGATGTTGACTAGTCCGTCTCACGTGATGATCGGACACGGCCTAGTTGACTCGGATCATGTAATCACTTAGATGACTAGAGGGATGCCTATCTGAGTGGTAGTTCATAAGATGAACTTAATTTCCTGAACATAGTCAAAAGGTCTTCGCAAATTATGTCGTAGCTCGTGCTTCAGTTCTACTGTTTAGATATGTTCCTAGAGAAAATTTAGTAGAAAGTTGATAGTAGCAATTATGCGGACTAGGTCCGTAAACTGAGGATTGTCCTCATTGCTTCATAGAAGGCTTATGTCCTTAATGCACCGCTCAGTGTGCTGAACCTCGAACGTCGTCTGTGGATGTTGCGAACATCTGACATACACATTTTGATAACTACGTGATAGTTCAGTTAAACGGTTTAGAGTTGAGGCACCAAAGACGTTTTGAAACGTCGCAAAACATATGAGATGTTTCGAGGGCTGAAATTGGGATTTCAGGCTCGTGCCCACGTCAAGAGGTATAAGACCTCTGACGATTTTCTTAGCCTACAAACTAAGGAGAAAAGCTCAATTGTTGAGCTTGTGCTCAGATTGTCTGAGTACAACAATCATTTGAATCGAGTGGGAGTTGATCTTCCAGATGAGATATTGATGTTTCTCCGAATTCATTACCACCAAGCTGCTAGAGCTTCGTGATGAACTATAATATATCAGGGACATATATGATGATCCTTGAGATATTCGCGATGTTTGACACCACAAAAGTAGTTTCAAGAAGGAGCATCAATTGTTGATGGTTGGTGAAACCACTAGTTTCAAGAAGGGCAAGGGCAAGAAGGGATACTTCATGAAACGGCAATTCAGCTGCTGCTCTAGTGAAGAAACCCAAGGTTGAACCCAAACCCGAGACTAAGTGCTTCTGTAATAAGAGGAACAACCACCGGAGCAGAATTACCCTAGATACTTGGTAGATGAGAAGGCTGGCAAGGTCGATAGAAGTATACTGGATATGCATTGTGTTGATGTGTACTTTACTAGTACTCCCAGTAGCACTAGGGTATTAGATACCGGTTCGGTTGCTAAGTGTTAGTAACTCGAAATAAAAAGCTACGGAATAAACGGAGACTAGCTAAAGGTGAGCTGACGATATGTGTTGGAAGTGGTTCCAATGTTGATATGATCAAATATCGTACGCTCCTTCTACCATCGAGATTGGTGTTTGCGTTGAGCATAGACATGATTGGATTATGTCTATCGCGATACGGTTATTCATTTAAGGAGAATAATGGTTACTCTGTTTATTTGAATAATACCTTCAATGGTCTTGCACCTAAAATGAATGGTTTATTGAATCTCGATCGTAGTGATACACATGTTCATGCCAAAAGATATAAGATAGTAATGATAGTACCACCTACTTGTGGCACTGCCACGTAAAGTCATATCGGTATAAAACGCATGAAGAAGCTCCTGTTGATGGATCTTTGGGCTCACTCATTTTGAAAAGTTTGAGACATGCGAACCATGTCTATTGGTGTATATGCATGAAGAAACTCCATGCAAATGGACCGTTTTGACTCACTTGATTTTGAATCACTTGAGACATGCAAGTCATACCACATGGGCAAGATGACTGAAAACCTCGGTTTCAGTAAAATGGAACTAGAAAGCAACTTGTTGGAAGTAATACATTTTGATGTGTGCAGTCCAATGAGTGCTGAGGCGTGTAGTGGATATCGTTATGTTCTTACTTCACAGATGATTTGAGTAGATGTTGAGTATATTTACTTGATGAATCACGAGTCTGAATTATTGAAAGGTTCAAGTAATTTCAGGGTGAAGTTGAAAGATCATCATGACAAGAGGATAAAAGATTTATGATATGATCATAGAGATGAATATCTGAATTACGAGTTTGGCACAGAATTAAGACATTGTGGAAATTGTTTCACAACTAATACAGCCTGGAACACCATAGTGTGATGGTGTGTCCGAACATCATAACTGCACCCTATTGGATATGATGCATACCATGATGTCTCTTATCGAATTACCACGATAGTTTATGGGTTAGGCATTAGAGACAACCACATTCACTTTAAATAGGGCACCACGTAATTCCGATGAGATGACACCGTATGAACTATGGTTTAGAGAAACCTAAGCTGTCATTTCTTAAAAGTTTGGGGCTGCGACGATTATGTGAAAAAGTTTCAGGCTGATAAGCTCGAACCCAAGGCGGATAAATGCATCTTCATAGGACACCCAAAACAGTTGGGTATACCTCCTGTCTCAGATCCGAAAGCAATAAGGGATTGTTTCTAGAATCGGGTCCTTTCTCGAGGAAAAGTTTCTCTTGAAAGAATTGAGTGGGAGGATGGTGGAGACTTGATGAGGTTATTGAACCGTCTCTTCAACTAGTGTGTGGCAGGGCACAGGAAGTTGTTCCTGTGGCACCTACACCAATTGAAGTGGAAGCTTATGATAGTGATCATGAAACTTCAGATCAAGTCACTCCCAAACCTCGTGGGATGACGAGGATGCGTACTACTTCAGAGTGGTGCGTAATCCTGTCTTGGAAGTCATGTTGCTAGACAACAATGAACCTACAAGCTATGGAGAAGCGATGGTGGGCCCGGATTCCGATAAATGGCTCGAGGCCATAAAATCCGAGAGAGGATCCATGTATGGAAACAAAGTGTAGACTTTGACATAACAGCTCGATGGTCGTGAGGCTGTTGAGTACAGATGGATTTTAAAAGGAAGACGGACAATGATGGTAAATGTCACCATTAAGAAAGCTCGACTTGTCGTTAAGATGTTTTCCGATAAGTTCAAGGAGTTCACTATGATGAGACTTTCTCACTCGTAGCGATGCTAAGAGTCTGTTGGAATTATTTTAGCGATTACTGCTTTATTTATGAAATCTTGCAGATAGGGTGTCAAAACATTGTTTCCTCGACGATTTTCTTGAGGAAAGGTTATATGTGATACAACCGGAAGGTTTTGTCAATCCTGAAAAGATGCTAATAAGTATGCAAAACACCAGCAATCCTTCTAAGGACTGGAGTAAGCATCTCGGAGTTGGAATGTATGCTTTGATGAGATGATCAAAGATTTTGGGTGTATACAAAGTTTATGAGAAACTTGTATTTCCAAAGAAGTGAGTGGGAGCACTATAGAATTTCTGATGAGTATATGTTGTTAACATATTGTTGATCGGAAATGATGTAGAATTTCTGGAAAGCATGTAGAGTTATTTGAAAAGTGTTTTTCAATGGAAAACCTGGATTAGGCTACTTGAGTATTGAACATTAAGATCTATAAGGATAGATCAAAATGCTTAATAGTACTTTCAAATGAATACATACCGTGACAAGATTTTGAAGGAGTTCAAAATGGATAAGAAGGAGTTCTTGGCCGTGTTATAAGGTGTGAACATTGAGTAAGACTCGAAACCTGACCGTGGCAGAATAGAGAGAAAGGACGAAGGTCGTCCCCTATGCTTTAGACGTAGGCTCTATAGTATGCTATGCTGTGTACCGCACCTGAAGTGTGCCTTGCCATGAGTCAGTCAAGGGGTACAAGAGTGATCCAAGAATGGATCACAGGACAGCGGTCAAAGTTATCCGTAGTAACTAGTGGACTAAGGAATTTTCTCGATTATGGAGGTGGTAAAAGAGTTCGTCGTAAAGGGTTACGCCGATGCAAACTTTGACACTGATCTAGATTATTCAGAGTAGTAAACTGGATTCGTATAGTAGAACAGTTATTTGGAATAGCTCCAAATAGAACGTGGTAGCTGCATCTAGGAGATGACATAGAGATTTGTAATGCACACACGGGTCTGAACCACACGGATCTGAAAGGTTCAGACCCTTTGACTATAACCTCTCTCACAAGCATAACATGATCAAACCCAGAACTCTTTGGGTGTTAGTCACATGGGGATGTGACCTTGAGTGTTAATCACATATCGATGTGAACTGGATTATTGACTCTAGTGCAAGTGGGAGACTGTTGGAAATATGCCCTAGAGGCAATAATAAATTATTTATTATTATATTTCCTTGTTCATGATAATCGTTTATTATCCATGCTAGAATTGTATTGATAGGAAACTCAGATACATGTGTGGATACATGGACAACACCATGTCCCTAGTAAGCCTCTAGTTGACTAGCTCGTTGATCAATAGATGGTTACGGTTTCCTGACCGTGGACATTGGATGTCGTTGATAACAGGATCACATCATTAGGAGAATGATGTGATGGACAAGACCCAATCCTAAGTCTAGCACAAGATCATGTAGTTCGTATGCTAAAGCTTTTCTAATGTCAAGTATCATTTCCTTAGACCATGAGATTGTGCAACTCCCGGATACCGTAGGAATACTTTGGGTGTGCCAAACGTCACAACGTAACTGGGTGGCAATAAAGGTACACTACGGGTATCTCCGAAAGTGTCTGTTGGGTTGGCGCGAATCGAGACTGGGATTTGTCACTCCGTGTGACGGAGAGGTATCTCTGGGCCCACTTGGTAGGACATCATCATAATGTGAACAATGTGACCAAGGAGTTGATCACATGATGATGTGCTACGTAACGAGTAAAGAGACTTTCCGGTAACGAGATTGAACAAGGTATCGGGATACCGAAGATCGAATCTCGGGCAAGTATCGTACCGCTAGACAAAGGGAATTGTATACGGGATTGATTAAGTCCTTGACATCGTGGTTCATCCGATGAGATCATCATGGAACATGTGGGAGCCAACATGGGTATCCAGATCCCGCTGTTGGTTATTGACCGGAGAACGTCTCGGTCATGTCTGCATGGTTCCCGAACCCGTAGGGTCTACACACTTAAGGTTCGATGACGCTAGGGTTATAAAGGAAGTATGTATGTGGTTACCGAATGTTGTTCGGAGTCCCGGATGAGATCCCGGACGTCACGAGGAGTTCCGGAATGGTCCGGAGGTAAAGATTTATATATGGGAAGTCCTGTTTTGGTCAACAGAAAAGTTTCGGGGTTTATCGGTAACGTATCGGGACCACCGGGAGGGTCCCGGGGGTTCACCAAGTGGGGCCACCAGCCCCGGAGGCTTGCATGGGCCAAGAATGGTAAGGGGGAAACCCTAGGCTTAGATGGGCCTAAGGCCCACCCTAGGGGGCGCCCCCCTCTCCCCCTCTTGGCCGCCCCCCCCTTTTCCCATCTAGGGCTGGCCCCCCCTAGGGGTGGGAACCCTAGAGGGGGCGCACCCTCCTCCCCTCCTCCTATAAATAGTGAGGCCTAGGAGCTGCCCATAAACGCGATTTGATCTCTTTCGTTGGTGCAGCCATGCCTCTCTCTTCCTCCTCTCCCGCGGTGCTTGGCGAAGCCCTGCAGGATTGCCACGCTCCTCCACCACCACCACGCCGTTGTGCTGCTGCTGGATGGAGTCTTCCTCAACCTCTCTCTCTCTCCTTGCTGGATCAAGGCATGGGAGACGTCACCGGGCTGTACGTGTGTTGAACGCGGAGGTGCCGTCCGTTCGGCACTAGGATCATCGGTGATTTGGATCACGACGAGTACGACTCCTTCAACCCCGTTCTCTTGAACGCTTCCGCTTAGCGATCTACAAGGGTATGTAGATGCACTCTCCTTCCCCTCGTTGCTGGTCTCTCCATAGATAGATCTTGGTGACACATAGGAAAATTTTGAATTTCTGCTACGTTCCCCAACAGTAGGTGTCACAGAAACTGGTTTCTGTGATGTACTACTTTCCAATAAGGGAGCAGGTACAGTTACCTCATCAAGTTATACTTTCCTCCCACTCACTTCTTTCGAGAGAAACTCCTTCTCTAGAAAGTTTCCGAATTTACCAACAAAAGTTTTGCCTTCGGATCTGTGATAGAAGGTGTATCCAATAGTTTCCTTTGGATATCCTATGAAGACACATTTCTCCGATTTGGGTTCGAGCTTATCAGGTTGAAGCTTTTTCACATAAGCATCGCAATCCCAAACTTTCAGAAACGACAACTTTGGTTTCTTGCCAAACCATAGTTCATAAGGCGTCGTCTCAACGGATTTTGATGGTGCCCTATTTAACGTCAATGCGGCCGTCTCTAGAGCATAACCCCAAAACAATAGCGGTAAATCAGTAAGAGACATCATAGATCGCACCATATCTAGTAAAGTACAATTACGACGTTCGGACACACCATTACGATGTGGTGTTCTGGGTGGCGTGAGTTGCGAAACTATTCCGCATTGTTTCAAATGTACACCAAACTCGTAACTCAAATATTCTCCTCCACGATCAGATCGCAGGAATTTTATTTTCTTGTTACGATGATTTTCAACTTCACTCTGAAATTCTTTGAACTTTTCAAATGTTTCAGACTTATGTTTCATTAAGTAGATATACCCATATCTGCTTAAGTCATCTGTGAAGGTGAGAAAATAACGATATCCGCCACGAGCCTCAACATTCATCGGACCACATACATCTGTATGTATGATTTCCAACAAATCTGTTGCTCTCTCCATAGTACCGGAGAACGGTGTTTTTGTCATCTTACCCATAAGGCACGGTTCGCAAGTACCAAGTGATTCATAATCAAGTGGTTCCAAAAGCCCATCAGTATGGAGTTTCTTCATGCGCTTTACACCGATATGACCCAAACGGCAGTGCCACAAATAAGTTGCACTATCATTATCAACTCTGCATCTTTTGGCTTCAACATTATGAATATGTGTGTCACTACTATCGAGATTTAATAAGAATAGACCACTCTTTAAGGGTGCATGACCATAAAAGATATTACTCATATAAATAGAACAACCATTATTCTCTGATTTAAATGAATAACCGTCTCGTATCAAACAAGATCCAGATATAATGTTCATGCTTAACGCTGACACCAAATAACAATTATTTAGGTCTAATACTAATCCCGAAAGTAGATGTAGAGGTAGCGTGCCGACCGCGATCACATCGACTTTGGAACCATTTCCCACGCGCATCGTCACCTCGTCCTTAGCCAATCTTCGCTTAATCCATAGTCCCTGTTTCGAGTTGCAAATGTTAGCAATAGAACCAGTATCAAATACCCAGGTGCTACTGCGAGCATTAGTAAGGTACACATCAATAACATGTATATCACATATACCTTTGTTCACCTTGCCATCCTTCTTATCCGCCAAATACTTGGGGCAGTTCCGCTTCCAGTGACCAGTCTGCTTGCAGTAGAAGCACTCAGTTTCAGGCTTAGGTCCAGGTTTGGGTTTCTTCTCTTGAGTAGCAACTTGCTTGCTGTTCTTTTTGAAGTTCCCCTTCTTCTTCCCTTTGCCCTTTTTCTTGAAACTAGTGGTCTTATTGACCATCAACACTTGATGCTCCTTCTTGATTTCTACCTCCACAACTTTCAGCATTGCGAAGAGCTCGGGAATAGTCTTATTCATCCCTTGCATATTATAGTTCATCACGAAGCTCTTGTAGCTTGGTGGCAGTGATTGGAGAATTTTGTCAATGACGCAATCATCTGGAAGATTAACTCCCAATTGAATCAAGTGATTATTATACCCAGACATTTTGAGCATATGCTCACTGACAGAACCGCTCTCCTCCATCTTGCAGCTATAGAACTTATTGGAGACTTCATATCTCTCAATCCGGGCATTTTCTTGAAATATTAACTTCAACTCCTGGAACATCGCATATGCTCCATGACGTTCAAAACGTCGTTGAAGTCCCGATTCTAAGCCGTAAAGCATGGCACACTAAACTATCGAGTAGTCATCAGCTTTGCTCTGCCAGACGTTCATAACATCTGGTGTTGCTCCAGCAGCAGGCCTGGCACCCAGCGGTGCTTCCGGGACATAATTCTTCTGTGCAGCAATGAGGATAATCCTCAAGTTACGGACCCAGTCCGTGTAATTGCTACCATCATCTTTCAACTTTGCTTTCTCAAGGAACGTATTAAAATTCAATGAAACAACAGCACGGGCCATCTATCTACAATCAAACATAAACAAGCAAGATACTATCAGGTACTAAGTTCATGATAAATTATGTTCAATTAATCATATTACTAGAGAACTCCCACTTAGATAGACATCCCTCTAATCCTCTAAGTGATTACCTGATCCAAATCAACTAAACCATGTCCGATCATCACGTGAGATGGAGTAGTTTCATTGGTGAACATCGCTATGTTGATCATATCTACTATATGATTCACGCTCGACCTTTCAGTCTCTGTGTTCCGAGGCCATATCTGTATATGCTTGGCTCGTCAAGTATAACCTGAGTATTCTGCGTGTGCAACTGTTTTGCACCCGTTGTATTTGAACGTAGAGCCTATCACACCCGATCATCACGTGGTGTCTCAGCACGAAGAACTTTCGCAACGGTGCATACTCATGGAGAACACTTCTTGATAATTAGTGAGAGATCATCTTAAAATGCTACTGTCAATCAAAGCAAGATAAGATGCATAAAAGATAAACATCACATGCAATCAATATAAGTGATATGATATGGCCATCATCATCTTGTGCTTGTGATCTCCATCTTCGAAGCACCGTCGTGATCACCATCGTCACCGGTGCGACACCTTGATCACCATCGTAGCATCGTTGTCGTCTCACCAATCTTATGCTTCCACGACTATCGCTACCGCTTAGTGATAAAGTAAAGCATTACATCGCAATTGCATTGCATACAATAAAGCGACAACCATATGGCTGCTGCCAGTTGCCGATAACTTGGTTACAAAACATGATCATCTCATACAATAAAATTTAGCATCATGTCTTGACCATATCACATCACAACATGCCCTGCAAAAACAAGTTAGACGTCCTCTACTTTGTTGTTGCAAGTTTTACGTGGCTTCTACGGGATTAAGCAAGAACCAATCTTACCTACGCATCAAAACCACAACGATAGTTTGTCAAGTTGGTGATGTTTTAACCTTCGCAAGGACCGGGCGTAGCCACACTTAGTTCAACTAAAGTTGGAGAAACTGTCACCCGCTAGCCACCTTTGTGCAAAGCACGTCGGGAGAACCGGTCTCTCGTAAGCGTACGCGTAATGTCGGTCCGGGCCGCTGACATGCTGGTAAGCAGTATGACTTATATCGCCCACAACTCACTTGTGTTCTACTCGTGCATATAACATCAACACATAAAACCTGGCTCGGATGCCACTTTTGGGGAACGTAGTAAGTTCAAAAAATTTCCTACGCACACACAAGATCATGGTGATGTACGTCTTCACGGCCCGACCGATCAAGCACCGAAACTATGGCACCTCCGAGTTTTAGCACACGTTCAGCTCGATGACGATCCCCGGACTCCGATCCAGCAAAGTGTTGGGGAAGAGTTCTGTCAGCACGACGGCGTGGTGACGATCTTGATGTATTACCGTCGCAGGGCTTCGCCTAAGCACCGCTACAATATTATCGAGGATTATGGTGGAAGGGGGCACCGCACACGGCTAAGAATATGATCACGTGGATCAACTTGTGTGTCTAGGGGTGCCCCCTGCCCCCGTATATAAAGGAGCAAGGGGAGGAGGCCGGCCGGCCCCTATTGGCGCGCCAGGAGGAGTCCTCCTCCTAGTAGGAGTAGGACTCCTACTAGGAGGGGGAAGGAAGTGGGGAGGGAGAAGGAAAGGGGGGCGCCGCCCCCCCTCTCCTATTCCAATTCGGACCAGGGGGGAGGAGGCGCGCGGCCCACCCTGGCTGCCCCTCTCTCTCTCTCTCCACTAAGGCCCATATGGCCCATTACTTCTCGCGGTAGGGTTCCGGTAACCCTCCGGCTCTCCGGTTTTCTCCGAAATCACCCGGAACACTTCCGGTGTCCGAATATAGCCGTCCAATATATCAATCTTTATGTCTCAACCATTTAGAGACTCCTCGTTATGTCCGTGATCACATCCGGGACTCCGAACTAACTTCGATACATCAAAACTCATAAACTCATAATATAACTGTCATCGAAACCTTAAGCGTGCGGACCCTACGGGTTTGAGAACAATGTAGACATGACCGAGACACATCTCCGGTCAATAACCAATAGCGGAACCTGGATGCTCATATTGGCTCCTACATATTCTACGAAGATCTTTATCGGTCAGACCGCATAACAACATACGTTGTTCCCTTTGTCATCGGTATTTTACTTGCCCGAGATTCGATCGTCAGTATCTCAATACCTAGTTCAATCTCGTTACCGGCAAGTCTCTTTACTTGTTTCATAATACATCATCTCGCAACTAACTCATTAGTTGCAATGCTTGCAAGGCTTATGTGATGTGCATTACCGAGAGGGCCCAGAGATACCTCTCCGACAATCGGAGTGACAAATCCTAATCTCGAAATACGCCAACCCAACATGTACCTTTGGAGACACCTGTAGAGCTCCTTTATAATCACTTAGTTACGTTGTGATGTTTGGTAGCACACAAAGTGTTCCTCCGGCAAACGGGAGTTGCATAATCTCATAGTCATAGGAACATGTATAAGTCATGAAGAAAACAATAGCAACATACTAAACAATCGGGTGCTAAGCTAATTGAATGGGTCATGTAAATAACATCATTCTCCTAATAATGTGATCCCGTTAATCAAATGACAACACATGTCTATGGTTAGGAAACATAACCATCTTTGATTAATGAGCTAGTCAAGTAGAGGCATACTAGTGACGTTTGGTTTGTCTATGTATTCACACAAGTATTATGTTTCCGGATAATACAATTCTAGCATGAATAATAAACATTTATCATGATATAAGGAAATAAAATAATAACATTATTATTGCCTCTAGGGCATGTTTCCTTCAGCTCCTAGGGGGATAGATTGGTAGGAAAAGACCATCGCTCGTCCCCGACCGCCACTCATAAGGAAGACAATCAAATAACACCTCATGTTTCAAATTTGTTACATAACGTTTACCATACGTGCATGCTACGGGACTTGCAAACTTCAACACAAGTATTTCTCAATTTCACAACTACTCAACTAGCACTACTTTGATATTATTACCTCCATATCTCAAAAACAATCATCAAGCATCCAACTTCTCTTAGTATTCAAAACACTCATAAGAAAATTTTACTAATCTTGAATACCTAGCATATTAGGATTTTAAGAAAATTACCATGTTGTTAAGACTCTCAAAATAATCTAAGTGAAGCATGAGAGATCAATAGTTTCTATAAAAAAATCCATCACCGTGCTCTAAAAGATATAAGTGAAGTGCTAGAGCAAAACTATATAACTCAAAAGATATAAGCGAAGCACATAGAGTATTCTAACAAATTCCAAGTCATGTATGGCTTTCTCAACAGGTGTGTACAGCAAGGATGATTGTGGTAAACTAAAAGGCAAAGACTCAAATAATACAAGACGCTCCAAGCAAAACACATATCATGTGGTGAATAAAAATATAGCTCCAAGTAAAGTTACCGATAGAAGTAGACGAAAGAGGGGATGCCTTCCGGGGCATCCCCAAGCTTTGGCTTTTAGGTGTCCTTATATTATATTGGGGGTGCCATGGGCATCCCCAAGCTTAGGCTCTTGCTATTCCTTGTTCCATAATCCATCAAATCTTTACCCAAAACTTGAAAACTTCACAACACAAAACTCAAAGTAGAAAATCTCGTGAGCTCCGTTAGCGAAAGAAAACAAAAGACCACTTCAAGGTACTGTAATGAACTCATTCTTTATTTATATTGGTGTTAAACCTACTGTATTACAACTTCTCTATGGTTTATAAACTATTTTACTAGCCATATATTCATCAAAATAAGCAAACAACACACGAAAAACAGAATCTGTCAAAAACAAAACAGTCTGTAGTAATCTGTAGCTAGCGCAAGATCTGGAACCCCAAAAATTCTAAAATAAATTGCTGGACGTGAGGAATTTATCTATTAATCATCTGAAAAAATAATTAACTAAATAGCACTTTCCGAATAAAAATGACAGCAGTTCTCGTGAGCGCTAAAGTTTCTGTTTTTTACAGCAAGTTTAACAAGACTTTCCCCAAGTCTTCCCAACGGTTCTAGTTGGCACAAACACTAATTAAACACAAAAAACACAACCAAAACAGAGGCTAGATAGATTATTTATTACTAAACAGTAGCAAAAAGCAAGGAATAAAAATTAAATTGGGTTGCCTCCCAACAAGCGCTATCGTTTAACGCCCCTAGCTAGGCATAACAAGCAAGGATAGATCTAGGTATTGCCATCATAGTAAGATAGATTATTAAAACACATTTCATATTCTCTACGTTTGGTAGCAAGTTTTCTTTGAGGCAAGCAAAAGTAATCAAAGGGGCTAAATTTAATGGGACAAAAGTCTCCAAGACCAACCTTGGGAGGTATAGGTTCCTCCTTTGGTCCTTCATATTGCACAACCAATTCATGATTATAAGCATTCTTTTGACAAAACTTTGTGAGCCTATATTCAAGAGAATATCCTAGTCCATTAGTTCGAATAGCCAAATCATCATTAAGTTCATAAATTCTATCAACTAAAACATTGGTAGGAACCCTTTTTCTAAGATTTTCATTGAAAGCAACATAGTCTAGAGATTGAAAACACATTATTTCTTCTTGATCAAAGAGGATGGCATCTATGGGAGGACGGCAAGTGTCCACCCTATAATGTGCAAATATTTCTTTGGCCTCTTTTATTATGAATCTAAACTCATGAGCCAAAAAGATAGTAGCAGCACGCTTAACAGAAGAATGCTCAATATTAGAAAATTCTAAGAAAATCCTTTGTATGCAAGGACGCATGTGCATGAATTGTCTTTCAAGTTTAACTACAAGCATGGCAATAGCGTCCGCAAGACTACTATTTCTATGAAGGATACAACTACCCATAGAAGGTAAAGCACCGGCACAAGTAAAGAAATCTTGAATAA
Organism: Triticum urartu; assembly: GCF_003073215.2. Classification (NCBI taxonomy): domain Eukaryota; kingdom Viridiplantae; phylum Streptophyta; class Magnoliopsida; order Poales; family Poaceae; genus Triticum; species Triticum urartu. Next base: position 604,482,449 of record NC_053025.1, read on the forward strand.
CTCCTTTTCCAATAATATTACCACTACCAACACGGAATTTTTTTGTATGTAAGATGGTGGGTTCTTTAGTAGGAGCATCAGAATTTTTCATGATATTATTATTGTCCATGTCGACAATAATTTCCCCAATTTCAGACATAGTGGCAGAAGGTAAGGGACTAGTCATAACGACAAGCAAACGAACTAACGCACAAGCAAAAAAAAGCAAGCGGGCAAAAAGAGGCAAACGGGAAAGAGAAGGAGGATAGAGAGAGAGGGCGAATAAAACGGCAAGGGTGAAGTGGGGGAGAGGAAAATGAGAGGCAAATGGAAAATAATGTAATGCGGGAGATAAGGGTATGTGATGGGTACTTGGTATATTGACTTTTGCGTAGACCTCCCCGGCAGCGGCGCCAGAAATCCTTCTTGCTACCTCTTGAGCACTGCGTTGGTTTTCCCCGAAGAGGAAGGGATGATGCAGCAAAGTAGCGTAAGTATTTCCCTCAGTTTTTGAGAACCAAGGTATCAATCCAGTAGGAGGCTACGCGCGAGTCCCTCGTACATGCACAAAACAAATAAATCCTCGCAACCAACGCGTTCGGGGGTTGTCAATCCCTACACGGCCACTTACGAGAGTGAGATCTGATAGATATGATAAGATAATATTTTTGGTATTTTTATGATAAAGATGCAAAGTAAAATAAAAGCAAAGTAAAAGCAAAAGGAAATAACTAAGTATTGGTAGATTAATATGATGAAGATAGACCCGGGGGCATAGGTTTCACTAGTGGCTTCTCTCGAGAGCATAAGTATTCTACGGTGGGTGAACAAATTACTGTTGAGCAATTGACAGAATTGAGCATAGTTATGAGAATATCTAGGTATGATCACGTATATAGGCATCACGTCCGAGACAAGTAGACCGACTCCTGCCTGCATCTACTACTATTACTCCACTCATCGACCGCTATCCAGCATGCATCTAGAGTATTAAGTGAATGAAAACAGAGTAACGCCTTAAGCAAGATGACATGATGTAGAGGGATAAACTCATGCAATATGATGAAAACCCCATCTTGTTATCCTCGATGGCAACAATACAATACGTGCCTTGCTGCCCCTACTGTCACTGGGAAATGACACCGCAAGATTGAACCCAAAGCTAAGCACTTCTCCCATTGCAAGAAAGATCAATCTAGTAGGCCAAACCAAACTGATAATTCAAAGAGACTTGCAAAGATAACCAATCATACATAAAAGAATTCAGAGAAGATTCAAATATTGTTCATAGATAGACTTGATCATAAACCCACAATTCATCGGTCTGAACAAACACACCGCAAAAAGAAGATTACATCGAATAGATCTCCACAAGAGAGGGGGAGAACATTGTATTGAGATCCAAAAAGAGAGAAGAAGCCATCTAGATAGTAACTATGGACCCGTAGGTCTGAGGTAAACTACTCACACTTCATCGGAGGGGCTATGGGGTTGATGTAGAAGCCCTCCGTGATCGATGCCCCCTCCGGCGGAGCTCCGGAACAGGCCCCAAGATGGGATCTCGTGGATACAGAAAGTTGCGGCGGTGGAATTAGGGTTTTTGCTCCGTATCTGATCGTTTAGGGGTACGTAGGTATATATAGGAGGAAGGAGTACGTCGGTGGAGCAACAGGGGGCCCACGAGGGTGGAGGGCGTGCCTGGGGGGGTAGGCACGCCCCCTACCTCGTGGCCTCCTCTTTTGTGTCTTGACGTAGGGTCCAAGTCTCCTGGGTCTTGTTCGTTGAGAAAATCACGTTCCCGAAGGTTTCATTCCGTTTGGACTCCGTTTGATATTCCTTTTCTTCGAAACCCTAAAACAGGCAAAAACAACAATTCTGGGTTGGGCCTCCGGTTAATAGGTTAGTCCCAAAAATAATATAAAAATGGATAATAAAGCCCAATAATGTCCAAAACAGTAGATAATATAGCATGGAGCAATCAAAAATTATAGATACATTGGAGACGTATTAGGGCCATTCATCAGGTGCCTTCCTTAGTGTGCCAGATGGATACCCGGTATCGACGACGCGCCATACTTCGGCTCTGCCCACTTCAAATATTGACCCTTCGCGATTGCGCGGGACGAGACAAAACAGCTTCCTCCACAACTCGAAGTGAGCCTCGACGCCCAAGAAAAGTTCGCATAAAGCAACGTACCCCGCAATGTGCAGAATAGAGACCGAAGTGAAGTTGTGCAGCTGGAGGCTGTAGTATTCCAGAAGCCCTCGGAGGAACGGATGAATTGGAAATCCAACGCCTCTTAGCAGGTAGGGGACAAAACACACTCGCTCCCCCCGGACGGATTGGGGAAGTCCTCTGCCTGAATCCCCTCATTGAAGGAAGCTAGCCCTGATCGAACATGGACTAGATCTGCATGGGGAAGGAATCCCTGCGTTTGCAACTTCGTCCAACGGCTATGAGACACGGAACACCTCTCCCACTCGCCTTTCTCTGGGCCGGGACGAGCGGAGGAGCTGGGAGCACTAGCCATGCCGGAAAGGTTTCTCCTAAGAAGTCTCTGGGGATTTCTTCTGCGTAGCGCTGAATGGATCTGGGATCCAATCTCTTTAAGTAGGTGCTCTTCCTCGCATGAATGGGGTGTTATTCGCAAAAATACCCTGACTATCCACATTCACTCGACACGTGGAGGACAAAGATTATTCAACGCGCAGAAGCCAAGGAGGCGACATTGGATCAATGGCCGAACACATTACTCGGAGATCATTGAAGGGAGAACCCGCCTTGCAATGCCGAGGACAATATGTGTGCCTAGCACCTCGCTATTGAAGACTGGTTCAGGGGCTACAGAGGAAGTCCTGGACTAAGGGGTCCTCGGGCGTCCGGCCTATTATCCTTTGGGCCGGACTGATGGGCTGTGAAGACATAAAGGTCGAAGACTGCACCGTGTCCGGATTGGACTCTACTTGGCGTGGAAGGCGAGCTTGGCGACCGAAGATTCCTTCTTATGTAACTGACTCCATGTAAACCCTAGATCCTCTCGGTGTCTATATAAACCTAAGGGGGTAGTCCGGAAGGGACAACACATATACTCATTACCATACCCACATAGGCTAGACTTCTAGGGTTTAGCCATTACAATCTCATGGTAGATCCACTCTTGTAACACTCATATTCATCAATATCAATCAAGCAGGACGTAGGGTTTTACCTCCATAGAGAGGGCCCGAACCTGGGTAAACATCGTGTCCCCCGTCTCCTGTTACCATCGATCCTAGACGCATAGTTCGGGACCCCCTACCCGAGATCCGCCAGTTTTGACACCGACAGCGCCCTTGTAGCGGATTATGGTGCCACCGCAAGGTCTTCATGACTGTTCCTCTCTCTAGTTTCGGTGGTTTGCTCAACGGTGAGATGCAATCTATGGACCACGGCTTGATGCAAAAAAGTGGTGGCAAAAACACATGATTGACTTCGATCGTGGTAATTCTCAAGTGCTCGATCTCTAGTTCCTGAGGGAAAAATCTAGGTCTGACATGAGTTGGTTATACCTGGCAATGGCGATGTTTTTGCGTCATTACCTTGTTGAAGGCATTGCTCGGATATGCTCACACTAGTTCTTCCAGGTGAAAACCTAGATTTTGGCCTTTGGTGATTGGATCAAGCGATGGGGCGCACATGTGTCGCTCCCTTCCTAAAGGCAATGATGTTGAAGAACATCATTGCCCTTGTGGTGTTATGAGATGGTTTGTGTGATATGGTCATTATTGTAATTTATCGATCGTGGATTTGATTGCTTCGGGGTTTTTCTTTTTCCTCACTTAGTCATAGCTTTGATCTCATATGACTTTGCTAAACGTTTTTGTGTGTGTATGCATTGAGGTTGGCTTTGTTTTGTGACGTGTTGGAACCACTTGGAAGGCCAAAAACAAAGTAGACATGCAACTAAATTTTGTCAAAAACTAGGGATGATGGATGAACATTTATATGCAGGTGACAAGTTAACTGCTAGTTGTTTAACACATCCCTATCCTTGCATGTTAATTTTCCATAGCCCGCTATTTAAAACATTGCTTTTTTTACAGCTAAAAGACTTTATTTCTCAAATACTAGATTGGTCTTTTACAATAAGATGAGAAATAAAATCAGGGATAGAATCTTCCCAAAATTCAGAGCCTACTACTAAAAGTGTTTTGCTAAAGCATCAGCCACTTTGTTAAATTCCCGAAAGCAATGATCGCATGCCATCGATGCAAACTCCACTAGCATATGATTGCATTCTGTAGTCACAGCAACGTCAGGTCCATAAGCCTCCTGTTGTTTCACAACCTCTATTGCAGTTGAGCTATCTGACTCGAGTATCAAAGAGTTGCAGCCAATCCTCTATGCTAGCCAGAATCCATTCCCTTATTGCATGTATCCCCGCAGAACCGACTGCTCAAACATGAGGCAAGAACCAAGTGGCGGCTGCTATGAAATCACCCTTGTCATCCAGAGCAACAGCTCCTGTAGCTCCAGACATTGTATCAGCACAAAATGAAGCATTGACATCACCTTCACCGATCCTCATATCGGTTTTTTTCCAGATATGATCTCGCTTCCTAGTTGGACATTTTGGCATCGATGATCTGACAAAATTGGTGCAAAGAACCTTGATAGGAAGAGCGGAATGATCAGGTGCTTGTACTGATTCTCATTTCACAATCCGACGACGCTGCCACCAGATGTACCATGCCGCAACCGCGATTAGCTCCATATTATGCAGTTCGCCGACTGAAGCTTCGGTTCTACCCAAAATTTCAATTGTTACCGAGCCCGAACGGTCTTGAGCCACTGCTCCGTTGATCTCCTCTGCTAGACCTAGGTCGGACCAGATTTCCTTTGCTCGAGAGCAAGTGAATAAACAATGCCGGATATCTTCCATCCCTATTCTGCATATAAGACACCGAGCACTCGTTGGGATGTCCCGAGATGCTAAAACACCGAAACAGGGGAAAACTCCTTTCAAAATTCTCCAAACAAAATGTCTAACTTTCCTAGGTATGCAGAGGCGCCAAGCCGATTTCCCAGATAGGGTTAATTTGCATGCAACCTTGGCCATCCTGCCTATTCCAGTGGTGACCTATCTTGTGTTGGAATTCCACATGATAAGCTGATTTTACAGAGAAGGTCCCTGATCTAGTTGCACTCCAGGCCACAAAGTCATCCAACAGCTCCACCCGTAGTGGTATTTGCAGTATTCTATGGACATCAACCGGTGAAAATAAAGGATTAATGAGGGCAACATCCCACTCGCGTGTATGTGGGTCAATTAGTTCATCCACTTTACCTAGTAGTGCAACTCCCCTGGGCGTAATAACTCTCCTGTCTTCACTTCTTGGGATCCACGGATCCTACCAAATATCAATTTTTTAGCCCATGCAAACACGTAATATGCAGCCCCTTTTGAAAGTTTGAATGCCACAGACAATACTCTGCCAAGTATATGATGATTCCTTCTTTGGACCTGCACTCACAATATCACAATTTGGGTTTAGTTCTTGCTAACCGGACAGCCGGGTTGCGGCCTGTAGTTGGGGACGAAGAGTGCTCCAGCAACCTCAGATTGGCCGTACACATTACGGGGGTTCTTTTCAGGTGAAAAAACGAAAGCAGCCGGGAGTATGCCGGGTTGCCACACACCTGACAATGATTGGTGCAGCTCACCCAGTGGGTGTGGGTGCTGAGAAGCCCCCGAGTGTTGCCCTGAAGAAAAAAATAAATAAATACGCGGTGGAGTGAAAATATGAAGCTTAAGCACGAAAGTGACTCAGCTGTTTCATGCACCTGCCGTCAGTGACATGATCTGAGTCCGCGGAGCGACGAGGTCGACTCGGCGGAGTGACGACACATGACGCGGTCTGAGTCCGCAGAGTGAAGAGGCCGACTCAATGAAGTGATGGTGCGATGAGGTTCGAGTCCATGGGACGACGAGGACTGCTTGACAGAATGTTGGCGCATCGATATCTGAATCCGTGTAACGACGAGGTTGTCTGGGCTGTGTGGCGAAGTCGACTCAGCCTGAGTCTGCGGAGCGACAAGGTCGACTTGGCGGAGTGGCAACATGATGAGGTCCAAGTCCGTGGAGCGACAGGGCGGCCTTAACGGAGTAGCAGCGCGACGTGGTCCAACTACGTGGAGCAACGACGTCGGGTCGGTGGAGCGACAACGTTGCAAAGTCCTCGGAGGAGTCTGCCATGGAGGACTCAGACTCGGAATCGACCGTCAAGGTGTCGAAAAACTTGTGTCACAGCTCAGTAGCAGAAGGTCGTACGTCATGATCTCTGTGAGCCAATTAATCTGTGTACACAAAGTAGTGTATGATGGAACCAACTACTCTCTTCATATCATAATGTAAATGTAGTGTATATAATTTTTTTTAGAAGTCAAACCTCAAAAACTTTATCTGAAATGTCAAAAGTATATCATTGGATTCACCGTAGTAGTTTCATATTTTATACTTCTGGTATTGTTGATATAAATAGTTCTATCTAAAATCTTGGTCAAAATTTGCAAAATTTGACTTTTCAAAAATCTATGTGCACTACATTATGAAACAATCGGAGTATTCTTTAAAATTAATTATACGAGATATTTAATCAAGAAATAATACTCTATTGTTACTCGGCATAGCGAATGTATACAAAAAAACTAGTAGTATGATAGTGTTTTTTTTTCATTCTTTCGAAAAGGAGGTTGAGACCCTAGTCTCCACATTATAGGATGTACACAGTCATCTTTATTAAATTATTATTTAACAGAGCTAGACAAGGAAGAGTATATTGTGATACGGGAGCATTTCGAGCTTAGGTGCTCCCGTAGCACCCAATATTTTCCCAGCTAGACAACACAAATACATGGAGCAACCCAAAGTCATCATCCCGGTGACCTCTGCCGCTACACTTATAGACCTTATGATGTGCTCAGATCCCACATCAACACACACCATCTAATTTGGTGGCCTCACCAAACTGCACTATGGTTAGCCGAGAGCACCAACCAGTCATGCAGATCCTCCGTGGGCAGCACATGTGTATGCTCTAGAATCCGTTCCCGACATCTTTCACAGTTCCATCTTCAAAAGGGATCAATACATTGACATTACCAGGCCGAACTGCTGTTGATGCCACCATGCGCTCATCAATCAAGACATATACATCACCGAGACTCCACTGCACCGTACCGCTGAGACACGGCGTCGTTGACACGGTAGAAACGACGCCACTCTACCTTTGGACCCCTTGAGCCAGTACTTGCTCGAAGAACGTTGCCCCCATGACTAGGAGGGTGAGCAGCGCCAGATGCCGCAATCGCCCGATTAGGATCATTGGTTTCCCTCGGACCAAACGACCCTTCCATCAGAGTCTAGGTCCAACGCTGCCACGCCTCGGAGATCATCGCTAAAGCTCCAAGACAGTGCCTCCTAGGAGGCAAACAACGGTCTGGCAAGCCAAACCTGATGTTTCCCTCGGAGCTCTAGGAGACCACCACCATGACGATGCCCTCCAGTGAGGCTAGCGGCGCCTGTAGACGTCGCCACATCATCAACAACGGTAGTATCATAATGTGATCTAGCGCTTTCAGTAGAAATCAATTAGATCGAGTTGTGCCTTGTGGTTTTGCTTCACGCGAAGTATAGTAGCATTGGTGCTCCTTGAGTGGATCTGGTACTTGGTAACTGAGGTACTCCAGTTGATGATGACCTGCTCGGGACTTGGTGCTTTAGCTAGTACAAGCAAGCTGGCTCTTCCGATCACGGGAGTACTACGGTAGCTGATAGTTTATGTCCTCGGTACTTGATCCTTTTGCTTTCTATCTGGAGCGTAGCTGAGGGCATCTTCCACATTTTATAGTTTGTTGGTTATCTTGTTATCATATATTCCCTCTGTTCCTAAATGCAAGGCCTTTTTAGATGTCTATAAACATATTTTAGAGTGTAAGTTCACTCATTTTACTTAGTATGTAGTTAATAACGGAATATCTAAAAAATACTCATATTTAGGAACTTTTGCTTAGTATGTAGTTAATAATGGAATATCTAAAAAAATACTCATATTTAGGAACGGAGGGAGGAACTAGGAAAGGTCGGCGAGGGTGGACGTGGAGTATTTGCTCCCGAGCTTAAATACTCCATGATGAAAATAGTAAAAAAATACTAAAACAATCAAAATTCTGAATTTGTTTTGTGGTAAACTTTGGCAAATATTTTGTATGATTGCAAAATTTTAGAACGAAATGAAATTAGTAGATATCATGGCAAAAAAAAAATCTATGCTCCAAAAATGCTAGTTTCGAAAACATTTTGGAGTGCTGATTTTGTTTTTTTGCCATGACTTTCACAAATGTTATTTCGTGATGAAAATTGTTAAGCATAAAAAACATTTGTCAAAGTTTTCCCAAAAAATCAGTTTTTTTTTTTAAATTTTTACTATATTTTCCAATCTTACTGTTCATAAGGGCGCATTCGAGCTCGGGATTAGAATAGGACTTTCGAGCGAGGGCATCATTTTGATTGCTTTGTAAGTGTTTAGTACTTTTCTATGTCATGTTGGCATTTTTACTTTTATTTATCAAATTTATTGGATAATACTCAATATTTTTTACGTTCATACACTTCTGAATTGTACCTTACGGCTTATTTCACATATAAATATATGGTTATATTACTAAAAATAACAAAAATAGACCGTGATTTTTTTGGGTGAAATATTAAATACTACTGACACAATGGGTGAGAGACGTGATTAATGACCAACATTGATTTTTTAATTAGTTTGAGGAATTAGTTGTGCTAAATGTATTGCTTGGGAGCAGTATGAATTTATGTCAAAAATCTCTTCTGGGGCTAATTCGTATTATTTTTGTAATCACTAATCAGCATCACCTTGTTTGCAATCGCATTCCGTCCATAATTGTAAGACGTTGTGACATGCTTGTATGGTGTCTTCCATGGCGAAGCCCGCAACCGGCTCCAGCTCTGCCACCTCCCCATCCTCCCCCTCTATGGGGTCCAGTTGCTGCTCCTCCTACTCCTCCTCCGGCCCAGCGAATCCGGAGGCAGGACCGCTACGATCCGAGTGGCGTGCCTAGCCTGGATCTCCTCGAGCATCTGGGAACGATGCTCCGGTGTTAGCATAGCATAGGTGGGTTTCTTTTGCTGGGCCATGGCGTGGCCGGACAGCGAGGGATGAACGAGGCGGATAGAGACATAAGTGGATGGGCCAAGACTGGCGGCACGAAGAAGAAGGAAGCGGATGTGGCTAGGGCCGGGAGACACCACCCGGCTTAAATAGCTAGATTTTGGCCCCCGGGTGGTCAGTCTGAGCGGAGCCACACCACGTTCACACCCCACCAGAGGAGACCCCCGTCGGACCGTTGGATTTTCCGGACGATTATATGTGGGACCCGATAGTTAGTCCGACGTCGCGGTCGCGCGCGGACCGCCCCTTTTCCGTCCCAGATTTGGGCTAGATATGAGGGGTGCCAGTCAGCCGGGCATTTGTGGCCTGTTTGAGGTGCCGTCTTGCGGCGACTTTTTTACCGGGCAGTGACGAGGTTGTCCGCCCGGATGTTTAAGGTGCCCGGCTGTAGATGCTCTCACGGCCCTTATTAGCTACCACATCATTAAATAGCCCTTGTGTATATGCTATTTACTAAGAAAAAATATTCTTGATGATACATTGAGAAGAGACGCATATACAAAATTTAGGATGCATGTTTGCTGTCATGTGGGTATATACAACGGGATCAGACTGGGTCTTTGTGTTTGCATGATTTTTGTGTATGGAATAGCTTGTTACTGCCATCCCCGCGCAATATGCCAACAGTAAATGCCTGCTGCTTATATCAGCGTGGTCAGAGACTGGTTGTGTGTGCCACTTAGTAATTGATGTGAAAGACTGCTCAACCTGCAAAGAAGTCATTCCAACCTCAAAATCATGTTGGGGTTCAGGATGAACCTCGAGACGTCGAGTGACGGCAAAGTCACGCAACCATTACTCTCCCAACGGCAGCCGACCCTTAAACCACTCGCATACGTCTGAACCGCGCGGTTTAGACCTGCTATCCTATCCAACACAGTCCTGCAATAGTTCGTGAGGCGGTCCGTATGACTTTCTCCCACAAATCAGAGACAAATTTAACAGACTTTGTGGGCATCCGAACAGCAGCCACACCTGCTTCTGACCACTCTGACCCATCCAAAACCGTCCACCCTCGTCCGTGCGCGTTCCTTCCGGTGCCATCTGTCTGCATTCATGCCGCTATAGAGCGGCCACTCCATGTTAAAGTAGGCTACTGAGAGGACGCGACCTCTCACTGGCACCGACATCGAAGCGGCACGCCGGCCGAGAGCGCTGCCCGCGACGTGTCCTCGATGTCCGTGCCTGTTCATTGCCGGAGACACGTTAATGGATGGGACAAGACAAATCTACCATGCCCGTTATATGCCTCGTCCGTCTGTTCGTATGCCGCCATTAAGCAGACTCGTCGGCCGAGAAATCCAATTCGACGCCACGTATTGACGCACTCGAATGCTTGGCCTTATGGGAATCCACTATTTTAAGGCAGCCACACCCGGCCTACTCCACGCCACAACAGAAGCCGTTCCCCATCCTCCTCCCATCCACCAGATCTGCCATGACAGCAGGCGGCAATGCTCTATGGGAGAGCCTATTGACGGAGCCAAAGCATTGAGTTAGCCACCCTTGCGGCCACCTGGCAGAGCCGCCTTGCCAGGAGGATTGAGACCGGCATGCAGGCAAGCCCAACCGAGGTCTCCGACGACCCCATGATGGAGACGGGCTTTGATGTCACCAAACCGGAGCCCGCGCTTGTGCATGCCGGCTTCACCATGGAACAGGCGCACTTCAACGCTGCCATGGTGGAGGAGCAGCACATGTCGGCGCCTATGTCGGTGTTCCAGCAGGCGCCGGAGGAACAACGGTACAACCTGTTCCTCCTAGAGCATCACCGGGTAGTGGAGCGCCAGAACGACGGCGAGCACGCGAGTGAGGAGGCCGTCCATGCTCAAGCCGTCGCTCGTCAGGAATCGGCCATTGTGGAGGCCTAGCTACAGGCGACCGCGAACGAGAACAACGCCAGTTGCGCCTCCTACGCAGCACCTACGAAGCATCAGGCGGCCCTGTAGGACGACGACGACGCGGGCACCACCATTTGCATCGTGGACCTCACGTCCACCAGTGACGGACAAGGCGCAAGCTCCCCTGAGGATGAGTAGGGCACGGGAGGCGGTAGGGCCTTGTGTCTCATGTGGGCCGGTCTGTCTCCTTTGTTCTACTCTTCCTCACCGGAGACCGCAACTTCATGTCATCGGTCTTATCGCCAGTGGTCATAGAGACGGCGGATGAAGAACGGCGAGGGCTTGGACTCCGGACGTCGCCATAGGATAGGTTTAGGGTCGGGTTGGAATGGTTTTTTGGTTCTAAATGTTCGAAATCATCGTGTTTGCACGAATGTCGTCCAATATGTATGAAATCTACCGTGTTTGCATGGATTTTATCCGGTTTGTTGCTAGAGTGTTTGAAAATATATGTGGGCAATGTTAGATAGCGTCCTTCCGTATCCGTGTCCGTGGACTAATCTATCTGTCCACGAACGAATGCGGGAGGAAATTTGCACATTACCATTAGAGATGCTCTAACGTGTTGGTGTGGACATGTTGGTACATGATGATGCATGCAGCAGCGAACGTCGAACGACGATGGATGACTCTGCCGTGCGGTACGTATCAAATACCTAACCAACATGTGCCATCACGTCGAACCATCGCAATGCGTCCACGAATCGCTCCGGGTTGGTGATGTAGTCGGCCGGACTCTGTATTGTTCTTTCATAACTTTGTGGAGCAAATGTTTGACACTATTGTGAAAGAGTTATGTCTCCGAATGATATGAAGAGTGCATCTTAATATGTTGGCTCTGAGAGACCTTGATGGAGCTTTATTTTTAGATCACAGACTTTTATTGATCATGTCTATTTTATAATTTTAATGATAAATCAGTAGCGACATATCATCTACATTTTTATACATTAAAAGTACTCAACGAGTTAATCAGAAGAAAGAGAAATATGCAAGAAAATTATATGTTAATCATATAATGTTGACCCTTGATTGGATGGGCGATCTATTTCTTTTAGGGAAGCGTTTCGAGACGGTGCGCCGGTCAAAATGCCTCCCACTCGTGCATCTCGTTCGGTGCGGCCCATGTACAAAGCCCACGTAGCATCTATGTAGCACCCCGCAAGACACGTACCTGTCCAGTTGCTTCTATTTTTTTCCTTAGCAAAGCCAACCGCACATGCCTTATCTTCTCATCCCCTTATCCACCCGCGTCTTCGGTCTTCTTCTTCTTCTCCAGCAGTAACACATCTTCCATGAGAGCCATCCACCAACGATCTCCTCTAGCCATGCCGCATCTCCTCCAGCCAGCGGAATCACAATCATAGCCATTGCTGCAAGCCTGCAACCACGGGCACACACTGGACGGCAAGGACGAGGCGGTGCTGCTCCTAGCAAAACTGGCATAGATTTGCTACATGCTTCAACCGGCATAGATTTTGCTACAACTGGCACAACATTTTACTACAACTAGCGTCGCGTTTTGCTACAACACACAGTCAGCGTCGCGGTTTTGCTACAACTAGCCTCGCTTTTTGCTACAACCGGCATAACGTTTTGCTACATCCATCACGGCCGAATTGCGAACCGCGACGGCGACGACGATGACTTTTTCCTGCAACCGTCGTAGGTATTTGCTACGTTCGGCAACGGGTTTTGTTACATCTGTTCGTCTGTAGAATGCAAATGTTGCTACCTGCAACGGCGAGCTACAACCAGCGACACCGGTTTTGAGTCATCTTTGTAGTAGCCTAAGCATCCGAGACATCGATGAAACAGTCAACATGGATGTCCGATATAGAGTTTCACCTTTTTTATCGAATGTTGCAACCGCCGCGCGAGATGCTACATCCCGCGACGAGGGATGCTAGAACCGATACTTTTTTTGCTGGAACCAAATGAAGACGACGATTTCTGCTGCCACCGCCATCGGATTTTGCTACAACCTGCAAGGTTTTTTGCTACATTCATCCACGGCTGAGTTGCGACCACGCGACGGCGGCGACACGATTTTGTTGCAATCATCATGGATTTTTGCTTACGACGAAATATTTTGCTACGTCCATTCATGTCGGAGCTGCGATCATTCACGGCGACGGCGATGATTTTGCTGCAAGCATCGTAGATTTTTGCTACGACTGGCCATATTTTTTGCTACGTCCATTCATGGCGAGCTGCGACCTGCGGCGACTCCAAAAGCACAGCTGCGGCGATGAACGGCTGCCCGGGGACGAGGACCACGACGCCGCGGCAGCTGCGATGCTGTGGATGAGGCTTTTTCATGCTGGAACCGGCGAGGATTCGTGCTACAAGCTCCATAGATCAAATTTTTTCGAGCGCGAGTAGGTTGTGTGAGGGCGGCGAGCAGCGGCGAGCTCGGGGTCTGCAGCGGTGCTTCGGACTCGGTCGCCTGCGGGAGATTACGGCGGGGTCGACGGCGCTGCAGCCTCCTCTCGCTTCCATGTGCGGCCGTGCAGTATTTTCAGGAAGAGGATGAAGAAGACGGACGAAGTAAGGAAGCATATCCGATGGCTAGCAGTCAATGTATCGCATAGAAATCGTACGGTCATTGGTTGACCGGCTGAATCGTTGCGCCGGTGCGTAGTGCCCTTTCTTTTATTCTCTAACGGTTTGATATGTGTACCACAATGTAGTGGATCCAAAACAACTTGACACTGCCCCTAAAAAAAAACTTGACACATGTACACGTCAAGTAACATTTTTTTTAACATAGTACAGAGGGAAGTGCTCATATATATACGTGCATACTACACTCAATCCTATAAACACATACACGCACATCCTACCTCTATGAGCACCTTCGAGAGAAGGAGTCGGCATATCATCTTGAGATTTACGAAGTCACCGTAGGCGCCCGTCGTCGACGGGAATGTCTTCTCTCACTGAAAGCACATCATCGAAAATTCTAAAATAAATCCACGAATAATGCAAGCAGCAGGACTTGAAACCTAATGGGCTAGGGATACCACTGTCCCTCTAACCATCTATGTTGGTTCGCACACGTCAAGTAACATAAACATGATGCACATGATTTATAATTTAGATCTCATATGCATGCATGTCAAAGAAAAGAAGATCACTAACCTAAAAAAGAGGTGACCAACTTGGCCTCGTTTAATGCCTCTATCATATATTTCTGCATGCCTATGGATTTTTTTACGCATGCATGCACGTAAAAAAAGAACAGATCTCTCACCTAAAAATAAATAACCAACTTGACCATGTTTACCTCTTCCATACATTCCTGCATGTGGATTTTTTTTTACGGGGATCTTGCATGCCTTTTTGACCTCACAAGCAAGGAATAAAATAAACGAATATGCATGCCCGTGATTGCCTGCTCAAGTTTTCATCAACTTTTCCCACATAATTTTTCTCCATCAATGGACAATGCTTGACTGCTTTGGCAAGTCTGCTCCGATCAATTCTCGCACGTAGATAAGGCAGCAGATGCTGAATTAAAAACCGCAAATACCTACTGTCGTCCTGTCGCCGACGCTATCCTGCTTGGCACGATGTTTCTCTTTCGTCCTGGGAGTCATGGTAATCAGTAGCACTGGCATAGTGTATTGTGGTTACCCATCCATGTACACGAGTCAGCATCGTCCAGGCGTGCGACTAGCGTCAAGGCCCGCAACCTAGCTAAGGTGCGTGGTGCACACAGATATCGACGATTGCCAGGATCAACCATGTCATGAGCCACTTCACCGTCAGGTTGTCTTAGCGCTTTCATGCACTCTGTTGCACCTACTACGAGTGGCCTATACACGTTGGCAAGCTCAACTGCAAATTCTACAAGCCGGGACTCAGGATTCTGGACCCTACCTCAAATTTATTTGCTTCACAACCCTTCATTGATGCGATCCCGAGGAATTTGATGAGAATGGAAGTGTTGCATTGTCAAACCTCGCTATATCATGTAAGCTTGTAGTGGCCGACCCACATCCAATCTCTCTTTATTTGTGCTGGGAGCCATAACCCTATGCTCGCTATAGTGTGTGTTGAATTATTGATAGCGTGATACCACATACGTTCGCAGGGCAAATCGGTAATCTTGGAGCCATCTCGGTTGTGGCGTGTTTGTTTGCCAGCGGCACCAACTGAGATACTCCAAATGATTCTCGGCAGCCAGTCAAGGACATAGGTGCATTCATGTCACGTACACAGAGAGAAAGCATGAGGAGGAGGAGGAGCAGAAAAAAGGACAAAATAAAGAAGCAATGATTCTCTGCAGCCAGTCAAGGCCATGCATGGAATCACATGACTACATGAGATAGAGGGGAGGGAGGGAGGCATGCAGCCAAAGCCTGTCAAGTCATATGAGCAGCATGCATGTACCTCCGGGCAGGGGGCTCATGCAAGTGCAGCTCGTGCAGGTGGGTACATGCTAACGTCCAACCCATCTGTATATGAACCATGCGTTGTAACCTAGCAGCATGAGCTTATCCTAACCCAACTCCAGGCCGTACCCACTTCCCCACCTCACAATTTGCATCCATCGGCCATGACCAATTAAAAAGTAACAAGGGATCATTCAACCGGATTAACACATCAAATAACAATAACCATAAGCTGTAATAAAGACATTCATCGAAAAACGACGAGTTCATCATTGGATATACTAATTCTCATGATAGGCTTGAAGATAACACTAATATTACAAGTACGGAAATACATACTAATATGGTTGCGGAAATTGAAATGGGATACAAACAGTAAAGATACAGAAGGTCTTTATGGAGCCTCCCCAAACTTGGAACAAGCTAGGGGATCCATCGACCTAGATTTTCAGTTCAGACCGGAGAACCTCTTATTCTTCTCTTCACGAGTCTCTCTTAGATGTGCTTTGGGACCTCATACTTGTAGATGAAATCAGTCCACTAACAGGTCATTAATCTCCGGTTACGACTCTGTTGCTCCCAGACACGACATGGTTGTTCCCAGATACCGTATTGCTGCTCCCAGTTACGGTATTGTTGCTCCCGGATACAGTATGGTTGCTCCCAGATACGTTATTGGTGCACCCAGTCACTTTATTGAAACTGTTAGTTACAATATGGTTGCTCCCAGATACAACATGGTGGTCACCACTTAGAATATTGTTGTTTCCACATACGAGGGTGTTGAAGCTCCCGGACACAGTGTTGCTGTCTCCGGACATGACAATGTTGTCGTTCCCAGACATGGTGTTGTTGCGCCCAGATCTAACAGTGTTGTTGGTCCCAGTTATGGTATTTGGTTGTTCATCGAGTGCTCTTCTTTCGTGATTTACGAAAGAGGGCATGTTAATGAAAACCATACCCGATGAGCGACCCGCGGTGGCGAGGCCATTGAGCCGTAACAAACTCTTGGGTACCTCACCAACAAATGAATTATTTGAGAGATTCAAGTACCAAAGGTTGTCAAAATCACCAATCCACGACGGGATGGTGCCGACCAATATGTTGTTGGCAAGGTTGAGCGACTTGAGCTCACCACAGCCCGCGAGGCTAGCCGGGAGCCACCCAGTCAGGGAGTTTGTGGAAAAGTCAAGCGACGCAAGAAGTGGCATGTCGGAGAAGCTAACACGAGCAATCGGACCGGACATGGAGTTGTTTCGGAGGTTGAGCTCATGGAGGGAAGATAGTGATGAAAGAGACGGTGGCAAGAAGCCGGAGAAGCCATTGGAATGCATGGCCAAATGCTCTAGCGACGTGAGGTCACCGAACACGTCCGGCAAGGGGCCGAAGAAGCGGTTGGCGGACAAATCCAACAAGGTAAGGTGTGTGAGCTCACCGAGGCGTGGGCTCAGCTCGCCGGTGAGCTCGTTGGATGCGAGGGAGAGCTTCCTTAGCCTGACGAGGCCGAAGAGCTCGTGTGGGATGACGCCCTCGAAATGGTTCGAGCCGAGGAAGAGCTCCTCCAGCCACACGAGGCCCGCCAGGGAGGCTCCTGGGATGTGCCCCGCGAGGCCGCGCCAGGGTAGCCGCAGCACCGTGACGCGGCCGCTGGCGCTGTCGCAGCCCACACCTTCCCAGGCGCAGCACGAGGCGCCGGACCATGCGGTGCGGAGGAGGGCTCCCCCGCCACCGAGCTCCCCGGCGAAGCCCCGCAGCGCGCGGAGGTCGTCAGGGTGGCACGGCGTCGCGCTGGCCGCCGGCCAGAGGAACGCCACGAAGAGGAGCAGCAGGCAGCACCTCTCCATGGATGATGGATTCAGCGCTGGTCTGCTATGCTATGTACTACACGAGCGCAGCTACTCGGTAAGAAACCTTGTTTGGAATGCAAGTGATTCGCAAGTGTTCTTGGCGAAAACTGCTGGGCGGTGCATCATCTCATCTTATAGCGTGTGCGCGCGCGTCGTAAGCATGCGTGCTGCGAGTGGTTTGGCACTGTTAGTCCGTGGCCACGGCCCACGACTGACTCCCAGTTCAATCTTGGTGTTTGTTGTGGTCTGCCGACGGAAACCCGTGGGCGGCATCGACTCATGGTGGCTACAGCCCCTTCTCGACTCTAGTTGTCGTGGACAGGTTCGGCCCTAGTCCATCAAGGCTTGTGGATGTTTCCCCCTGGAACCTAGGGCAAGGCTACTGTGTACTCGTGGGTGGCATGGGCTAAAGCTGGAGTAGCCATTAGACGTGAACACCTCCGCCATAGTCCATCAGTGCTTGTCGTTGACAGGATGCTGTAGAGTAGGTAAATTGAGTAAGAGAAAGGAGATTCCCTCATGCAAGCACAGGTACGGCTCTTGTCACATATGCCTAGCTCAGTGATCCCGTGCGGCCACAGTTGCATTGCACAGAGAAAAGGGAGAACACAAAGAATACTTATGCAGTCGTCAAAAGTTAGGATGCACTGTGGCCCTCGTCTCATCTCATGTACACCAACCGAGATGATGTGCATTATCTCGAAAGAGACGGGTGTGACCGGCCTAGGGCACGCAAGGCTACGTCGACTGTTCTTATACCCAGACTAATTCTATCCGATTATAAGAAAATTGTGGGAAAATGCTGTAGCGATATAAATTAATTACTCCTTCTGTCCCAATTCGATGATGGCGTATAAAATGAGTAAAAACTGTTAGAGACCAACCGAGCTACGGCTTCTAGACAACTTGGTGTACAAGTTGTATTACCTCCGAATAGATAGGTTTTCATCCAATGGACTCCCTGTAATTGTAAATCTTCCCTGTAATATATATACATACATATATATATATATATATATATATATATATATATATATATATATATATATATATGAGAGGTGCGCCGTGGCTAGGCTCAAGCCGCCCGGTATTTTCCTATTTACATGGTATCAGGCAGTCCGATCCTCTCCCTCTAAAGTCTCGTCGCTGCAAGTTCCTGCGCCCCATCTATACCCTAGCAGCCGGCGCCTTCTTCCTCTAGTCGCCGCTGCCATCTAGCTCCGCCACCCCAGCTCTTCCTCCTACCATGGCAACTGCCGATGATCTCAAGAAGCTTGAGGAGGAACTCAAGAACCGCGAGTCCATCATCTGGACCCGCGAGGATGAACTACAACGCCAAGCTGAAGAACGGGGGAAGGCTGTCGTCCCCCCTGCGGCCTCCACGTACGTCGCTTCCATCAAGACCTTCGTCCCCATCACCCTTGATCTCCACGACTCCAACTACGCCAAGTGGCGTGAGCTATTCCTCGTCGCTCTTGGTCGCTACGGTCTCTCCAATCATGTTCTCTCAGAGAATACCCCAACGGACACCTCCCCCACTTCTGATTGGGGTCGCGATGACTTCACTGTCCTCTCATGGATTTATGGATCGATTTCTCTCGAGCTTTTCGGCATCATCATGAAACTAGGTTCCACCGCAAAGCAAGTTTGGGACGCCATCGCCAACCTATTCCGAGACAACAAGAAGAGTCGTGCTCTGGCTCTCGATGCAGAATTTCGCAACACAACTCAAGGGGACATGACGATCTCCGCCTATTGTGCCAAGCTTAAGACTCTCTCTGATGCACTTGATGATGTCGAGCAGCCGGTCACCGACGAGACCCTCGTGCTGACCTTGCTTCGCGGCCTCAACGAACAGTACTCACACCTGCGTTCGTTCCTTCCGTTCCAAGTGCCGTTTCCATCCTTCCTTCAGACACGGTCCGCGCTTGTTCTTGAGGAAGCCCAGAAAAAGACCGATGCAAAGAATTCTGCCTCCACTGCTCTTTGGGCCAGCGGCAACAGTGTGCTTCCCGGCACTGGTGGCGAACGCACTCCACCGCCGAACGATGGGCGCTCCTTCTCCACTGATCGCCGCGGCCCAGCACCACTACCTTCTCCAGGAGGCCGCGGAGGAAGCAATAGTGGCCGCGGCCGTGGCCGTGGCGGGCGTGGTCGTCGCGATACACCATGGATGTACAATCCATGGACTGGACAGCCGACGCGTCTCCATCAGCAACAGATGCCGTCGCCTCATTATCATCAACCACCAGCATCGTCGCCCACTTGGTCGCCTCGTCCATGGCGCCCTACAGCTCCTGGGGTACTCGGTCCACGCCCTACCACACCGTCCCCACAAGCGTATGCAGCATATGGTCATGGTCCTGCGGCTCCTTACAACCCTCCAGCGCATTACAACAACTTCCAGCAACATGTAGACCCAGCGCTCCTCACCGCGCTCAACAACATGCAGCTCCCCGGCAACCAGGAGTGGTTCATGGACTCCGGCGCATCGTCCCATATGGCATCTGATCCTGGCATACTTTCCTCATTTATCCCTTCCAATGCTCATACAGTCACTGTTGGTAACGGTGCATCTCTCCCTATTTCTCATATTGGTTCTCACATTATACCCTCTCTGTCCAACCCTCTCTACTTAAATCATGTCCTTGTTGTTCCCCACATTATCAAAAATCTTCTCTCTGTCCGCAAACTCACTACTGACAATTATGTTTCCATCGAGTTTGATCCTTGGGGTTTTTCTGTGAAGGCACTTCCTACTCGGACCGAGATACTTCGATGCAATAGCTCCGGACCCCTCTACTCTGTTTGCCCACCTCCATCGGCCGAAGCACACGTCGCCACCGTCTCTCCGGACCTCTGGCATCGTCGTTTGGGTCATCCCGGTCATCACACAATGAAGCGTCTCCATCATCACCAACATATTCCATCTCCTAAAGTCACTACGTCTCTTTGTCATGCATGTCAACTTGGGCGCCATGTTAGATTGCCCTTTTATCCATCTACTTCATATACTGTCAAACCTTTTGAGTTACTACATTGCGATCTTTGGACCTCTCCTGTACCCATCACGTCTGGTTTCTTATATTCTCTTGTCATAGTTGATGATTACACTCATTATTTTTGGACTTTTCCTCTACGTAAAAAATCAGATGTCTATACCACGTTTCTCATCTTTCATGCTTATGCCCGCACCCAATTTGATCTACCCATTATGGCTGTCCAATGTGACAATGGTCGAGAATTCGATAACACAAAGGTCGACTCGTTCTGTGCTTCCCATGGAATCATCTTTCGTTTTTCTTGTCCCTATACTTCTCAACAAAACGGTAAGGCCGAACGAGCTATCCGCACCACCAACAATGTCATTCGCACCCTCTTAATTCAAGCCTCTCTCCCACCATCTTTTTGGGCCGAAGCTCTCCACACATCCACTTTTCTCATTAATATTCGACCCACCTCTTCTACAAAATTCCTCACGCCGTATACACTACTCTTAGGTTCTCCACCACCGTATGATCGTCTTCGTGTTTTCGGTTGCCTATGTTATCCCAATACTACCTCCACCTCCGCTAATAAACTCTCCCCACGTTCTACTAAATGTATTTTTCTTGGCTACCCTTCTAGACACAAAGGATACCGTTGTCTTGATCTAACTACCCGTCGCATCATCATCTCTCGTCACGTAGTTTTCGACGAGTCCACCTTTCCCTATGAACCAACCCCATCTCCCTCTCCACCCCGTTGCACCGAAATATTTGACCCACCTTTAGATCCACTCGTTGTGCATGTCGCCCGACCCGTTGTGCATGCACCTACTCCACCCGCACCCAACATGCATGCACCCCCTTCATCTCCACTCGCTATGCATGCACCCATACCAACCCCTCCCGGATCCCCATTAACTTTCCCGAGCCCACCTCGTACACCCACGCCCACGTCCTCTCAGCACACACCCACGCCCGCGGTCTGTACACCTCCACCACTCCACCACTCCACGTCCTCTCAGCACACACCCACACCCGCATCACCCCCTCCTCCTCCTGCACCACTCCACCGTACGCGTGCTACCACCGGTCGTCTTCCCCCACCTATCGATCGTCTAAACCTCTCGGCCATAGCCTCTTCACCTCTGCCCTATAACTACCTTATAGTGTTACGCGATCCCAATTGGCGCCAAGCCATGCAAGAGGAGTTTGATGCTCTTATCCACAATAAAACATGGACCTTGGTACCTGCACCCTCCGGTGCAAATATTGTGACTGGAAAGTGGATCTTCCGTCACAAATTTCATGCCGATGGCTCTCTCTCTCTCTCGTCACAAAGCACGTTGGGTAGTTCGTGGCTTCTCCCAACAACAGGGTGTCGATTTCGATGAAACATTTAGTCCTGTCGTCAAACCAGCCACCATTCGCATAGTTCTATCTCTAGCCATCTCACAGTCTTGGCCTATCCATCAACTTGACGTAAAAAATGCCTTCCTTCATGGTCACCTTGATGAGGTTGTCTATAGTCAGCAACCCTCTGGGTTTGTTGATCCTCGTTATCCTAATCATGTTTGTCGTCTCCTCAAATCTTTATATGGTCTTAAACAGGCACCTCGTGCCTGGTTCCAACGCTTTGCGTCCTTCGCACGTTCCATAGGTTTCGTTGAATCCAAATCAGACGCTTCTCTCTTTATCCTACATCAAGGTACTTCCATGGCATATCTTCTTCTCTATGTCGATGATATAATTCTCACCGCTTCCTCCTTATCCTTTCTCACTACTATCACTACCTCCATGGCTCGTGAGTTTGCCATGAAGGACCTAGGTCCTCTTCATCATTTTCTTGGTATTTCGGTCACTCGTTCACCTACTGGTCTTCATCTCTCTCAACGGCAATACATCCTTGATATTTTATCTCGTGCTGGCATGCGTGACTGTCACCCGATCACTACTCCTATCGACACTAAAGCTAAGCTCCCTTCCTCTCTTGGTACTTCGGTCCAAGATCCATCTCTATATCGTAGCCTTGCCGGTGCACTTCAGTATGCCACTCTAACTCGACCAGATATTGCTTACGCCGTCCAGCAAGTCTGTCTTCATATGCATGACCCTCGTGAACCTCACTTTTCTCTCATCAAACGTATCCTTCGCTATTTGAATGGCACCCTCGATCATGGTCTCTCCTTACACCGCACTTCTTCACACTCACTTACCGCTTACTCAGATGCCGATTGGGCTGGATGTCCGGATACCCGTCGTTCCACTTCTGGCTTTTGTATGTATCTTGGAGACAATCTGATCTCCTGGTCATCACGTCGACAGACGACAGTCTCTCGTTCTAGTGCAGAGGCTGAATACCGAGCAGTTGTTGCGGCTGTCGCTGAGTCCTGCTGGGTTCGGCAATTATTACAGGAGCTCCACAAGCCTATCTCGAGTGCTACTATCGTATATTGTGACAATGTAAGTGCAGTCTACTTGTCTGCTAACCCGGTTCAACATCGTCGTACCAAACATATCGAGTTGGACATTCATTTTGTTCGAGAGAAGGTAGCACTTGGAGCAGTTCGTGTTCTACATGTTCCCTCAACATTGCAATTTGCGGACATCTTCACGAAAGGTTTACCGACAGCTCTATTCCGAGATTTTCGCTCCAGTCTTCAGGTCACTATCATTCCCGGTTCAGACTGCGGGGGCGTGTTAGAGACCAACCGAGCTACGGCTTCTAGACAACTTGGTGTACAAGTTGTATTACCTCCGAATAGATAGGTTTCCATCCAATGGACTCCCTGTAATTGTAAATCTTCCCTGTAATATATATATATATATATATATATGAGAGGTGCGCCGTGGCTAGGCTCAAGCCGCCCGGTATTTTCCTATTTACAAAAACTCAACTCTTTCTAAGTTTTTTTTGAAAACCGTTTTTAAGTTTTTTTTTTGAATTGTTTGGATTGCTTACCACATGTTTCATGTGGTTAAAACCGTCTAAGTTGACCACATATATAGAAGTAAATATCAACAATTATAATATTAATAAAACTGATTATGAAAATATCATCGGATGCGCTTGTGCGGAGCTGTTCGATCGAAAAAAAACCACCCCGTCATCCCTGCAAGAGGAAATCTCAATGGCCGCTAGTCACTGCACGCCGCAGACGCGTGTGCCTGTTGGTGAGCATGGCGGCAATACCCCCTACCCATGCTGCGGCTCAGCGCCGTATCCCGGCACCCTCGGCAATCGTCGTCGATACTCGTCACAACAGTTGCACTGTCACGCTCGTCCCACTAGCCGATGTTGAACGATGTCCCCCTCGCAGTCACTCCTCCAACATGCTTCTTGCAGAATCCCCAACACTGGTTCGTATTTCAAAATCATGAAAACTTCAAAAAAAAAAGAGGTGTTAAGTTCGAGTATGCCCGCGCCACTGATCACAGGTCCATGGTAGCTTCCCGGAATACTGGTTCGTGTGTACAACATGCTGGTTCCAGCATCCGGTGCAACTAGTCGCGGCTCCTGCCCCTGCCGGTCGTAGCACGTCCGGCTATTGCTTCGAACATCCCCATCGCGCGGTCGGGTCATGCGGTCACAGCACGCCGCGCTACTGGTTCCAGCATCCTTGCCGCTAGTTCCAGCACCATCGCATCCCACAGTCGCCGTTGTTGCAGCTCAAGACGCGGCCTTCACAGCTTCTTCGCCGGCTGGTCGCAGCATGCCCATTGCTGGTTCCAGCATCGTCGGATCCCACAGTCGTCTTTGTCATAGCTCGCGGGCAACGCGGTTGCAGTTTCTCCGCTGGCTACCAGTTGCTCCACCCACGAAGGTTGCAACTTTTCCGTTGGCTGGTCGCAACTCCGTCAACGGGGGGTCACGACTTCTCCATTGGCTAACCGTTCGTAGCTTTTTTTGTTGCAGGTTGCAGCATTGTGGCTTGCCAGTCGCAGCTCCGACCATAGCTGGTGAAGGAGCAAAGATGCGTGGGCACATCCATGATGACTGTTGCATCGTCTACTTTTCCATCGTCATAGTAGTGTGTGGCCGCAATAGTAGCAAGCCTTGCTTTGACCTTGCAACACCAACCCCTTGTAGTCATTCCGGTAGGAGCCCGTGAGTGCAGGAGGAAGCAAAAACAATTGGCCTCAGTGTGGCATGCACGGGGGGGGGGGGGGGGGGGCCGAGAAGGTGACGACAACGAAGGCAGCTGCGGCGGTGGTGGTTTTCTCCACACTCCCAACGGTCACACGTGGTGTTGGATTTTGCAAGGGGGGAGCAGGATGGTAACCTGGATCTGCGCCGGGGCAAGTAGAGGTTTTGTGAGCTTTTTTTAGTTCCACAGTTCATATAAATATCCGTTCCAGATATGAATTTAAAATTTGTGAGCTTTTTTTAAATCCATACACATCTTATAAATTTTAAAGCTCGCAACTTTGTGAACACAAAAGCTCACAGAACTAAGAAAAGCTCACAAATAAGTTCATGAAATCTAAAGAAAGGATATGAATTCACGAATGATGAACTTAAAAATGCTCACAAATTCATGAATTTATATGAATTTAAAATTCCATTCACAAATTTTAAAAATTATCTGTGAAATTAAAGATGTCTATGGAACTAAAAAAAACTTCACAAATTCAATGTTCATCGTCTATGTTTCAAAAAATGTGCATTTTAGAAAAACTCAAGATTATTTGAAAAATGTTCATCGTGTATTTAAAAATCTAATTGTATTTAGAATAATTCTGAAACAATGATTTCCGTGCAAAAAATGGACAATGATTGTCGCCCATGTAACCTACCTCTGCTTTCTATGGCGGTAGCAAAAAAAAACAAATCCGGCTAAACTTTTAAAGTGGAGCGCAATCGCGCTAAACTTTTGTCAAAAGGATAAAACAGTGATTTGGTAAACACGAAAAAAGGCTAATGATTTTGGCCCATGCTGGCGAATCCTCCTTCTCAACTCTACTCACCCCTTCCTGTTGTCGTGGACACCCCTAGTCTCAACTAGAAGGCGAAAGGCGCGGCGGCACGCCGTGCCAATGTATGAGCCCGTTGTTGACTAAATTGCAGCTTACTTTGTTGGTTGATCATGTTTACTTTCTGTAGTTGTATAAATTGTCAGGGTCGACTACAAAATCTGGTGACATACATACAAAGATGAACGAAGGAGTACAATGAAGCGGATATAGGACAAAAAGATTATACACTTCATAAACTGAAAATAACCAAATTTTCTAGCTTGTTGTCGGCGCAATTATCCTCGCGTGATTGCTCCCTTCCACTTATCCACTTTGCTTATGATGTCGAACGCCGAAAAATATTATAGATACCAATATACTGAATGTTATCTATCGTTCACACATTTGATTTATTCTGTAAAAGCAAATAGAATTACTCAGTGTAGTAAGAAAGGAGAGCTGAAGGCTTTGAATATACAGAGGATAATGCAAAACTAACTCACTAACCTCAACTAAAGCTGACATGCCAAGTATTTCCCATATTTTCAGCATTCACTTGATATGGCGATCAGGTGACGCGGTAACAATTAGTAGAACATTATCTCCTCCTTTGGACCATACATTGTAAAGCTACCAAGTCTCGATGATAAACTCTTTGTATAGAAGAGGACACTACGATCAGAACAACATATGATGAACCTTCCTTTCTTTTGAAATTCTGCGTTCAGAAGATAAGATCGTGACACTTTCGTGCATTTGAACAATAACATATGGCCAAGTATACAATACCTTTTCTACGTTGTGCATACCTCAAGTAGTCAAAAAAAATCTAGTTACATATTATAAATGTTTGCTTTGTTGTATGTGGGAATGAAATGTAGCTCGCATACTCATCCCAATCCTCAATGAAATGGAACTGGCATATTCATCCCAATCCTTATTCAATCAGACCCTCCGAAATAAAAAATCACTGAAGTAGGTATAGTGGGAAATTTTGATGCTCCCGAAGAGCCTCTAGTTTTGAGTCAAATTTGTGCTTAGCTGGTCAACAATGGAAAATATGTGACTATTGCTCTTTATCAACCTCGCATGGCTCATAGTAGTAGTGCCACATGTTTCTTTCTCTCTATGTTGGGGCATGCATTTTGTTGTCCTTTCCTTCGGACAAATTGTGTTATTGAGATTGGAGTTCGGAATCAGGATGTAGATACTAAATAATCGAACTCCCGCTGAATCATTGCGTCAGTATACAACATAGAGCAAGATACTAAGTATATTTAGTGCAATGGTTAACGTCTATCATCTATGTTATAGTTCCAGACTGAGTGACCAATTTGAAAAGAATTCACTGATTTTCCCCTCATATATGTCTATCACAAGTTTGCTCATGGATATTCATTCATGCAATATTTGACAACATTTTTAAAATGATAAAACAATTATGTTAGTCAAGCAACCTCTGTAAGCTAACTATAAACTATCAGTACTATTCCACAAGGGATAAGCATCAAATTAAAAATGTGTGCATGCCTCCTTTCATAGGAAATCAGCGTATTTAAATGTATATCCTACAAAATCTGAAAAATTGCAGCATCTGAAAGTGGCCAAAGATTACTTGCAGCAACACACATTGGAAGTAGGGGCGGAAGTCCTAGCAAGAGAAAAAACTGCATGTGGTCGAATAGAACGAAGAGGTTACCAGAGTTGAAGTCGGGGCCGCGATAGTCCCCATGTAGTGGAGGCGGTTGGCAAGGTGGAAACGACCGAGGCAAGCTGCTGGAGCCGGGGAGTCAGGGAGACGAACGAGGTAGGATAGGCGAGGTAGGTGAAATCGGTGAGGGTCAACGGAGGGGTGTTGGGTACTGGAGGGCGGTGAGGTTGCTGACTTCGTGGTGTTGGCTCCCGTGGCCAGCGGGGAGAGGCATTGGCATAGATAGCGTGATGGTGAGGTCAGGTGTGAGGCCATGATGTGACGCAGTCCCAAGAAATCCATGCCAGTGGCCACTGTCTCCCATAGCCAGCCAGGGTAGGTGTCGTGGACTAGCCGATGTTGGGGGCATGTGGTGTTGTGCTGCCATGGAGAGAGGCGGGGCGTCGTTAGACGGCCACGGGAAAGTCGACGCTTCTGATGCATAGGGAGGGCTGGATTTGAACCGGGAGCATGAAGAAAAGAAGAAGACGCGGTTGCGTCAGATCGATGCAAGAGCATAAAGCGATAGGATGGGACCTGCGCAGTTTCTGGGGTCCATGAGAAACATCTAGTGTAGTTCAAACCAATGGAAAAATTAGTACGCTATAGGAAAATAGCGCCACCTTTAAGATACACTATTAGCGAGAAATTATACAATGATTTATTTAGGAAGGCATTTCTTAGAGCCTGCTATTAGCGATGCTATGATGTTTTATTTTTTCAGTGGTCTAAACACACTACAAAACTGAGAGTGAACTGTCTTAAAAATCCCAAGTGAGTCGGAGAAAAAACCGGACACATGTCGGTTATGTACATATAATTATCTAGCGAGTCATTGCTCAAAATGCTAGAGCGTGTTATTAGCAGTGCTATAATGTGCTGTGGTCTAAACACACCACAAAACTGGGAATGAACTGTGTCAAAAAAAAGAAGAATGAGCCCGAGAAAAAACTGAACACACGTTGCTTATGTACATGAAATTATCTAACAAGGCATTTCAAAACGCTAGAGCGTGCGTACTATTAGCTGTACTATAGTGTGCTGTTTTTTAGTGGTCTAAATACAGTACATATCGGGAGTGAACTATGTTAAAAAATCAAAACAGAATGTCGCTCACGGCTAGCACTACAAACACAGAAGAGGTGCCGAAGCTTAACCTTTAATTCCCTTATTATATAAGTCTAGTATACGTGTCAACCAGTTAATAGAAAAACGTGGGAATCATATGAAAGCTCACGCCCACAACTGCAAACGCACCTACGGAGCT
Organism: Triticum urartu; assembly: GCF_003073215.2. Lineage (NCBI taxonomy): Eukaryota > Viridiplantae > Streptophyta > Magnoliopsida > Poales > Poaceae > Triticum > Triticum urartu. Next base: position 604,510,710 of record NC_053025.1, read on the forward strand.
CCTCCTTAGCCACTTTAGTTATCTTACTAGAAGCATATGCACGCCTTACTGCGCTGTTCTACTTTTCTATCATTTATTTATTTGATTGTTAATTCACAAATAGATTCCTTGTTGCTCTATTTGTGGGTTGGTTTGTTTTTCATTTAATGGCCCTTTTGTGTTTTGGCTTTCAAAATTTTGAAGTGAGAACACCCTTTATTGCATTGCAGGATATGTCTAGATGCTAAGACACATCGTCATTTACTTGGTAGGATATTACTCAGTTTTTTTAATTTTGTTAAAGGTTATGTTAGCAACACTGCCAAAAACGTACTCAAAATAGTGGTTGGCGTCAGACATGTCCCAAACCTGTAGAGTTAAACCATAGTACTGGATGGACATGATAATATTCATCTGCAAAACTAATTCAAAACTATGATATGCGTAACCAAGGCTTCTGATTGTAGTATTCATCTATAACATTCATACAGCTCTATGATTTGACCAACCAATATTTCATAAATTACCTTAGGCACATACAAATAATACAAAACCACTGGTAGAAAAAGGGCCTGTTGTCCCGGTTCCTAAGGGCCTTTAGTCCCGGTTCCTGAACTGGGACTAAAGTGTCGGTACTAATGCCCTATCCTTTTAGTCCCGGTTCAATCCAGAACCGGGACTGATGGGCCTCCACGTGGCCTGTGCGTGGAGCCCAGGCAGGAGACCCTTTGGTCCCGATTGGTGGCACCAACCAGGACCAATAGGCATCCACGCGTCAGCATTTCTGTGGCTGGGGTTTTTGTTTTTTTTTGAAAGGGGGGGGCGTTTGGGGGTTTTGGGGGGTTAATTTAGGTGTTTCATATATTGTGTTAGCTAGCTATAATTAATAGAGAGAAGTGTCCTCTCTTATGTCCGTGCTTGGTCGACGCTACATACTATACATACGTATGGAGAGGACTAGACACGCTAGCTAGCTAGTAAGCAAACGAAGGAAACAGAAGATCGTCATGAACATATATGCATACAGAGAGAAGTGATATCGACCACCTCTCCTTCTCCGAGAGATTGGTCGAACAACAAGTTCTCGTATATCTATCCGACACTACCGGCTACATATATACAATAATTATCTCTTACAAATATAATCATACGGACTCATGGTCCACATAGTATTCTCCGTCTTCAGCGATCACGTGGTCAAGAAAGATTGCCGCCAATTCCTCTTGAATTGCTCGCATGCGAGCTGGTGCTAGGAGTTCATCCCGCTTCCGAAACATCTAATTTGAAGAAGGGGGTCAATACATATATATATATATATATAAATGAATGAAACTCAACACAAATGATGGTAATAAAATAAAATTGTGAATGTTGTTATTTACGTACTTCATATTGTTCGTCAGAGTACCCGCCCCGCACACAGGTCGTGTGGCGGATGGACTCGCAGACGTAGTATCCACAGAAATCATTTCCTTGTTCCCGCGACAACCACTTTACAAGAAATAGAGGTCAATCAAACTGATAAGCAAGAATGCTAAATGGTATTGATGAAACTAGCGCTTGAATCACTAGGAGATGCGCGGAACATGCTACTGTAGTACTTACTTTCGGGTGTCTAAATTCCAGCTCCTTCGGCAGTCCCGGAACTTTTCTGGTGAATTTTCTCCAAACCCTGCCGGACAAAGAAAACAATTACTTGATATCAGGAAATGAACAAAGTTGCTGATATGGTGGATAATGATCGATTTAACTTACTTCTTCAGGATTTCAGTCATGTTCGCATACTCCTGGGGATCTTTTCGTTTAGAGTCCAAGACGGTTACTACTCCCTGCTCAAGCCTAATCTCTAGGAGAATATAGTGGAAACTGCACACGCATGCATAACTCATCAATTACATTATATAACCTGGACTAATATATAAGGGAAACTGAATATGCACAAGACAGTAACACTCACTTGAAGTTGTAAGGAAAGAGTATTATATCTTTGTTTTCATTTTTTTGAATGATCGTAGCAAGTTAGCCTCGGTATCTCCGGGACGATGTTCAACCTCAGTTGCATCTATGAGATATGTGTTAACAAACCCAATATCACCAATTTGTCTTTTCTTCAATTCGGCGATCTTCAATCTGCATAATATAGTGAGGATAATTATAAATACATGCAATGAAAGAGATGAGCTATATAGAGAGACTTAATGACAGAAGTAGTAGTACTTACAGACAGTAGTAGGTGATCGTTGTTTTATCGAGGGCCAATTGATTGAAAAACTGATAGAACTCCTCAAATGGAATAGGCAACAGTTCAATTCCAACGAGGTCATGCTCCGGTTTAACTCTCGCATACAAATTACTCCTCCCCTAGACTCTCTGCAGATTTTCAAGTACCAATCATGTAATCTTCGCATCATCGTTGTTAAAGATTTTTCATCTTTGACGAGAGGCTTCCCGTACTCGTATGTGTGTATCTGCACCTCCATGGGATCATAATGTACATCGTCGGGCAGGTAATCATCAACAGTGCAATAACCGGGCACCATCCTCGAATCAACGATGTCGCTAGGCACCTTGAGCGGGGGGCACGATTGCTTCGCTTGTTCGCCGAGCTGGGCAATTTGTTTCCCAGCTGCTCGTCGTTCTTTCAGCCTTTGATCACTGACTGTACTTCCCGACCGCTCCACTTCGGCCCATGTCTTTGCAATAATGCGCTCATAGTTGCCTTTCGGCGGAGACTTGGGTGGTTTTGCCAAGGCAGCCAGATTGCGCTTCACTTTCACCGGATCTACCTTCTCCTCCGGAGGTGGATGTCTCTTTGCTTTCAACCTTTAAACCAGCCATCCACTTCGGTTCGCGCGATCTTCGCGTTCTCCTCCGGGGTCCTCTCGTATGGTAACTTCTGTGGACTCTTCAGAGAAGGACCGAATCTGTATGTCCTCCCGCCTCTGGTTGTACTGCTAGACACCGGCCGAGCAGACGAAGCGGTTATCTTCTTTACTTGCTTATGAGGCGGAGGAGAAGGACTACGACGCGCCGGAGCAGCTGCCGGAGCGGCGGCGGGTCTCTTCCGCCCTTGCTGACGAGGCGGAGAAGGAGGAGGCTGGCTGCTCGGGCGCGCCGGCGCAGGCGGAGAAGGAGGCGGAGTGCCGCCATGCGCCGGAGAAGGAGCCGGCCGAGGGCCCTGATCGTCACTCGCCGGAGGAGGAGGCGGTGGAGGAGGTGGAGTGCGCTGACTCGCCGTAGGAGGAGGAGGAGGCGGAGGCGTCCAGTTCGGAAGGTTGATGAGCTCCTTCCGCCATAGGCATGGAGTCTTCAAAGCAGACCCCAGCCGAGTCTCCCCTTCACCGGTAGGGTGGTCAAGCTAGAGGTCCTCAAATCCCTCTGTTATTTCATCCACCATCACCCTAGCATATCCTAAGGGAATCGGCCGGCAGTGAAAAGTTGCGTCGGGTTCAATAGGATAAACAGAGCCAACAGCCGCCTTGACCTTCAAATTCATCCATTGCGTCATAAGGTGGCAATTTTGAGACTCCGTGATAGCATCCACGGGATAGCTGGCAGGAGCCGTCAAGGCATGCTCCGGCTGAAGCAGCTCGGTGGAAGCCACGCTGCTTCTGCGCTGAGATGGCGGAGTAGCTTCGGGGGAAGCTTTGGCAGTACGTTTGCTGCGATTTGCTTCTCGTTCCTCTATCGCGTCTACCCTTGCTTGCAGCACCTGCATTTGGGTCTGCTGCACTTTTTTCCTCCTCTCATGGGATTTGTAACCGCCTGCGTCCGGAAACCCAACCTTCCACGGAATGGAGCCTGGCGTGCCTCGTGTCCGTCCAGGGTGCTCAGGATTCCCGAGGGCCATTGTGAGCTCGTCGTTCTCTCTGTCTGGAAAGAACGTCCCTTCCTGCGCTGCTTCGATATACTGCTTAAGCTTCCTGACTGGTATGTCCATTTGATCGTTCGTCCAAATGCACTTCCCTGTTACAGGGTCCAAGGTTCCGCCAGCCCCGAAGAACCAAGTCCGGCAATGGTCTGGCCAGTTAATTGTCTCGTGTTCGATCCCTTTATCAACCAGATCATTCTCAGTCTTGGCCCACTTAGGCCAGGCTACGAGGTAGCCACCTGACCCCGTGCGATGGTGAAGCTTCTTCTTCACAGCATTTTGCTTGTTTGTCGCCGACATCATCTTACTCTTTTCCGATGTCTTGTGGGCCACAAATGCGGGCCAGAGATCTCTGATCTTCTCATATCTGCCCTTGAATTCTGGTGTCTCATTATTTTTGACAAACTTATTCAGCTCTTTCTTCCACCTCCTAAAAAGTTCTGCCATCCTCTTAAGAGCAAAAGACTTGATTAATTGCTCTTTAACTGGGTTCTGTGGATTATCCTCTCGCGGTAGGGTGAAATTTGACTTCAGCTCAGTCCAAAGATCATTTTTTTGCATATCATTGACATAAGACACCTCAGGGTCTTCTGTACCCGGCTTAAACCATTGCTGGATGCTTATCGGGATCTTGTCCCTAACCAGAACCCTGCACTGAGCAACAAATGCGTTCTTTGTTCGGATGGGTTCAATCAGTTGGCCGTCGGGCGCGATTGCTATGATCTCAAACCTTTCATCCGAGCTCAACTTTTTCTTCGGGACTCGTCTCTTTACCGAAGTTGTGCTCGATCCAGAGGGCTAGAAAAAAGAACAAATACTTAATTAATATGTGTACATACCAAAACAATGAATGCATCAATCAGCTAGTCAGCACAGGCTTAACTAATATATATACCTGGCCGGACTCGGTTCGGTCACCGGAGCCGTCATCACGGTCTCCTTCTTGCACCGGCATTGGGTCACCGGAGCCGTCCTCATGTTCTTCTTCTTGCACCGGCATTAGGTCACCGTAGCCAGCTTCTTCACCCTCTCCTTCCAGACCATCGGTGTCGTTGAGAAACAACGAGACGACATCACTTCCTTCTGCGATTATGTCCCTCAACAACGCTTCTTTTGCTTCGTCTCGGGCGGTGTCCATAGTTTCTACAAATATTTACAACATGGCAATTATTATTCAAACATGACAGATGGATATATTAGTGGCAAACGTAGAACTAGCTACCTAATCATAGTAAGGAATCATATATATTAATTAGTGGCCTCGACGCGGCTTCTCTAGGGTTTGGGGTGGCCTTGACAACGCTTCAAGGGTTTGGGGTGGCCTCGAGAACGCTTCAAGGAGGGGGTAATATCGACCCCCCCACGTGTTGAAGCTATCGGGAGGGGGTATATATCGACAACGACGACACTACATCTATGTCCCTCGACGACCCTCGTTCCCGATAAAAAAAAAGAGGAAGAAGAAGAAGAAAAAGAGGAGAAGAAAGAATAGAGGAGAAGAACTCCTCTATTCTTTCTTCTCCTCTCTTTTTCTTCTTCCTCTTCTTTTTTTATCCTCTTCTTCCTCTCATGTTCGAGAGCATCGCCGAGGGGTCGGGAGGTTGCCTAGTGTCAAAGGATTCAACAAAACCATCTCTTCATCATTAGGCGAAAGTAACATGTGCATGATGGTACGAAGCTCTCCAAAGTTACTTTGGAACGGAGTCCTAGATAGGATAATTCGCTTTTTGGTACAAAGTTCAGCAAGAACCTTCCAAATATCGTTATTTGGAAGGCCTTTGCTGAAATTCATACAAGAAGGCAAATTATCCTATCCGGGACACCATTCCAAAATAATTTTGGAGGACTTCGTCATGCCCTGGTTACTTCTGGCTAATGATGAAGCCATGGATTTCTTCAATACTTTGACACTAGGAAACCTCTCTCGACCCCTCGGCGATCCTCGACCCCTCAAACCCTCGACGACCCTGGAACCCTCGACCCCTCGGCGATCCTCTTCTTCCTCTCATGTTCGAGAGGATCGCCGAGGGGTCGGGAGGTTGCCTAGTGTCAAAGGATTCAACAAAACCATGTCTTCATCATTAGGCGAAAGTAACATGTGCATGATGGTACGAAGCTCTCCAAAGTTATTTTGGAACGGAGTCCTAGATAGGATAATTCGCTTTTTCGTACAAAGTTCAGCAAGAACCTTTCAAATATCATTATTTGGAAGGCCTTTGCTGAAATTCATACAAGAAGGCAAATTATCCTATCCGGGACACCATTCCAAAATAATTTTGGAGGACTTCGTCATGCCCTGGTTACTTCTGGCTAATGATGAAGCCATGGATTTCTTCAATACTTTGACACTAGGAAACCTCTCTCGACCCCTCGGCGATCCTCGACCCCTCGAACCCTCGACGACCCTGGAACCCTCGACCCCTAGACGACCCTGAAATAAAAAGAGGAGAAGAAGAAAGGAATATCTAGAGGAGAAGATCGAAGAAAAAAAAGAGGAGAAGAAGAAAGGAATAGAGGAGAAGAAGAGAAAATAGAATATATTCTATTTTCTCTTCTTCTCCTCTATTCCTTTCTTCTTCTCCTCTTCTTTTTTTCTTTTTCTTATTTATTTTTCCCCTTCTTCCTCTCCTCTTCTTCTCCTTTCTTCCTCTTCTTATTTTCCTTTTTCCTCTCCTTCTTTTTCTTCTTCTTCCTTCTTTCTAGCTAGATATATAAAACTTTTCTAAAAATGTAACTTTTTCATATATACATGGAAAAATTGTTATCGGGGAGGGAGTATATCGACCCCCCCCCCTCGACCCTCTTTTACTTCTTCTACCTTCTTCCTTCTTCCTCTTTTATTCTCCAACACAAAACACATCTCATCTCATCTCATTTCATCCAAAAATAATTCTTTGCATATGAACATACATACATTTACTTTTTTTCTTAAATGTTACATATGAACATTTTCTTAAATGAGCATATGAACATTTTTTTAAATATTAATGAGCATATGAACATACATATCAACAAAAAATAGACCTTCTTCTTGGTAACAAAAAAAATGCAAAAACGAGCATTATATATACAGCATATACAGAGCATTATACAGTGAACATACATCCATACATACATACATACATACATACATACATACAGTGAGCATATACATGCATGAGCATTATACGGCGACGGCGACGATGGTTGGCGGTGGCGCGCGCTTACGGGGACGACAATGAGAAGGAAAAGGGGAGGAGGCAGGGGCTCACAGCGCGGGGAGGGGTCGAGGTCGCCGGCCAGAATCGGTGCGGGCGACGATGACGGCGTCGGCGGGGGCAGCGGGCGGCTTCGGGGCGGCCTGGCGAGCAGGGGAGTTCGAGGCGAGGGCGCCGGCGCGCGGGGGCGGGACGGGGCAGGGGCAGGGCGACGGCGACGAGGAGAGGGCGGCGATGGCGAGCATGGGGCAGGGGCGCGGGGCGACGGCGACGGGGAGCACGGGCAGCCTGGCGGCGTTGGGGGCGAATGGTCGATGAGAAACTGAAAATTTCCTAAGTCCTGCTTATATACACAGAGTATTGGTCCCGGTTCGTGGCATCAACTGGGACCAATGCCCCCTTTAGTCCCGGTTGGTGCCACCAACCGAGACCATAGGTCTCTTTTCAGCAGCCGAAAGGGCGGGAAGGAGAGGCCTATGGTCCCGGTTGGTAGCACCAACCGGGACTAAAGGGGGGCATTGGTCACGGTTGGTGCCACGAACCGTGACCAATGCCCCCTTTAGTCCCGGTTGGTGCCACCAACCGGGACCAATGGCCTGGTGCTGCCCCTCGCCCAAAAGTTTAGTCCCACCTCGCTAGTTGAGAGGGCTCGGGAGTGGTTTATAAGCGCTGCTGCGCCCACCCTCTCAAGCTCCTCTCAACCGCAGGCTTTCGAGCCTAATCTGTCACTTCAATGCCTGTGGGCCTACTGGGCCTGCTGCGGGCCTGAATCCTGGCCCATGGTAGGGTTTCTAGTCGTATTCAGGCCGTGGTGGCCGAGTAGGTGGCATTTTTTTGTTTTTTTGTTGCTTTATTTATTTTCTTTTATTTTTTGCTTTATTTTTTAATTCTTTATGCTTTTAGTTTTAGAAAAATTATAAACTTTTTGTTAATGCCATTAGTTTTCAAATTTGAAAACACTTTTTTAGTTTTTTTGTTTTCTTCGTTGCTTTATTTATTTAATTTTGTGATTAACTTTACTATAAAAATAGTTTTTTCCTGTTTTTTTATTTGTTTTTTTGCATTATTTATTTTCTTTTGTTTTTTTGCTTTAATTTTTAATTCTGTTTGCTTTTAGGTTAGCAAAATTATAAACTTTCTGTTAGTGCCATTAGTTTTAGAAAAATTATAAACTTTCTGTTAGTGCCATTAGTTTTCAAATTTGAGAACACTTTTTTAGTTTTTTTTTGTTTTCTTTCTTGCTTTATTTATTTTATTTTGTGATTAACTTTACTATAAAAATAGTTTTTTCCTGTTTTTTTATTTGTTTTTTGCATTATTTATTTTCTTTTGTTTTTTGCTTTAATTTTTAATTCTGGTTGCTTTTAGGTTAGCAAAATTATAAACTTTCTGTTAGTGCCATGAGTTTTAGAAAAATTATAAACTTTATGTTAGTGCCATTAGTTTTCAAATTTGAATAGTTAAAATTTGAATTCTTTGAAAATTGTTTGAATCACAAGTTTGTGATTAACTTACTAAAAAAATGAGAATAGATGCACTTATAGAGAAAATTCAACCTAAATTCCTAGTAAATTTGTATGAATTTCAGAGAAATTCACTATGAATTTAGGTTAAACTTTTCTCTATTAGGGCATCTATTTTCACTTTGAGAGGAGCTCAACAAGGCAGAGAGGGAAGGGCTTATAAACCGGTGTCAGCCCCCTTCGGCTGGCGAGGTGGGACTAAACTCTGCCCGCAACGAGGACCAACCCTTTAGTCCCGGTTTGTGGCACAAACCGGGACTAATGGTCATGGGCCAGGGGCAAGGAGCAAAATTATAAACTTTCTGTTAGTGCCATTAGTTTTAGAAAGTTGAAAGTTGGCATGGGCCAGGGACTAATGGTCATGGTATTACGAGGGCCGAACCATAAGACATGAAAGCATTTCAAATGAACTCTAAAAAAGTTGAAAGTTGGGATGGTATCATAATTTCACCCACATAGCATGTGCATGTACAAAACGGACAATGGTAGCATGTTCGTGTGTTACAAAGTTGCGGGAGAAAGTCTTCACTTTTTCTTCGCTTGTGTCATTTGCTTATTGCGCCGTAACCATGGATAATCTTCATTGTTTATCAGGATGCTTGGGTCAGCCTTGATATTGAAGGGAGGAATTTCATGAAACTTTTCATAATCTTCAGACATGTCTGTCTTGCCGTCCACTCCCAGGATGTCCCTTTTTCCTGAAAGAATTATGTGGCGCTTTGGCTCATCGTATGATGTATTTGTTCCTTATCTTTTCTTTTTCTCGGTTTGGTAGACATGTCCTTCACATAGATAACCTGTGCCACATCATTGGCTAGGACGAACGGTTCGTCAGTGTACCCAAGATTTTTCAGATCCACTGTTGTCATTCCGTACTGTGGGTCTACCTGTACCCCGCCGCCTAACAGATTGACCCATTTGCACTTAAACAAAGGGACCTTGAAATCAGGTCCGTAGTCAAGTTCCCATATGTCCACTATGTAACCATAATTTGTGTCCTTTCCGCTCTCGGTTGCTGCATCAAAGCGGACACCGCTGTTTTGGTTGGTGCTCTTTTGATCTTAGGCGATCGTGTAAAATGTATTCCCATTTATCTCGTATCCTTTGTAAGTCAATACAGTCAAAGATGGTCCCCTGGACAACAAGTACAACTCATCACAAACAGTGTTGTCACCTCTGAGACATGTTTCCAACCAACTGCTGAAAGTCGTGATGTGTTCACATGTAATCCAGTCGTCGCACTGCTCTGGGTGTTTGGAGCGCAGACTGTTCTTGTGTTCATCGACATACAGGGTCACCAAGGTAGAGTTCTGTAGAACTGTGTAGTGTGCTTGAGACCAAGATTTCTGGATCGATCACCTTCTGAGAGATTGCATTGAGGAATGCACATAGCTTCACAATGGCTAATCGGACGTTTTCCGGTAGAAGCCCCCTCAATGTAACCGAAAGCAGTTGCGTCATAATCACGTGGCAGTCATGAGACTTTAGGTTCTGAAACTTTTTCTCTGGCATATTTATTATTCCCTTTATATTCGACGAGAAGCCAGTCGTGACCTTCATACTGAGCAGGCATTCAAAGAATATTTATTTCTCTTCTTTCGTAAGAGCGTAGCTGGTAGGACCTTTATACTGCTTCAGAGGCATGCCGTCTTTTTCGTGCAAACATTGCAGGTCCTCCCATGCCTCAGGTGTATCTTTTGTCTTCCCATACACGCCCAAGAAGCCTAGCAGGTTCACGCAAAGGTTCTTCGTCACGTGCATCACGTTGATTGAGGAGCGGACCTCTAGGTCTTTCCAGTAGGGTATTTCCCAAAATATAGATTTCTTCTTCCACATGGGTGCGTGTCCCTCAGCGTCATTCGGAACAACTAGTCCACCGGGACCCTTTCCAAAGATTACGTAGTGTAAATCATTGACCATAGCAAGCACGTGATCACCGGTGCGCATGGCGGGCTTCTTCCGGTGATCTGCCTCGCCTTTGAAATGCTTGCCTTTCTTTCGACATTGATGGTTGGTCGGAAGAAATCGATGATGGCCGAGGTACACATTCTTCCTGCATTTGTCCAGGTATATACTTTCAGTGTCATCTAAACAGTGCGTGCATGCGTGGTATCCTTTGTTTGTCTGTCCTGAAAGGTTACTGAGAGCGGGCCAATCGTTGATGGTCACGAACAGCAACGCCTTAAGGTTAAATTCCTCCTGTCTGTGCTCATCCCACGTACGTACACCGTTTCCATTCCATAGCTGTAAAAGTTCTTCAACTAATGGCCTTAGGTACACATCAATTTCGTTGCCGGGTTGCTTAGGGCCTTGGATGAGAACTGGCATCATAATGAACTTCCGCTTCATGCACATCCAAGGAGGAAGGTTATACATACATAGAGTCACGGGCCAGGTGCTGTGATTGCTGCTCTGCTCCCCGAAAGGATTAATGCCATCCGCGCTTAAAGAAAACCATACATTCCTTGGGTCCTTTGCAAACTCATCCCAGTACTTTCTCTCGATTTTTCTCCACTTCAACCCGTCAGCGGGTGCTCTCAACTTCCCATCTTTCTTTCGGTTCTCACTGTGCCATCGCATCAACTTGGCATGCTCTTCGTTTCTGAACAGACGTTTCAACCGTGGTATTATAGGAGCATACCACATCACCTTCGCAGGAACCCTCTTCCTGGGGGGCTCGCCGTCAACATCACCAGGGTCATCTCGTCTGATCTTATACCGCAATGCACCGCATACCGGGCATGCGTTCAGATCCTTGTATGCACCGCGGTAGAGGATGCAGTCATTAGGGCATGCATGTATCTTCTCCACCTCCAATCCTAGAGGGCATACGACCTTCTTTGCTGCGTATGTACTGTCGGGCAATTCGTTATCCTTTGGAAGCTTCTTCTTCAATATTTTCAGTAGCTTCTCAAATCCTTTGTCAGCCACAGCATTCTCTGCCTTCCACTGCAGCAATTCCAGTACGGTACCAAGCTTTGAGTTGCCATCTTCGCAATTGGGGTACAACCCTTTTTTGTGATCCTCTAACATGTGATCGAACTTCAGCTTCTCCTTTTCACTTTCGCATTGCGTCCTTGCATCGACAATGACCCGACGGAGATCACAATCATCGGGCACATCGTCTGGTTCCTCTTGATCTTCAGCAGCTTCACCCGTTGCAGCATCATTGGGCACATCGTCTGGTTCCTCTTGATCTTCACCAGCTCCCCCGTTGCAGCATCACCGTATTCAAGTGGCACATAGTTGTCATCGTACTTTTTCTTCTTCGTCGTCTTCCATCATAACCCCTATTTCTCCGTGCCTCGTCCAACATTATAGTGTGGCATGAAACCCTTGTAAAGCAGGTGGGAGTGAAGGATTTTCTAGTTAGAGTAAGACCTCGTATTCCCACATTCAGTGCATGGACAACACATAAAACCATTCTGCTTGTTTGCCTCAGCCGCTTCGAGAAACTCATGCACACCCTTAATGTACTCACGGGTGTGTCTGTCACCGTACATCCATTGCCGGTTCATCTGCGTGCATTATATATAATTAAGTGTCCAAATTAATAGAAGTTCATCATCACATTAAAACCAAAATGCATACATAGTTCTCATCTAACAACATATAGCTCTCCAGAGCATCTAATTAATTAAACCATACATTGAAACTATGTAAAACATTTCAATGCGAAAACAAATGTGATCATAATCGCAACCAAGGTAACAATTGACCCAACGGCATAATGATACCAAGCCTCGGTATCAATGGCATATTTTCTAATCTTTCTAATCTTCAAGCGCATTGCATCCATCTTGATCTTGTGATCATCGACGACATCTGCAACATGCAACTCCAATATCATCTTCTCCTCCTCAATTTTTTTATTTTTTCCTTCAACAAATTGTTTTCTTCTTCAACTAAATTTAACCTCTCGACAATAGGGTCGGTTGGCATTTCCAATTCACATACATCCTAAATAAATAATATCTATGTCACGTTGGTCGGCATAATTTTCATAAACAATAAATGAACGAATAGTTATAAAGATAATATATATACCACATCCGAATCATAGACAGGACGAGGGCCGACGGGGGCGGATACCAAAACCATCGCACTATATAAGATGCAATAATAAAAGTAAGAAAATAATACAAGTATCTATGTAAACATGCAAGTAAGAATATTTTTCCTTTTAGAAAGAAGATAAAACAAGAGGCTCACCACGGTGGTGCCGGCGATGAGCTCGGCGCGGGTGATCGACGGCGGTGAAGACGGGGACGGGGCGTGACGGACCGCTAAACCTAGACAAATATTATGAAAAATGGAGCTTGGAGGTCGAGCTTGGAGAGGAGAAAGCTCAAGTAGTGTGGCTCGGGCATTCCATCGAACACCTTGTGTGCATAGGAGGTGAGCTAGAGCACCACCAAGCCCTCTCCCCCTCGGCTAGAGAAAAACAGAGCACTGGGGTGCTCTGCTCGCGAGTGAGGTGTATATATAGGCACCTCATTGGTCCCGGTTGGTGGCATGAGCCGGGACTAACGGGGAGCCTTTGGTCTCGGTTCAGGCCACCAACCGGGACCAATGGTGGTGGGCCAGGAGCGAGGCCCATTGGTCCCGGTTCATCCCACCAACCGGGACCAAAAGGTCCAGATGAACCGGGACCAATGGCCCACGTGGCCCGGCCGGCCCCCTGGGCTCACGAACCGGGACCAATGCCCACATTGGTCCCGGTTCTGGACTGAACCGGGACTAATGGGCTGAGCCGGCATGGACCAAAGCCCTGTTTTCTACTAGTGAACACCAATGATAATAGTCTGCAATAACAGTAAAAGTATAGTGGAAGTGAGAAATACGTGGAAGCTGCAGCACTGCACCAAAGTATATGGCTTCTCATTTTGGATATTGATCATTCAGATGCGTAGTTAGAATCAAAATAGAAAGAACATATTTGAAATAAAAGTTTGGTTTGCATAGACTAACGACATGAAAGGGAATGAAGCATGTTTACAGCGGCCACTAAGAGTAAGAGGCGGAAATGGGAGGATCAAGAGATAATAGTACAAGTGATTGATCTCAGTTTTCATTTGAATGTAACATTACTGATGCATTAAGGCTTGATTAACTGTCTACCTAAGCAATCCGGTGACAATTAACCAAATTATCTTCACAGAAAAATTTAGTTATCATCCAATCTTATTGTTTTAGTGTCAATTAAGTTCATTTAGAAACTGTGCTCCTTACACGCTGAACCATATGCTATTTAATACTCGCTTATGCTATTTAATACTCGCTCCTTTCTAAAATATAATACATACTTTGTTTTGAAAAGTCAAGCATATCAATAATGTTTGACCAAACACTAAGAAAAAAAGTAAAAAAAACAGAAAAAATAGATAGTAATCGGTGAAGAACTTATTTTCCCCACAGATTACTTTTCACAACAATACACTTTGGTTTACTATTTTGCGCCTTGCCAGTATCATCATCGGATAGGAGCGGGTGATGATCGAGGCAGGTCTGCATCGCTACGCGGGTGGAGAGAAATGATGTGTAGAAAAATCCTAAATCTTAACCTGTTAGAAAAATCTTTTTTTTCTGATCTAGTGTGTACTCCCTCCGTTCCGAATTAGTTGTCTTAGATTTTTCTAGATACGGAGGTATCTAACACTAAAATGAGTCTAGATACATTCGTATCTAGACAAATCCAAGATAAGTAATTTGGAACGGAGGGAGTATATTTTTGTGAAACACTGTTTACATTAGGGTACTGTTCACCGGTGGCTACTATTCATACACAGTATCATTTACTTCCTTCGTCTCAAAATAAGTGACTCAACTTTTTACCAGCTTTAGTACAAAGTTGTTGGGGAACGTACTAATTTCAAAATTTTCCTATGCACACGCAAGATCATGGTGATGCATAGCAACGAGAGGGGAGAGTGTGATCTACGTACCCTTGTAGATCGACAGCGGAAGCGTTATGACAACGCGTTTGATGTAGTCGTACGTCTTCACGGCCTGACCGATCAAGCACCGAAACTACGGCACCTCCGAGTTTTAGCACACGTTCAGCTCGATGACGATGCCCGGACTTCGATCCAGCAAAGTGTCGGGGAAGAGTTCCGTCAGCACGACGGCGTGGTGACGATCTTGATGTACTACTGTCGCAGGGCTTCGCCTAAGCACCGCTGCAATATTATCAAGGACTATGGTGGCAGGGGGCGCCGCACACGGCTAAGAATATGATCACGTGGATCAACTTGTGCTTCTCCGGGGTGCCCCTGCCTCTGTATATAAAGGTTCCAAAGAGGAGGAGGCCGGCCGGCCCCTATGGCGCGCCAAGGAGGAGTCCTCCTCCTAGTAGGAGTAGGACTCCTACTAGGAGGGGAAAGAAGTGGGGAGGGAAGGAAAGGGGGGCGCCGCCCCCCTCTCCTAGTCCAATTCGGACCAGGGGGGAGGAGGCGCGCGGCCCACCTTGGCTGCCTCTCTCTCTCCACTAAGGCCCATATGGCCCATTACTTCTCCCGGGGGGGGGGGTCCGGTAACCTCCGGAACTTCCGGTGTCCGAATATAGCCGTCCAATATATCAATCTTTATGTCTCGACCATTTCGAGACTCCTCGTCATGTCCGTGATCACATCCGGGACTCCGAACAACCTTCGGTACATCAAAACTATAAACTCATAATATATGTCATCGAACTTAAGCGTGCGGACCCTACGGGTTCGAGAACAATGTAGACATGACCGAGACAGTCTCCGGTCAATAACCAATGGCGGGACCTGGATGCCCATATTGGCTCCTACATATTCTACGAAGATCTTTATCGGTCAGACCGCATAACAACATACGTTGTTCCCTTTGTCATCGGTATGTTACTTGCCCGAGATTCGATCGTCGGTACTTTGTCATCGGTATGTTACTTGCCCGAGATTCGATCGTCGGTATCCAATACCTAGTTCAATCTCGTTACCGGAAAGTCTCTTTACTCGTTCTGTAATACATCATCTCGCAACTAACTCATTAGTTGCATTGCTTGCAAGGCGTAAGTGATGTGCATTACCGAGAGGGCCCAGAGATACCTCTCCGGCGATCGGAGTGACAAATCCTATTCTCGAAATACGTCAACCCAACATGTACCTTTGGAGACACCTGTAGAGCACCTTTATAATCACCCAGTTATGTTGTGACGTTTGGTAGCACACAAAGTGTTCCTCCGGCACACGGGAGTTACATAATCTCATAGTCATAGGAACATGTATAAGTCATGAAGAAAGCAATAGCAACATACTAAACGATCGGGTGCTAAGCTAATGGAATGGGTCATGTCAATCAGATTATTCAACTGATGATGTGATCCCATTTAATCAAATGACAACTCTTTGTCCATGGATAGGAAACATAACCATCTTTGATTAACGAGCTACTCAAGTAGAGGCATACTAGTGACACTCTGTTTGTCTATGTATTCACACATGTATTATGTTTCCGGTTAATACAATTCTAGCATGAATAATAAACTTTTATAATGATATATGGAAATAAATAATAACTTTATTATTGCCTCTAGGGCATATTTCCTTCAGTCTCCCACTTGCACTAGAGTCAATAATCTAGATTACACAGTAATGATTCTAACACCCATGGAGCTTTGGTGCTGATCATGTTTTGCTCGTGGAAGAGGCTTAGTCAACGGGTCTGCTAAATTTAGCTCCGTATGTATCATGCAAATCTCTATGTCTCCCACCTGGACTAGATCCTGGATGGAATTGAAGCGTCTCTTGATGTGCTTGGTTCTCTTGTGAAATCTGGATTCCTTTGCCAAGGCAATTGCACCAGTATTGTCACAAAAGATTTTCATTGGACCCGATACACTAGGTATGACACCTAGATCGGATATGAACTCCTTCATCCAGACTCCTTCGTTTGCTGCTTCCGAAGCAGCTTTGTACTCTGCTTCACATGTAGATCCCGCCACGACGCTTTGTTTTGAACTGCACCAACTGACAGCTCCACCGTTTAATGTAAACATGTATCCGGTTTGCGATTTAGAATCGTCCGGATCAGTGTCAAAGCTTGCATCAACGTAAACATTTACGATGAGCTCTTTGTCACCTCCATATACGAGAAACATATCCTTAGTCCTTTTTAGGTATTTCAGGATGTTCTTGACCGCTGTCCAGTGATCCACTCCTGGATTACTTTGGTACCTCCCTGCTAAACTTATAGCAAGGCACACGTCAGGTCTGGTACACAGCATTGCATACATGATAGAGCCTATGGCTGAAGCATAGGGAACATCTTTCATTTTCTCTCTATCTTCTGAAGTGGTCGGGCATTGAGTCTGACTCAACTTCACACCTTGTAACACAGGCAAGAACCCTTTCTTTGCTTGATCCATTTTGAACTTCTTCAAAATCTTGTCAAGGTATGTGCTTTGTGAAAGTCCAATTAAGCGTCTTGATCTATCTCTATAGATCTTTATGCCTAATATGTAAGCAGCTTCACCGAGGTCTTTCATTGAAAAACTCTTATTCAAGTATCCCTTTATGCTATCCAGAAATTCTATATCATTTCCAATCAGTAATATGTCATCTACATATAATATCAGAAATGCTACAGAGCTCCCACTCACTTTCTTGTAAATACAGGCTTCTCCGAAAGTCTGTATAAAACCAAATGCTTTGAACACACTATCAAAGCGTTTATTCCAACTCCGAGAGGCTTGCACCAGTCCATAAATGGATCGCTAGAGCTTGCACACTTTGTTAGCTCCCTTTGGATCGACAAAACCTTCCGGTTGCATCATATACAACTCTTTTTCCAGAAATCCATTCAGGAATGCAGTTTTTACATCCATCTGCCAAATTTCATAATCATAAAATGCGGCAATTGCTAACATGATTCGGACAGACTTGAGCATCGCTACGGGTGAGAAGGTCTCATCGTAGTCAATCCCTTGAACTTGTCGAAAACCTTTTGCGACAAGTCGAGCTTTGTAGACAGTAATATTACCGTCAGCGTCAGTCTTCTTCTTGAAGATCCATTTATTCTCAATTGCTTGCCGATCATCAGGCAAGTCAACCAAAGTCCATACTTTGTTCTCATACATGGATCCCATCTCAGATTTCATGGCTTCAAGCCATTTTGCGGAATCTGGGCTCACCATCGCTTCTTCATAGTTCGTAGGTTCATCATGATCTAGCAGCATGATTTCCAAAACAGGATTACCGTACCACTCTGGCGCGAATCTCACTCTGGTTGATCTACGAGGTTCAGTAGTATCTTGTCCTGAAGTTTCATGATCATTATCATTAGCTTCCTCACTAATTGGTGTAGGTGTCGCAGAAACAGTTTTCTGTGATGTACTACTTTCCAATAAGGGAGCAGGTACAGTTACCTCATCAAGTTCTACTTTCCTCCCACTCACATCTTTCGAGAGAAACTCCTTTTCCAGAAAGTTTCCGAATTTAGCAACAAAAGTCTTGCCTTCGGATCTGTGATAGAAGGTGTATCCAATAGTTTCCTTTGGGTATCCTATGAAGACACATTTCTCCGATTTGGGTTCGAGCTTATCAGGTTGAAGCTTTTTCACATAAGCATCGCAGCCCCAAACTTTCAGAAACGACAACTTTGGTTTCTTGCCAAACCATAGTTCATAAGGTGTCGTCTCAACGGATTTCGATGGTGCCCTATTTAACGTGAATGCGGCCGTCTCTAAAGCATAACCCCAAAACGATAGCGATAAATCAGTAAGAGACATCATAGATCGCACCATATCTAGTAAAGTACGATTACGACGTTCGGATACACCATTACGCTGTGGTGTTTTGGGTGGCGTGAGTTGCGAAACTATTCCGCATTGTTTCAAATGTACACCAAACTCATAACTCAAATATTCTCCTCCACGATCAGATCGTAGAAATTTTATTTTCTTGTTATGATGATTTTCAACTTCACTCTGAAATTCTTTGAACTTTTCAAATGTTTTAGACTTAAGTTTCATTAAGTAGATATACCCGTATCTGCTTAAGTCATCTGTGAAGGTGAGAAAATAACGATATCCGCCACGAGCCTCAATATTCATCGGACCACATACATCTGTATGTATGATTTCCAACAAATCTGTTGCTCTCTCCATAGTACCGAAGAACGGTGTTTTAGTCATCTTTCCCATGAGACACGGTTCGCAAGTACCAAGTGATTCATAATCAAGTGGTTCCAAAAGTCCATCAGTATGGAGTTTCTTCATGCGCTTTACACCGATATGACCTACACGGCAGTGCCACAAATAAGTTGCACCATCATTATCAACTCTGCATCTTTTGGTTTCAACATTATGAATATGTGTGTCACTACTATCGAGATTCAATAAGAATAGACCACTTTTCAAGGGTGCATGACCATAAAAGATATTACTCATATAAATAGAACAACCATTATTCTCTGATTTAAATGAATAACCGTCTCGCATTAAACAAGATCCAGATATAATGTTCATGCTCAACGCTGGCACCAAATAACAATTATTTAGGTCTAATACTAATCCCGAAGGTAGATGTAGAGGTAGCGTGCCGACCGCGATCACATCGACTTTGGAACTGTTTCCCACGCGCATCGTCACCTCGTCCTTAGCCAATCTTCGCTTAATCCGTAGTCCCTGTTTCGAGTTGCAAATATTAGCAACAGAACCAGTATCAAATACCCAGGTGCTACTGCGAGCATTAGTAAGGTACACATCAATAACATGTATATCACATATACCTTTGTTCACCTTGCCATCCTTCTTATTCGCCAAATACTTGGGGCAGTTCCGTTTCCAGTGACCAGTCTGCTTGCAGTAGAAGCACTCAGTTTCAGGCTTAGGTCCAGACTTGCGTTTCTTCTCTTGAGCAGCAACTTGCTTGCCGGTTTTCTTGAAGTTCCCCTTCTTCTTCCCTTTGCCCTTTTTCTTGAAACTAGTGGTCTTGTTGACCATCAACACTTGATGCTCCTTTTTGATTTCTACCTCTGCAGCTTTCAGCATTGCGAAGAGCTTGGGAATAGTCTTATTCATCCCTTGCATATTATAGTTCATCACGAAGCTCTTGTAGCTTGGTGGCAGTGATTGGAGAATTCTGTCAATGACGCAATCATCTGGAAGATTAACTCCCATCTGAATCAAGTGATTATTATACCCAGACATTTTGAGTATATGCTCACTGACAGAACTGTTCTCCTCCATCTTGCAGCTATAGAACTTATTGGAGACTTCATATCTCTCAATCCGGGCATTTGCTTGAAATATTAACTTCAACTCCTGGAACATCTCATATGCTCCATGACGTTCAAAACGTCGTTGAAGTCCCGATTCTAAGCCGTAAAGCATGGCACACTGAACTATCGAGTAGTCATCAGCTTTGCTCTGCCAGACGTTCATAACATCTGGTGTTGGTCCAGCAGCAAGCCTGGCACCCAGCGGTGCTTCCAGGACGTAATTCTTCTGTGCAGCAATGAGGATAATCCTCAAGTTACGGACCCAGTCCGTGTAATTGCTACCATCATCTTTCAACTTTTCTTTCTCAAGGAAAGCATTAAAATTCAACGGAACAACAGCACGGGCCATCTATCTACAATCAAACATACATAAGAAAGATACTATCAGGTACTAAGTTCATGATAAATTTAAGTTCAATTAATCAAATTACTTAAAGAACTCCCAGTTAGATAGACATCCCTCTAATCCTCTAAGTGATCACGTGATCCAAATCAACTAAACCATGTCCGATCATCACGTGAGATGGAGTAGTTTCATTGGTGAACATCACTATGTAGATCATATCTACTATATGATTCACGCTCGACCTTTCGGTCTCCGTGTTCCGAGGCCATATCTGTATATGCTTGGCTCGTCAAGTATAACCTGAGTATTCCGCGTGTGCAACAGTTTTGCACCTATTGTATTTGAACGTAGAGCCTATCACACCCGATCATCACGTGGTGTCTCAGCACGAAGAACTTTCGCAACGGTGCATACTCAGGGAGAACACTTCTTGATAATTTTAGTGAGAGATCATCTTATAATGCTACCGTCAATCAAAGCAAGATAAGATGCATAAAAGATAAACATCACATGCAATCAATATAAGTGATATGATATGGCCATCATCATCTTGTGCCTGTGATCTCCATCTCCGAAGCACCGTTATGATCACCATCGTCACCGGCGCGACACCTTGGTCTCCATCGTAGCATCGTTGTCGTCTCGCCAATCTTATGCTTCCACGACTATCACTACCGTTTAGTGATAAAGTAAAGCATTACTGCGCGATTGCATTGCATACAATAAAGCGACAACCATATGGCTCCTGCCAGTTGCCGATAACTCGGTTACAAAACATGATCATCTCATACAATAAAATTTAGCATCATGTCTTGACCATATCACATCACAACATGCCCTGCAAAAACAAGTTAGACGTCCTCTACTTTGTTGTTGCAAGTTTTACGTGGCTGCTACGGACTTAAGTAAGAACCAATCTTACCTACGCATCAAAACCACAACGATAGTTTGTCAAGTTGGTGCTGTTTTATCCTTCGCAAGGACCGGCGTAGCCAGACTCGGTTCAACTAAAGTTGGAGAAACTGTCACCCGCAAGCCACCTATGTGCAAAGCACGTCGGGAGAACCGGTCTCGTGTAAGCGTACGCGTAATGTCGGTCCGGGCCGCTTCGTCCAACAATACCGCCGAACCAAAGTATGACATGCTGGTAAGCAGTATGACTTATATCGCCCACAACTCACTTGTGTTCTACTCGTGCATATAACATCAACACATAAAACCTAGGCTCGGATGCCACTGTTGGGGAACGTAGTAATTTCAAAATTTTCCTACGCACACGCAAGATCATGGTGATGCATAGCAACGAGAGGGGAGAGTGTGATCTACGTACCCATGTAGATCGACAGCGGAAGCGTTATGACAACGCGGTTGATGTAGTCGTACGTCTTCACGGCCCGACCGATCAAGCACCGAAACTACGGCACCTCCGAGTTTTAGCACACGTTCAGCTCGATGACGATCCCCGGACTCCGATCCAGCAAAGTGTCGGGGAAGAGTTCTGTCAGCATGACAGCGTGGTGACGATCTTGATGTACTACTGTCGCAGGGCTTCGCCTAAGCACCGCTGCAATATTATCGAGGACTATGGTGGCAGGGGGTGCCGCACACGGCTAAGAATATGATCACGTGGATCAACTTGTGCTTCTCCGGGGTGCCCCTGCCTCCGTATATAAAGGTTCAAAAGAGGAGGAGGCCGGCCGGCCCCTATGGCGCGCCAAGGAGGAGTCCTCCTCCTAGTAGGAGTAGTACTCCTACTAGGAGGGGGAAAGAAGTGGGGAGGGAGAAGGAAAGGGGGGCGCCGCCCCCCCTCTCCTAGTCAAATTCGGACCAGGGGGGAGGAGGCGCGCGGCCCACCTTTGGCTGCCCCTCTCTCTCTCCACTAAGGCTCATATGGCCCATTACTTCCCCATGGGGGGGGGGGGGTTCCGGTAACCCTCCGGCTCTCCGGTTTTCTCCGAAATCACCCGGAACACTTCCGGTGTCCGAATATAGCCGTCCAATATATCAATCTTTATATCTCGACCATTTCGAGACTCCTCGTCATATCCGTGATCACATCTGGGACTCCGAACAACCTTCGGTACATCAAAACATATAAACTCATAATATAACTGTCATCGAAACCTTAAGCGTGCGGACCCTACGGGTTCGAGAACAATGTAGACATGACCGAGACATGTCTCCGGTCAATAACCAATAGCGGGACATGGATGCCCATATTGGCTCCTACATATTCTACGAAGATCTTTATCGGTCAGACCGCATAACAACATACGTTGTTCCCTTTGTCATCGGTATGTTACTTGCCCGAGATTCGATCGTCGGTATCCAATACCTAGTTCAATCTCGTTACTGGCAAGTCTCTTTACTCGTTCTGTAATACATCATCTCGTAACTAACTCATTAGTTGCATTGCTTGCAAGGCTTAAGTGATGTGCATTACCGAGAGGGCCCAGAGATACCTCTCCGACGATCGGAGTGACAAATCCTATTCTCGAAATACGTCAACCCAACATGTACCTTTGGAGACACCTGTAGAGCACCTTTATAATCACCCAGTTACGTTGTGACGTTTGGTAGCACACAAAGTGTTCCTCCGGCACACAGGAGTTACATAATCTCATAGTCATAGGAACATGTATAAGTCATGAAGAAAGCAATAGCAACATACTAAACGATCGGGTGCTAAGCTAATGGAATGGGTCATGTCAATCAGATCATTCAACTAATGATGTGATCCCATTTAATCAAATGACAACTCTTTGTCCATGGTTAGGAAACATAACCATCTTTGATTAACGAGCTAGTCAAGTAGAGGCATACTAGTGACACTCTGTCTGTCTATGTATTCACACATGTATTATGTTTCCGGTTAATACAATTCTAGCATGAATAATAAACTATTATCATGATATAAGGAAATAAATAATAACTTTATTATTGCCTCTAGGGCATATTTCTTTCAAAAGTTGACTTGTTTATTTTGGGGCGAAGGGAGTAAAACTAAACACTTTTCACATTTACTGTTGACTACTGGACACGTAATTAAACAGTAACACTAAGAAAAAAAGTCAAAATCAACATCCACATTTACTTTTAGAGTTTACTTATTTAGCACTTTAGATATTGATAGTTTATTCTAGAAACTTGGTCAAACATGGACATCTTTTAATTTTCAGAAAAGTATGTTGAGGAACGCAGTAATTTCAAAAAAAATTCCTATGCACACGCAAGATCATGGTGATGCATTCATTGGCAAAGAAATGGACTCTGAGGCTGAATCTGAAGAAAATGAGGAAGAGGAGTCATCTGAGGAGTCCGAATCCGGAGTGGCGAGCCTAGCTTTCGCTACTGCATCCATCAGCAAGTCTAGCTTCAACACTGAAGAAAATGACCTCACCAACAAAGCTGATGAAGGGGATGATGACTACGCTCCCACCTATTGCTTCATGGCAAAGGGTGCCAAGGTACTCAAATATACCTCATCTGAATAAAGTGAGAATGAATCTGATGAAAACCTTAAGCTCAGCTATTCTAAACTTGCTAAGATTGCTGTAAAACAACAAAGGGCTTTAGAAAAGGTTCAAAACATGCTAGACAAAAGTGATGATATGTTGGGTGAAGAAATGGATCGCACTAAAGCCTTGACTGAAATCTTCAGAGATTTCAGACTAGGTTTGACAATCTTCAAAGTCATCATAACGCTCTCTTATCCGATCATGAGAAGCTTTCTTATGAATTTCTTCAAAGAAAGCAAGATCTTGAAAAGCTAAGAGTGAGTTATGAAGATCTTCAGAAGGAGCGCGATTCATTACTTGCTCAACATATCAGCGCTTCTCAGGAAGAATTTGTTCCTCCATGTTTGAAATGAATTGAACATGAATCTGCTAATTCTTCACCTGGATGTTCAAATGCTGCTAATGTTTCAAATTCTTCACATGCCTCTACTATCACTAATTCCTCATCTGAGGACATTGCTAGTATCACTGACGATGCAGGGCTGAAGGAATTGTACACGACATGCATGTACAAAAGCCTCAAAGGGCATCAGGCTCTTTGTGATGTGCTTAAAAAGCAGATCCTCAACAGGAACCCTAGGAAAGAGGGTATTGCCTTTGAGAGGAAACTCAATGCTGATGGTACATATTGGAAGCCTGAGCAGTACCCCAAAACTACATGGGTTGCTGCAAAGGGACCTCCAGTTGATCCATCTAACCTATCTGGATATGCATGTGAATCTCCTCATTCTCATGATGAGTCATTTGACTCCAACTACAAACTATTCAAAAATCAGAATGGTGAAGTATTTGCTAGATATGTTGGCACTAACTGCAGGAACGGTCACCCTATGAAGAAAACCTGGGTTCCCAAAAGATGCCTTGAAAATCTTCAAGTGAATGTCATCATGACGCCACCTGTGAAGAATAGCAACCCCAGATCAAATTCTTCATATGGACCAAATTCTTCATATGGATCCAAGTCCTCATACGGACCAAACTCCTCACATGGATCAAATTCCTCAAAAGGATCAAAGTCCTCATATGAACATCATCATGCTATCTCGTCTGTTTCGTAGAGAAGATATAAGGATTAAGGATATGTGCATTATTCTTCAAATTATTATGTCCATAAGTCCTCGAAGAATTTCTCTGCTTACTCTTATGCTTATTCTAACCCCTCTTATGTGAAACGAAATGGACTGGCTTCTATGCCATCCTTCTCGTATGGAGCGCGTGGAATGATGAACTCTTTGCCACCCCTTCAGATGTGGGTGGTGAAGAAAAAGAACTAATCTCTTCTGCAGGGTCAGGTCTCCAGACGTACGTAATCGTCTGAATAATTTGCTGGAGACCTGAGTATGCCTGATAGGACGCAGGCTAATCATGAAGAAATGAACTTTCATTTCTCACGTCCTCACACTGCTTTATCTGTTCTGTTGCTTGATGAAATTGATCTGATGAATTGATGTCATATTCTTCACTGATGAAGTATATGAGTTTGTAAGTTGCACTAATTCATCTACATGATGATCAACCCAAAGCCACTGAGTGGGTCCTCGATAGTGGATGTACAAATCACATGACTGGTGACAAGAATCTATTGATGGATGCTCCATTATCTCCGTCACATCTGAAGCATATCATCTCTGCTGACAAAGGCAAAAGTCAGGTATTGGGTCTAGGTAAGGTTGCAATCACAAAGGATCGACACATGGACAAAGTCATGCTTGTTGAGTCCCTAGGATACAACCTTATGTCTGTCTCAATGCTTTGTGATCTTGATATGGTTGTTGTCTTTGGCAAGTACCGTTGTGTTGTGGTTATGGAAGCTGACAATTCCAAAGTCTTCGAAGGCTTTAGGAGAGGAGACCTGTATATTGTTGATTTCTCTACAGGACCACAACCAGCCGTGTGTCTACTTGCAAAAGCTTCAGAAGGTTGGCTCTGGCATCGACTGAAGGAAATATGCCCTAGAGGCAATAATAAAGTTATTATTTATTTCCTTATATCATGATAAATGTTTATTATTCATGCTAGAATTGTATTAACCGGAAACATAATACATGTGTGAATACATAGACAAACAGAGTGTCACTAGTATGCATCTACTTGACTAGCTCGTTAATCGAAGAAGGTTATGTTTCCTAACCATGAACAAAAGAGTTGTTATTTGATTAACGGGATCACATCATTAGAAGAATGATGTGATTGACTTGACCCATTCCGTTAGCTTAGCACTCGATCGTTTAGTATGTTGCTATTGCTTTCTTCATGACTTATACATGTTCCTATGACTATGAGATTATGCAACTCCCGTTTGCCGGAGGAACACTTTGTGTACTACCAAACGTCACAACGTAACTAGGTGATTATAAAGGAGCTCTACAGGTGTCTCCAAAGGTGAATGTTGGTTGGCGTATTTCGATATTAGGATTTGTCACTCCGATTGTCGGAGAGGTATCTCTGGGCCCTCTTGGTAATGCACATCACATAAGCCTTGCAAGCATTACAACTAATGAGTTAGTTGCAAGATGATGTATTACAAAAAGAGTAAAGAGACTTGCCGGTAACGAGATTGAACTAGGTATTGAGATACCGACGATCGAATCTCGGGAAAGTAACATACCAATGACAAAGGGAACAACGTATGTTGTTATGCGGTCTGACCGATAAAGATCTTCGTAGAATATGTAGGAGCCAATATGAGCATCCAGGTTCCGTTGTTGGTTATTGACCGGAGACGTGTCTCGGTCATGTCTACATTGTTCTCGAACCCGTAGGGTCCGCACGCTTAAGGTTTCGATGACAGTTATATTATGAGTTTATGAGTTTTGATGTACCGAAGGAGTTCGGAGTCCCGGATGAGATCGGGGACATGACAAGGAGTCTCGAAATGGTCGAGACGTAAAAATCAATATATTGGACGACTATATTCGGACATCGGAAAGGTTCCGAGTGATTCAGGTATTTTCGGAGGTACCGGGGAGTTACGGGAATACGAGGAAGAAGCAATGGGCCTTAATGGGCCTTAGTGGAAAGGACCAGGAGGTGGCGCGCGCCCCTCCCAAGCCCAATCCGAATTGGACAAGGGGTTTGGGGCGCGGCCCCTCTCTCCTGATGAAGCTATGTACCTAGGGTAGGGGCACGGACCTGTCCTAAGAGCCCTAACCAAGGACATCCTTAAAAGAAGTCATCTTTCAATAGACTTGAAGGTACCCACTCGACGGGTTCAAGACACTCGACCAAGAAGCTACCATTCGACCACAAAGCCAACCACTCGACAGCCAGGAGATCTAAAGTCACTCCGCAGGCAAACGGACGGTCATTAAATAGTCTTTATGGTCATCATAGCACTTTATTAGGGGCGTTACCAGTAACGCCTAAACTTAATGTACCTTAAACCCTGCATTACTCAGGGCAGGAGAGGGCCGGCGAAATCTATATAACCCACCCCCTCCTCAGTATCAAGGGTTCGCACCCCTGTTATTCACACACCTATAATCCAATCGACCGCCTCCGGGCACCGAGACGTAGGGTTGTTACTTCCCCCGCGAAGGGCCTGAACTCGTACATTCTGGTGTGCTTACAACTTCTCCATAGCTGAGATCTAGCCTCTCCATGCACACCCCCCTACATCACTGTCAGAGTTAGAACCACGACAGTTGGCGCCCACCGTGGGGTCAGAATCTTAGCGCCTAGTTGGAGAAGTTGCGATTTTTCCGATCCCTTTGACCATGGTTTCGTGCGGAGTTTTGGTGGAGGGCCGCGAGATCCGTCTCGGAGCGCTCACGTTCATCGCCGACGACTCCGCTTGGCTTCAGGAGGCTCCACTCGACATCGACGCGCTCCCCGTCCGCGGTGCGACGCACTTCCGCGCATGCGTTCGTGGCGTCCTCCTGCGGCAGCCATCGACCCAGTATCAGTCGGCCCCCGTGTCGCCTCCCCGCCCTGTCTCTCACCCGCGCAAGCGCTCCGGTCGGTCGAGACTTCAGAGGTGGGTAATGCATGCCGTGGCGCGCCAGTCAGCCGCCCCACAAGTCGCGGCAATCGAGCCCGACGAATCCCTCTGTGGCTTGTTCGACGTGTCGACTGGCTCCGCGGAGACCGCATCCGAGTGCGACAGCAGCGACCCAGCGGCTGAGGTTCTGGCGGTCGATGGAACACACAGTCCTCCCGGTTTCCCTCGCGCTGACGGTGGCGCGGGTGGGGGCGACCCGTCGCATGCCCACTATGAGTATCTCCCCGAACCTCTCACGTCATTGCAGTGAGAGGAGCTTTGCCGCCGGAACATGGACGCACTCCACACTCCAATCGTCGAAGAAACCCCCGAGGCCCGGGCCTTGGAGGACGCGCGCTTGGCTAACTTGGCCGAGCGCACTCGACTGGAGAATCTCCAGTGAATACTCGACGAGCAAGCACGTCAGCGAGCTCCCGAGTCCAGTCGACGTCAGCTCTTCCCGCCGACTTAGGTATATCGAACGCAGTTCAGAATTTGGCCACCGCGGCCCGTATAGCAGAATTGATTCAGCCCTCCCAACCAGAGGCTGGCAGGGGCTTGTTGCAGATCAGAGCGTTGCTCCGGGCGGCGGGAAACCAGAATTCCGCTGTTTCTCAGTCATGGAATAGGATCCACAGTCGATCCGTCGCAACGGATACAGTCCAGTCGGCTCACAGCCCGAGATCACCCCCGAGGCGTGAGGGACGTGGAGACCGGCACGATCAGTACAGAAGAAATGAGCAGTATGATCACCGATTCGATCGTGATGATCGACGTCGAGTGCCAACCCCTCCCCCGAGGAGTGGGTCGTATGCGCCTCGACAGCAAGATGACAGACGCCCTCATAGTGTTGGGCGGAGGATTCCAGTCGACCCCAGGGACCCAGGCTTTGATGCGAGATCCATCCTCGTTCAGGGTTTGGTTGACAGGAACAGAGCTCATCGAGAAGGCCACGACAGAGATGCGCCTGCCAGCAGCAGAGTACACGCTTCGGGGCCAGAGTGTTTCAGTCGAGCCATCAGAGCCGCAGTGATTCCCCCCAACTTCAGGTTGGCGACGGGGGTCAGCAAGTTCACCGGTGAGTCTAAACCTGACACTTGGCTTGAAGATTACAGAGTGGCTGTACAGATTGGCGGTGGCAATGATGAGGTGGCTATGAAGCATTTGCCTCTCATGTTAGAGGGCTCAGCCAGAGCGTGTCTAAATCAGTTGGCACCCAGCAGCATCTACACTTGGGAGGACCTCTCCCGAGTGTTTGTCACAACCTTTGAAGGAACATGCAAGCGACCTGCAGGCCTTACAGAATTGCGGTCTTGCGTGCAGAAACCGAATGAAACTCTGAGGGATTACATCCAGAGGTGGATCACATTGCACCACACAGTTGAGAATGTACCAGATCATCAAGCAGTTTGTGCCTTTAAGGAAGGCTTTAAGTACAGAGAATTGAATCTGAAGTTCGGTCGAACTGGAGAGATGTCTCTGAATCGGATGATGGAGATTGCCACCAAATACGCTAATGGTGAAGACGAAGATCGACTCCGGAGTGGCAGGCACAAGGCAGTCGCCCAAGAAACCGGAGGAAACTCCAGTCGGAAACAGAAGCGGAAGGCCGAGCCAGCTGCCCCTGGGAAGGCCCTGGCCATAACCCAGGGAAAATTCAAGGGAAAACCCAAGGGGCCCTGGAAGCCCAAGAAAGTCAAGGATCAAGATGGAAATGATGTTTTGGATCTGCCATGTCACATCCACACCAAGAAAGATGAAGAGGGTAATTTTATTTACCCGAAGCATACCACTCGACAGTGCCGGCTCCTTATCCAGCAGTTTCAAGGCAAGCAGTCCAAGGATAAGGAGAAAGAGTTGGACAGAGTTGAGGACAAGGAAGATAGTGACGATGGATACCCCCAAGTCAATTCCACCCTGATGATTTTTGCTGATGTCGAAAGCAAAAGTCGACTGAAAGTCATTAACCGTGAGGTGAATATGGTTGCTCCGGCAACACCCAGTTATCTGAAGTGGTCTCAGACTGCCATCACATTCGACTAGTCCGATCACCCTACGCACATTGCCACCCCTGGGAGGCAAGCTTTGGTGGTCGACCCAATTGTCGAAGGCACTCGACTGACCAAAGTCCTGATGGATGGTGGTAGTGGCCTGAACATATTATACGCAGAAACATTGAAAGGGATGGGCATTCCGATGTCCAGGCTCAGTACCAGTAACATGAGCTTCCACGGAGTCATTCCCGGGAAGAAAGCCGAATCACTCGGCCAGATTGCTCTTGATGTGGTTTTCGGTGATTCGAAGAATTACCGCAAGGAAAAGTTGACATTCGAGGTCGTGGACTTCCAAAGCGCTTATCATGCCATTTTGGGCAGGCCAGCTTATGCACGCTTCATGGCTCGACCGTGTTACGTGTACCTCAAACTGAAGATGCCTGGCCCCAGAGGTGTGATCACTATTACAGGCAATCGGAAGAAAGCTAAAGAATGTTTTCAGAAAGGCTCAAAGATCGCTGATGCTCAGATGGCAGTGGTCGAGCTGCAAGAGTACCAGAAGACTGCTGATCCGAGTGAATTGCTACGAGCCAAGAAGCCTGCTTCAGAATCTGCTTTCCAGTCGTCCGGTGAAATAAAGCCAGTCCACATTCACCCGACCGACCCCGATGCTGCCCCGACTCACATCTCAACGACGCTCGACTCCAAATAGGAAGAAGCGCTCGTCCAACTCCTCCGTGAGAACTGGGACATCTTCGCATGGAAACCCTCTGACATGCCTGGAGTTCCCAGAGAGCTGGCTGAGCACCATCTACGAGTCGACCCAAAATTCAAGCCTGTGAAAGAACATCTTCGACGGTCCGCCGTCCAGAAGAGGAAAGCTATTGGTGAGGACGTGGCTCGGCTCTTAGCAACGGAGTTCATCCGAGAGATTTACCACTCCGAGTGGCTCGCCAATGTCGTCATGGTCCCCAAGAAGGACAAGTCACTTCGCATGTGCATTGATTTTAAACATATCAATCGGGCCTGCCCGAAAGATCATTTTCCTCTCCCTCGCATCGACCAAATAGTCGACTCGACCGCGGGGTGCGAGAGATTGTCTTTTCTAGACGCCTATTCCGGGTACCATCAGATCCGTCTGTACGGACCCGACGAGGTCAAAACGGCTTTCATCACTCCATTCGGATGCTTCTATTACGTCACCATGCCATTCGGTCTCAAGAATGCCGGAGCCATGTTCATGAGGATGATTCAGAAGTGTTTACTCACTCAAATCAGTCGGAATGTGGAGGCATACATGGATGATGTTGTGGTCAAGTCACGGAAAGGTTCCGACCTGCGGGCTGACCTTGCTGAAACCTTTGCCAACCTCAGGAGGTATGATATCAAACTCAATCCATCAAAGTGCACATTCGAAGTTCCAGGTGGAAAGTTACTCGGTTTTCTCGTTTCCGAACGGGGGATCGACGCCAATCCTGAAAAAGTCGGTACCATACATCGGATGAAGCGTCCTGTGCGTGTGCACGATGTCCAAAAGCTTACGGGCTGCTTGGCCGCTCTAAGTCGATTCATTTCTCGTCTCGGTGAAAAGGCGTTGCCTCTTTACCGACTGATGAAGAAGTCTGACAAGTTCGAGTGGACTCCAGAAGCTGATGCGGCATTTGCAGAGCTCAAAGCTCTGCTCTCCACCCAGCTGGTGCTTGCTGCCCCAATCAGCAAAGAGCCTCTGCTGCTTTACATTGCAGCCACAGGACAAGTTGTCAGTACAGTACTTACGGTCGAGCGGGAAGAAGAAGGAAAGGCCTTCAGAGTTCAGCGCCCAGTCTATTATGTGTCTGAAGTTTTGATGCCTTCAAAACAAAGATATCCTCATTACCAGAAGCTTGTATATGGGATTTATATGACCACAAAGAAGGTTGCACATTACTTCTCTGACCACTCCATTACAGTCGTCAGCGACGCCCCACTGTCAGAGATTCTGCACAACAGAGATGCAACTGGTCGAGTGGCCAAGTGGGCGATTGAACTCCTTCCCTTAGATATCAAGTTTGAAGCAAAGAAGGCTATCAAGTCCCAAGCAATCGCAGATTTCGTCGCCGAGTGGATCGAACAGCAACTTCCGACCTAGATTCACTCGGAGCACTGGACCATGTTCTTCGATGGATCTAAGATGCTGAATGGTTCCGGTGCTTGGGTAGTATTAGTCTCCCCCCGAGGAGATAAGCTCAGATACGTTCTCCAGATTCACTTCGATTCCTCCAATAATGAAGCAGAATATGAAGCACTTTTGTATGGGTTGCGCATGGCCATTTCACTCGGCGTCCGTCGCCTCGTGGTCTATGGCGACTCAGATTTGGTGGTTAATCAAGTGATGAAGGAGTGGGACGTCAGAAGTCCGGCAATGACTGGTTATTGCAATGCAGTGAGAAAGTTAGAAAAGAAATTCGAGGGGTTAGAGCTTCATCACATCCCCCGACTGAAAAATCGGGCGGCTGACGATTTGGCAAAGATAGGCTCCAAGAGAGAAGCCATCCCCAGCAATGTGTTCCTGGAGCATATCCACTCGCCGTCAGTCCAAGAAGATCATTTTACAGAAGAAGCCCCGCAGCCGAAAAGTGCCACAGATCCGACTAAAGTCGAAGTCCCTGCTGTAGTCGACCTAATCATGGAAGTCTTGGCAATCACTCCCGACTGGACGATACCATACATCGCGTATATCCTAAGGAAAGAACTCCCGGAGGACGAGGAAGAGGCTCGACAGATCTTCTGCCGATCCAAGGCCTTCACAGTCATAAAGGGACAGTTGTATAGAGAAAGCGCGACTGGAATCGGTCAGAAGTGCATAACACCAGAAGAAGGTCAGATAATCCTTGATGATATCCACTCGGGGACCTATGGTCACCATGCGTCTTCTCGGACCATTGTGGCTAAAGCATACCGAGCGGGATTTTACTGGCCAAAGGCAAACGAAATGGCAAAGGAGATAGTCGACAAGTGTGGAGGGTGCCAGTTCTTCTCCAACATGTCACACAAGCCTGCGTCAGCCCTGAAGACCATTCCACTTGTCTGGCCCTTTGCTATTTGGGGACTGGACATGGTTGGTCCACTGAGAACAGGCAGGAGCGGTTTCACACATGTGCTTGTGGCAGTCGACAAGTTTACCAAATGGATTGAAGCTAAGCCTATTAAGAATCTTGATGCTTGCACTGCTATCAGTTTCGTCAGGGGGCTAACATTCAGATATGGAGTCCCGCATAGCATCATCACTGACAATGGGTCAAATTTTGATTCGGAAAAGTTCAGAGCTTTTTGCGCCTCTCAAGGCACACGAGTCGACTACGCATCGGTCGCCCATCCCTAGTCGAACGGACAAGCTGAAAGGGCGAATGGTCTGATCCTCAAAGGACTAAAGCCCCGGCTGATGCGTGATCTCAAGCACGCAGCGGGCGCGTGGGTGGACGAGCTTCCGTCGGTTCTGTGGGGATTGAGGACCACCCCAAATCGGTCGATTGGAAGAACTCCGTTCTTTCTGGTTTATGGAGCCGAAGCAGTTCTGCCGAGTGATCTTCTTCACAACGCACCCCGAGTCGAACTTTATACCGAAGATGAAGCAGAACAAGCCCGGCAAGATGCAGTCGACCTCCTAGAAGAAGAGAGGGAAATGGCCATGATCAGATCGACCATTTATCAGCAACACTTGTGTCGATTCCACGCCAGAAATGTGAAGAGTCGAGCCTTCCAAGAGGGAGATTTGGTCCTCCGAGTGGA
This sequence comes from Triticum urartu, assembly GCF_003073215.2. Classification (NCBI taxonomy): domain Eukaryota; kingdom Viridiplantae; phylum Streptophyta; class Magnoliopsida; order Poales; family Poaceae; genus Triticum; species Triticum urartu. The sequence goes on from NC_053025.1 coordinate 604,544,132, forward strand.
TCAACAGAAACCACACAAGCTTGCTCCTACTTGGAAGGCCCCTTCATCGTCACCAGAGTCCTCCACAATGGAGCGTATCACCTCTACAATGTTGATCGCCAGATCGATGAGCCGCGAGCTTGGAATGCGGAACTGCTCCGCCCCTTTTACACTTGAGTTCTCCCTTGGACGAGATGTAATAAGAAAAAACTTTTGCAGTTCATTTTTATCAAAGACAAGAGTGTTCCAATAATTGCTGTCACTTTTTTTTGCATACGAAACCTCCCCCAATGGGTGACTTAGTTGCGAATCCGTTTCGCCTAAGTGTTTAAAAATCCTACCGAGTGGCGAGCCAGACTCCCACTCGGGGGCTTAGCTGCAGCCCAGTGCTCGCCTAACTGTTTAAAAATCCTACCGAGTGGAGAGCAAACCTCCCACTCGGGGGCTTAGCTGCAGCCCTGTGCTCGCCTAAGTGTTTAAAAATCCTACCGAGTGAAGAGCAAACCTCCCACTCGGGGGCTTAGCTGCAGCCCAGTGCTCGCCTAAGTGTTCAAAAATCCTACCGAGTGGAGAGCAAACCTCCCACTCGGGGGCTTAGCTGCAGCCCAGTGCTCGCCTAAGTGTTTAAAAATCCTACCGAGTGGCGAGCCAGACTCCCACTCGGGGGCTTAGCTGCAGCCCAGTGCTCGCCTAAGTGTTTAAAAATCCTACCGAGTGGCGAGCCAGACTCCCACTCGGGGGCTTAGCTGCAGCCCAGTGCTCGCCTAAGCGTTTAAAAATCCTACCGAGTGGAGAGCAAACCTCCCACTCAGGGGCTTAGCTGCAGCCCAGTGCTCGCCTAAGTGTTTAAAAATCCTACCGAGTGGCGAGCCAGACTCCCACTCGGGGGCTTAGCTGCAGCCCAGTGCTCGCCTAAGTTTGAAAAAATCCTACCGAGTGGCGAGCTAGACTCCCACTCGGGGGCTTAGCTGCAGCCCAGTGCTCGCCTAAGTTTGAAAAAATCCTACCAAGTGGAGAGCAAGCATCCCACTCGGGGGCTTAGCTGCAGCCCAGTACTCGCCTAAGTTTGACAAAATCCTACCGAGTGGAGAGCAAACCTCCCACTCGGAGGCTTAGCTGCAGCCCAGCGCTCGCCTAAGTACGGAACGCAACCCAATCCGCAAGGACGACGAGGTGCAAATCGACTGCTACCTTCTCCTTCGGAGCTGCACCACAAATACAAAGTTATTTCGAGTGAAGAACGAGTTCCACTCGACGGATTATCCATGAAGATATCCAACGATAAATCAAGTTCAGATAAGACCTAAAGGTCCCAGACCTCAGACCAAAGTACTCGAGCCCTCAGCTCGACAGAGTTTAACGGTTACAAAACCCACTCGGCATTCCGAGGCAAATTTAAAGTCAAGCATAAAAGTTTTTCATTCCTCAGGTGGAGGACTGGAAGGGGCGACGAACTCGTCCAAGTCGACCCCGTCTGCAATACAAGTGGCAGCAGCGATGAAAGTCTCCATGAAGTCTCGAAAGCTGTGCTTCCTGTTATTGGCAACTTGGATGGCGGCCAGCTTTTCTTCTCGCGCCTCCTTGCAATGGACGCGGACCAGAGACAGAGCGACATCAGCACCACATCTAGCAGAAGATTTCTTCCATTCCGCCACTCGACCCGGGACTTCATTCAGTCAAACCATCAGAGACTCAAGGTCGTTCTGAAGCGTCGTCCTAGGCCAGAGTGATGTGTCGATCCGCGACATCGCAACCTTCAGTCGAGCAAGATAGTCAACAACACTGGTAACACGAGACTCCAGTCGGAGCACGTTCATAGCAGTCTCGTCCTTCACGAGAGAATTGGCGGGGTCCAAGCCTGGCTCCACTCGACCGGTTTCCTCTTCGAAGCTCTGGAAAAATTCTGCAAACACGATTCAAGAATAAGACAGTGGCCCTACACAGGCTTGGTAACTGCAAGATAGTCGGGTCAGAGTAATTACCTTCGAGCATGACGAACAGCTTCTTGGCGAGTCCACCTAGATAAGCCTCCAGATCGTTCCTCTTCCCCGCCAGCTCCCCTGCCTTGTCGTGTAGAGCCACGTTGTCGTTCTTCAGTCGGCTGACCTCTTGATTGGCTACCTCGAGAGCAGCTTTAAGTCTGGAGTTCTCCTGCTCAAGAGTTCCGACCAAAGCCAGTTTTTCTTCAGCAAGCTTCGTTTTGTTCAAGGCCTCCTTCTGTGCTTCTGCAAGATCTTGATCCTTCTTCTTCAGAGCTTTTTTCAGTTTATCTGCGGCACGTCGAGTGAAATCAACATCAAGAATGGACAAGAAAGAAAAGTCACTCGTCAAGAATGGAGGACCTCACCAGCCATACCTTTTTCTTCTTCTTGCGCCTTCTTCAAATTCTCTTGAGAAAGCTTCAAGTTAAGGTCGAGCTGGATCTGCTTATTCTCCAACTCAGTATAGCGAGCTACAAGTTCGCAGGATTTCTGCAAAAAAAAAATCAGTCGACAGACGTCCAAGATAAGTTGCTTCCGAGTAACTAAGAGACAATGATGGCGTTTCTAAGACTACAGCCGAATCAAAAACATTCGACAGTAGTCTCGGGGACTACACCTAGTGGGTGCACTCAGCGTGCCCCCACTGTAAAAAAAAGTCGACTGCCCGCAGTCGACCGGATACAGTTCCATTCGACATGGCCTGACCAGACCGAGTGAAGAAATACAGCTACAACAACTCAATATAAAGACTACAGTCGACTACCAGCAGTCCACCGTAGTCTCGGGGACTACACCCAGTGGGTGCACTTAGCGTTCCCCCACTCATCCAAGAATTGGCAGACACACCCAGTGGGTGTACAGATATAAAGATCTTCGGAAAAGAGATTCTTCAAACAGCATATCGTAACAGACCAAGTGTTGAAGTCGACTGACCTGGACGTTACTCTGAAGAGCCGAACTCGCGTCATAAGCTGCTTGGCTGGCCTCCCGAGCCGCTTTCACTTGTTCCATCATGATCCCCGCCTGGCGTATAGCCTCTTTTGCGGCAGCCGCTTGGTCCTCAGGGACGGGGTACGCGGCAAAAATCGAAGACGGATCCGCAGTCGACGTCGAGGGCCGCACACTCGTTAGAGGAATGGCGAAAGTCACAGAAGCCCGAGTGGTTTCACCACCATCTCGAGCTACGGCCTCAGGCGCCGGAGTGGATTGTGGGGTCTCGCCAGCCGACGATCTCCCGTTCCTTCTCGCTCTCAGCGGCACATCGTCGTCATCCGGGAGGTTGATAACATGAGGAGGAGCTACAAGAAAAAATTCAATCGACCAGAGTTGCAATAAATGTCCAGTCGACTCAAGGCAGAACATCAGTAATCATACCAGGGTTGGAGGTAACAGCATCCTCCATCTCTTGATCGTCGTCCTTGGCGGAGAGCGAAGAAGTAGCAGCACTGCAAATCTTGAAAGTCAGTCAGTTGGCTCAATGAATCGACCAAGGATCTGTCCACGGTCGACAAAGGAAAACAAGTTTTATTATTACCCAGAAATGGTGGGGACAGCCATCTTCATCTTGGGCAGAGCCTTAGGTGGCTTGGACGGCGTCGCGCGTGGGTTCTTGGGAGCCTTTTCGATCGGCGTAGGAGAAGAGGTCCAAGGGCGTTTCGACGACTGCCCAACAGGAGCAGTCGCCTTACCACGTTCCCGCGCTGGATCGTGTGTAAGCTTGGATCGCCCCTCCGGGCGGGGGGGTTCGACCTCCTCCTCCTCCTCTTCACTGGAGCCGACGTCGTCGTCTCCCTCTCCTTCGCCATCGGACTCCCACTCGTGTTGATCGTCTCCACTCTCACCTCCGCTCACCTCCCCTTCCTCAGATGGCTCCTGTGCCCCGTTGGGTGTCGAGTACATCTCAGTAGTTGCCTGGAAAACAACAGACAAGACTAAAGTCAATCGACCAATTCAAAGAAGACCAATGAAGAAAACAAGATCTCAGTCAGGAGCATAAAGTCAGACCTGGTCCACTTCATACGAGTTGTCGAGTGGAACGACCCTCCTGGCTCCACGGGGGTTGTCTTTGTTTCCTGTGATGCTCGACAGCCACCCCTCCAACATCTCATCAGTGACCTCCTCCGGGTGGATCCGACTGGTGTCGTCGAGACCCGAGTACAGCCACATCGGATGGTCACGAGCCTGGAGCGGTTGGATGCGCCTCCGAAGGAAGACCTCCAGCAAGTCCATGCCAGTCACGCCATCGCGGACAAGCTGAACCACTCGACCAACCAGCACTTTGACTTGGGCCTTTTCTTCCGGCGTCACGTTCAGAGAAGCAGGTTTTTGAGCTCGGTCGAGAGAGAAAGGGGGAAGCCCAGTCGACTGTCCTGGGGTCGCCTGGTCTTTACAGTAAAACCAGGTCGCCTGCCAACCACGGACTGACTCTGGGAAAGTGATAGATGGAAAACAACTTTTTCCCCTCGTCTGGATTGCCAGGCCCCCGCACAGCTGGATCACCTGCGTCCTTTCGTCACTCGACTTGGCCTTCTTGACCGATTGGGAACGGCAAGTAAAGATGTGCTTAAAGAGTCCCCAATGGGGGCGGTAACCCAAGAAACCCTCACACAAGGAAATGAAAGCAGTGAGATACACGATAGAATTGGGAGTGAAGTGGTGGAGCTGCGCTCCGAAGAAGTTCAGAAAGCTCCGGAAAAAAGGATGAGGAGGCAGAGAAAAGCCGCGGTCGATATGGGTGGCTAGGAGCACGCACTCACCGTCACGAGGTTGGGGTTCGATCTATCTCCCCGGGAGACGCACAGCTTCATGGGGAATGACTCCCCCCTCGACCATGTCGTCAAGGTCTTCCTGCCGGATCACCGATGGCATCTAGTCGCCCTGGATCCAGCCTTTGGGCAGAGCGGTCCTCGAGGAAGATCCGCCCCGAGCGGACTTCTTCCCTTTCCCCTGTGCCACCTCCTTCTTCGCGCGCTCTAGAGCGGACGTCTTGTCCTTCACCATCGTCGCCGGCAAATCTCGAACGGGCTTGCGGCGCTAGGGTGAGAGCGGAGGTGGCGGAGGAACTTGCAAAGGGAGAAAGAAAGGAGAGAGCGCACTGTTTGGAAACCCCGAGCCGGCGGCTTATAAGAGGCCGCTTCCGAGTGGCTGACTGGTAGGCCCAGGCTATCCCGTCAAATCCCGCAGCAGACGCGCGCGCAGTGCGTGGCAAAAAAGGTGGCGCGGAAATCGAGGAGCTTCCGCCTTATCACGTCTGATTACCGCGGCCGCTCCCGTCCTGTGCGCTTCCCGAAATTCAAACCCCGCGAAATCCGCGGGTTGCAGAACAATTCGTCGGACAGAAGATCCCTTTCACACCCTCATTCGAAGCTTCACAAGCAAGGTAATTCACTCGACGAAAGGCCTGGAATGGATCAAGGCGACTGAAAGAGGTTGATGACGTCATCCGTGACGACCGATCCAAAACAAGGCACTCATGTAGCCCAAAGAACCAGTCGGAAAGATCCCTGACTCTTTCCCCACTCTAACCTCGATCCATTCGGGGGCTAATGATGAAGCTATGTACCTAGGGTAGGGGCACGGACCTGTCCTAAGAGCCCTACCCAAGGACATCCTTAGAAGAAGTCATCTTTCAATCGACTTGAAGGTACCCACTCGACGGGTTCAAGAAACTCGACCAAGAAGCTACCACTCGACCACAAAGCCAACCACTCGACAGCCAGGAGATCTAAAGTCACTCCGCAGGCAAACGGTCGGTCATTAAATAGTCTTTATGGTCATCATAGCACTTTATTAGGGGCGTTACCAGTAACGCCCAACCTTAATGTACCTTAAACCCTGCATTACTGAGGGCAGGAGAGGGCCGGCGAACTCTATATAAGCCACCCCCCTCCTCAGTATCAAGGGTTTGCACCCCTGTTATTCACACACCTATAATCCAATCGACCGCCTCCGGGCACCGAGACGTAGGGCTGTTACTTCCTCCGCGAACGGCCTGAACTCGTACATTCTGGTGTGCTTACAACTTCTCCATAGCTGAGGTCTAGCCTCTCCATACACACCCCCTACATCACTGTCAGAGTTAAAACCACGACATCTCCCTTCCTTCCCCTCTTCCCCCCTTTCCCCCCTTCTCCTAGTTGGACTAGGAAATGAGGAAACCTACTCCAACTAGGAGTAGGAATCCTACTCCCTGGCGCGCCCCTCCTAGGGCCGGCCTCCTCCCCCTTGCTCCTTTATATACGGGGGCAGGGGGCACCCCATAGACACACAAGTTGATCCACGTGATCATATTCTTAGCCGTGTGCGGTGCCCCCTTCCACCATAATCCTCGATAATATTGTAGCGGTGTTTAGGCGAAGCCCTGCGACGTAGTACATCAAGATCGTCACCACGCCGTCGTGCTGACGGAACTCTTCCCCGACACTTTGCTGGATCGGAGTCCGGGGATCGTCATCGAGCTGAACGTGTGCTAGAACTCGAAGGTGCCGTAGTTTCGGTGCTTGATCGGTCGGGCCGTGAAGATGTACGACTACATCAACCGTGTTGTCATAACGCTTCCGCTATCGGTCCACAAGGGTACGTAGATCACACTCTCCCCTCGTTGCTATGCATCACCATGATCTTGCGTGTGCGTAGGAATTTTTTTGAAATTACTACGTTCCCCAACAGTGGCATCCGAGCCTAGGTTTTATGTGTTGATGTTATATGCACGAGTAGAACACAAGTGAGTTGTGGGCGATATAAGTCATACTGCTTACCAGCATGTCATACTTTGGTTCGGCGGTATTGTTGGACGAAGCGGCCCGGACCGACATTACGCGTACGCTTATGCGAGACCGGTTCTCCCGACGTGCTTTGCACAAAGGTGGCTAGCGGGTGATAGTTTCTCCAACTTTAGTTGAACCGAGTGTGGCTACGCCGGTCCTTGCGAAGGTTAAAACAGCACCAACTTGACAAACTATCGTTGTGGTTTTGATGCGTAGTTAGATTGGTTCTTGCTTAAGCCCGTAGCAGCCACGTAAAACTTGCAACAACAAAGTAGAGGACATCTAACTTGTTTTTGCAGGGAATGTTGTGATGTGATATGGTCAAGACATGATGATAAATTTTACTGTATGAGATGATCATGTTTTGTAACCAAGTTATCGGCAACTGGCAGGAGCCATATGGTTGTCGCTTTATTGTATGCAATGCAATTGCGCTGTAATGCTTTACTTTATCACTAAGCGGTAGCGATAGTCATGGAAGCATAAGATTGGCGAGACGACAACGATGCTACGATGGTGATCAAGGTGCCGCGCCGGTGACGATGGTGATCACGACGGTGCTTCGAAGATGGAGATCACAAGCACAAGATGATGATGGCCATATCATATCACTTGTATTGATTGCATGTGATGTTTATCTTTTTATGCATCTTATCTTGCTTTGATTGACGGTAGCATTTTAAGATGATCTCTCACTAATTATCAAGAAGTGTTCTCCCTGAGTATGCACCATTGCGAAAGTTCTTCATGCTGAGACACCATGTGATGATCGGGTGTGATAGGCTCTACGTTCAAATACAACGGGTGCAAAACAGTTGCACACGCGGAATACTCAGGTTATACTTGATGAGCCAAGCATATACAGATATGGCCTCGGAACACGGAGACCGAAAGGTCGAGCGTGAATCATATAGTAGATATGATCAACATAGTGATGTTCACCATTGAAACTACTCCATCTCACGTGATGATCGGACATGGTTTAGTTGATTTGGATGACATGATCACTTAGAGGATTAGAGGGATGTCTATCTAAGTGGGAGTTCTTAAGTAATATGATTAATTGAACTTAAATTTATTATGAACTTAGTCCTGGTAGTATTTTGCAAATTATGTTGTAGATCAATAGCTCGTGTTGTTGCTTTCATATGTTTATTTTGATATGTTCCTAGAGAAAATTGTGTTGAAAGATATTAGTAGCAATGATGCGGATTGGATCCGTGATCTAAGGTTTATCCTAATTGCTGCACAGAAGAATTATGTCCTTGATGCACCGCTAGGTGACAGACCTATTGCAGGAGCAGATGCAGACGTTATGAACGTTTGGCTAGCTCAATATGATGACTACTTGATAGTTTAGTGCACCATGCTTAACGGCTTAGAATCGGGACTTCAAAGACGTTTTGAACGTCATGGACCATATGAGATGTTCCAGGAGTTGAAGTTAATATTTCAAGCAAATACCCGAGTTGAGATATATGAAGTCTCCAACAAGTTCTATAGCTAAAATATGGAGGAGAATCGCTCAACTAGTGAGCATGTGCTCAGATTGTCTGGGTACTACAATCGCTTGAATCAAGTGGGAGTTAATCTTCCAAATAAGATAGTGATTGACAGAATTCTCTAGTCACCATCACCAAGTTAGTAGAACTTCGTGATGAACTATAATATGCAAGGGATAACGGAAACAACTCCCAAGCTCTTCGTGATGCTGAAATCAACGAAGGTAGAAATCAAGAAAAACATCAAGTGTTGATGGTTGACAAGACCACTAGTTTCAAGAAAAGGGCAAAGGGAAGAAGGGGAACTTCAAGAAGAACGGCAAGCAAGTTGCTGCTCAAGTGAAGAAGCCCAAGTCTGATCCTAAGCCTGAGACTGAGTGCTTCTACTGCAAAGGGACTGGTCACTGGAAGTGGAACTGCCCCAAGTATTTGGAGGATAATAAGGATGGCAAAGTGAACATAAGTATATTTGATATACATGTTATTGGTGTGTACTTTACTAGTGTTTATAGCAACCCCTCAGTATTTGATACTAGTTCAGTTGCTAAGATTAGTAGCTCGAAACGGGAGTTGCAGAATAAACAGAGACTAGTTAAGGGTGAAGTGACGATGTGTGTTGGAAGTGGTTCCAAGATTGATATGATCATCATCGCACACTCCCTATAATTTCGGGATTAGTGTTGAACCTAAATAAGTGTTATTTGGTGTTTGCGTTGAGCATGAATATGATTTGATCATGTTTATACGGTTATTCATTTAAGTAAGAGAATAAATTGTTGTTCTGTTTACATGAATAAAACCTTATATGGTTACACACCCAATGAAAATAGTTCATTGGATCTCGACCGTAGTGATACACATAATTATAATATTGAAACCAAAAGATGCAAAGTTAATAATGATAGTGCAACTTATTTGTGGCACTGCCGTTTAGGTCATATTGGTGTAAAGCGCATGAAGAAACTCCATGTTGATGGGCTTTTGGAATCACTTGATTATGAATCAATTGATGCTTGCGAACCATGCCTCATGGGCAAGATGACTAAGACTCTGTTCTTCGGAACAATGGAGCGAGCAACAGATTTGTTGGAAATCATACATACTGATGTATGTGGTCCGATAAATATTGAGGCTCGCGACAGGTATCATTATTTTCTGATCTTCACAGATGATTTGAGCAGATATGAGTATATCTACTTGATGAAACATAAGTCTGAAACACTTGAAAAGTTCAAATAATTTCAGGGTGAAGTGGAAAATCATCGTGACAAGAAAAAAAAAAATCTACGATCTGATCGCGGAGACAAATATTTGAGTTACGAGTTTGGTCTTCAATTAAAACATTGTGGAATAGTTTCACAAACTCATGCCACCTGGGACACCACAGCATAATGGTGTGTCCAATCGTCATAACCTTACTTTATTGGATATAGTGCAATCTATGATGTCTCTTACCGATCTACCACTATCATTTTGGGGTTATGCATTAGAGACAGCTGCATTCACGTTAAAAGGGGCACCATCTAAATCCGTTGAGACGACACAATTTGAATTATGGTTTGGCAAGAAACCAAAGTTGTCGTTTCTTAAAGTCTTGGGTTGTGATGCTTATGTGAAAAGGTTTCATCCTAATAAGCTCAAACCCAAATCGGAGAAATATGTCTTCATAGGATACCCAAAGGAGACTGTTGGGTACACCTTCTATCACAGATCCGAAGGCAAGACATTCGTTGCTTAGAATGGATCATTTCTAGGGAAGGAGTTTCTCTCGAAAGAAGTGAGTGGGAGGAAAGTAGAAAACTTGATAAGGTAATTGTACCTTCTCCCTTATTGGAAAGTAGTTCATCATAGAAATCTGTTCTTGTGACTACTACACCAATTAGTGAGGAAGCTAATGATGATGATCATGTAACTTCAGATCAAGTTACTACCGAATCTCGTAGGTAAACCAGAGTGAGATCCGCACCAGAGTGGTACGGTAATCCTGTTCTGGAATTCATGTTACTTGACCATGACGAGCCTACGAACTATGAGGAAGCGATGATGAGCCCAGATTCCGCGAAATGGCTTGAGGCCATGAAATCTGAGATGAGATACATGTGTGAGAACAAAGTATGGACTTTGATGGATTTTCCCGATGATCGGCAAGCCATAGAAATAAATGGATCTTCAAGAGGAAGACGGACGCTGATAGTAGTGTTACTATCTACAAAGCTAGATTGTCGAAAAAGGTTTTTGACAAAGTTCAAGGTGTTGACTACGATGAAATTTTCTCACTCATAGTGATGCTTAAGTCTGTCCAAATCATGTTAGCAATTGCCGCATTTTTATGAAATCTGGCAAATGGATAAACAAAACTACATTCCTTAACGGATTTAAAGAAGAGTTGTATATGATGCAACCAGAAGGTTTTGTCAATCCTAAAGGTGCTAACAAAATATGCAAGCTCCAGCGATCCATCTATGGACTAGTGCAAGCATCTCGGAGTTGGAATATACGCTTTGATAAGTTGATCAAAGCATATAGTTTTTATACAGACTTGCGGTGAAGCCTGTATTTACAAGAAAGTGAGTGGGAGCACTACAGCATTTCTGATAAGTATATGTGTATGACATATTGTTGATCGGAAATAATGTAGAATTATTCTGCAAAGCATAAAGGAGTGTTTGAAAGGATTTTGTCAAAGAAAACCTCGGTGAAGCTGCTTACATATTGAGCATCAAGATCTATAGAGATAGATCAAGACGCTTGATAAGTTTTTTTTCCTTTCAATGAGTACATACCTTGACAAGATTTTGAAGTAGTTCAAAATGGAACAGTCAAAGAAAGAATTCTTGCCTATGTTACAAGGTGTGAAATTGAGTAAGACTCAAAGCCCGACCATGGCAGAAAATAGAATGAGAATGAAAGTCATTCCCTATGCCTTGACCATAGGTTCTATAAAGTATGCCATGCTGTGTACCCGACCTATTGTATACCCTACACTAATTTTGGCAATGGAGTACAATAGTGATCTAGGAGTAGATCACTGGACAGCGGTCAAAAAAAATTATCCTTAGTGGAATAAGGATATGTTTCTCGATTATGGAGGTGACAAAAGATTCGTCGTAAAAGGGTTACGTCGATACAAGTTTTGGCACTGATCCGGATGACTCTTAGTCTTCATCTGGATACAGATTGAAAGTGGGAGCAATTAGCTAAAGTACCTCCATGCAAAGCATTGTAGACATAGAAAATTGCAAAATACTTACGGATCTGAATATGGCAGACCCGTTGACTAAACTTCTCTCACAGGCAAAACATGATCACACCTTAGTACTCTTTGGGTGTTAATCACATAGCAATGTGAACTAGATTACTGACTCTAGTAAACCCTTTGGGTATAGGTCACATGACAATGTGAACTATGGGTGTTAATCACATGGTGATGTGAACTATTAGTGTTGAATCACATGGCGATGTGAACTAGATTATTGACTCTAGTGCAAGTGGGAGACTGAAGGAAATATGCCCTAGAGGCAATAATAAAGTTATTATTTATTTCCTTATATCATGATAAATGTTTATTATTCATGCTAGAATTGTATTAACCGGAAACATAATACATGTGTGAATACATAGACAAACAGAGTGTCACTAGTATGCCTCTACTTGACTAGCTCGTTAATCGAAGATGGTTATGTTTCCTAACCATGAACAAAAGAGATGTTATTTGATTAACGGGATCACATCATTAGAAGAATGATGTGATTGACTTGACCCATTCCGTTAGCTTAGCACTCGATCATTTAGTATGTTGCTATTGCTTTCTTCATGACTTATACATGTTCCTATGACTATGAGATTATGCAACTCCCGTTTGCCGGAGGAACACGTTGTGTGCTACCAAACGTCACAACGTAACTGGGTGATTATAAAGGAGCTCTACAGGTGTCTCCAAAGGTGAATGTTGGGTTGGCGTATTTTGAGATTAGGATTTGTCACTCCGATTGTCGGGGAGGTATCTCTGGGACCTCTCGGTAATGCACATCACATAAGCCTTGCAAGCATTACAACTAATGAGTTAGTTGCAAGATGATGTATTACAAAACGAGTAAAGAGACTTGCCGGTAACGAGATTGAACTAGGTATTGAGATACCGACGATCGAATCTCGGGCAAGTAACATACCGATGACAAAGGGAACAACGTATGTTGTTATGCGGTCTGACCGATAAAGATCTTCATAGAATATGTAGGAGCCAATATGAGCATCCAGGTTCCGCTATTGGTTATTGACCGGAGACGTGTCTCGGTCATGTCTACATTGTTCTCGAACCAGTAGGGTCCGCACACTTAAGGTTTCGATGACAGTTATATTATGAGTTTATGAGTTTTGATGTACCGAAGGAGTTCGGAGTCCCAGATGAGATCGGGGACATGACGAGGAGTCTCGAAATGGTCGAGACATAAAAATTGATATATTGGACGGCTATATTCGGACATCGGAAAGGTTCCGAGTGATTCGGGTATTTTTGGAGGTACCGGGGAGTTACGGGAATACGAGGAAGAAGCAATGGGCCTTAATGGGCCTTAGTGGAAAGGACCAGGAGGTGGCGCGCGCCCCTCCCAAGCCCAGTCCGAATTGGACAAGGGGTTTGGGGCGCGGCCCCTCTCTCCCTTCCTTCCCCTCTTCCCCCCTTTCCCCCCTTCTCCTAGTTGGACTAGGAAAGGAGGAAACCTACTCCTACTAGGAGTAGGAATCCTACTCCCTGGCGCCCCTCCTAGGGCCAGCCTCCTCCCCCTTGCTCCTTTATATACGGGGGCAGGGGGCACCCCATAGACACACAAGTTGATCCACGTGATCATATTCTTAGCCGTGTGCGGTGCCCCCTTCCACCATAATCCTCGATAATATTGTAGCGGTGCTTAGGTGAAGCCCTGCGACGATAGTATATCAAGATCGTCACCACGCCGTCGTGCTGATGGAACTCTTCCCCAACACTTTGTTGGATCGGAGTCCAGGGATCGTCATCGAGCTGAACGTGTGCTAGAACTCGGAGGTGCCGTAGTTTCGGTGCTTGATCGGTCCGGCCGTGATGACGTACGACTACATCAACCGCGTTGTCATAACGCTTCCGCTGTCGGTCTACAAGGGTACATAGATCACACTCTCCCCTCGTTGCTATGCATCACCATGATCTTGCGTGTGCGTAGGAAATTTTTTGAAATTACTACGTTCCCCAACATCGACGACTTGGTCATGCAGGCGTGAGGAATTTGCACACGCTTGCGAAGAAGAAGCATGTCATTGGCATCGAGAATGTCAAATTCCTCAAGGATCACCTATGTGGAGCCTGTGAAGCTGGGAAGATGACGAAGGCCAAGCATCCAACAAAGACTATCATGACCACCACTCGCCCATTTGAATTTCTTCACATGGATCTCTTCAGTCCTAATCATTATTCTGTTGTTTCAAATGAAGCATCTCAATATGGCTTTGTTATTGTTGATGATTACTCTCGTTACACGTGGGTACACCTTGTTACTTACAAACATGAAGTGCAGGAAGTCTTGAAACGATTTTCCTCGAGGGATTCAACCAACTTTGGCGTGAAGATCAAGCACATCAGAAGTGACAATGGCACTGAGTTCAAGAATTCTGGTCTCGATGACTATCTTGATGAACTTGGTATTACTCATGAGTTATCTGCTCCTTATACTCCTCAGCAGAACGGCGTCGTGGAGCGCAAGAACAGGACTCTTGTCGAGATGGCTCGCACTATGCTTGATGAAGACAAAACGCCTCGTCGATTCTGGATTGAGGCAATTGATACTGCGTGCTACATCATCAACATAGTATATCTTCACAAATTCTTTAAGAAGACTACCTATGAACTCCTCACTGATAAGAAACCCAATGTAAGTTATTTCAAAGTCTTCGGTGCTAAATGTTGGATTAGAGATCCTCATCACAACTCAAAATTTTCACCGAAAGCACATGAAGGATTTATGCTTGGTTACGGAAAGGACTCGCACACCTACAGAGTCTTCAACAACGTTCTTCAAAAGGTTGTTGAAACTGTGGATGTGCGGTTCGATGTAACTAATGGCTCGGAAATAGAGCACCTACCTACTGTGATAGATGAACCAGCACCTGAGGAAACTATCAAGTTCAAGGCTACTAAGGATGTCATTCCTACTGAAGAATCTGCTGAAGAATTCATTCCAGATCATGAAGAATGTCGAGCTAATGCACCTGAAGAAAATACTGAAGAAAATGGTGCTGAAGAGAATGCTGATCAAATTCTTCAATGGCAACCATCTCATCCTTGTATTGCAAAAGAAGTGCAAGTTGAAAAGATCATCAATGATATCAAAGTGCCAGGTCCTCTCACACACTCAAAAGCTTCACATTTGTCTAACTTTTGTGGGCACTATGCTTTTGTCTATATTACAGAGCCCACTAAGGTAGATGAAGCATTTCTAGAGCCTGAGTGGATTCAGGCCATGCAAGAAGAATTACATCAGTTCGAGCTCAACAATGTCTGGGAACTGGTCAAACGTCCAGATCCTCGCAAGCACAATATCATCAGCACAAAGTGGATCTACTGCAACAAGCAAGATGAAAATGGCCTTGTGGTGAGGAATAAGGCACAGCTTGTAGCTCAAGGCTACACACAGGTTGAAGGAATTGATTTCGATGAAACTTTTGCACCTGTTGCTAGACTTGAGGCTATTCGCATATTACTTGCTTATGCTAACCATCATGATATCACTTTATATCAAATCGATGTGAAAAGTGCATTCCTTAATGGTAAGCTTGAGGAAGAAGTATATGTTGCTCAACCCTCAGGTTTTGAAGATCCAAAGAATCCTGACAAAGTCTTGAGACTCAACAAGGCCCTCTATGGCCTCACGCAGGCCCCACGGGCGTGGTACGATACCTTGAAGGAATTCCTCATGACGAAAGGCTTCAAACCCGGTTCACTCGACCCTACTCTTTTCACTAAATCTTATGATGGTGAATTGTTTGTGTGCCAAATATATGTTGATGATATTATCTTTGGCTGTACTGACCAACGTTATAGTGATGAATTTGCCTATATGATGAGTGAAGAATATCAAATGTCTATGATGGGAGAGCTGAAATTCTTCTTAGGACTTCAAATTCGTCAACAACGCAATGTCATATTCATATCTCAGGAGAAATACCTCAAGGATGTACTGAGGAAATTCGGCATGCAAGATTGCAAAGGCGTCAAAATTCCTATGCCCACAAATGGCCATCTATGCACTGATGAAAATGGTATTGACTTCGATCATAAGGTATACCGCTCTATGATTGGTTCTTTATTGTACTTATGTGCATCTAGGCTAGATATAATGCTTAGTGTTTGCATGTGTGCCCGATTTCAAGCTACACCGAAGGAATCACACCATAAGGCTGTGAAGCATATTCTTCGATATCTAGCTCACACACCAACACTTGGATTATGGTACCCCAAGGGCTCGGCTTTTGATCTCATTGGATATTCTGACTCTGACTATGCTGGTGATCGTGTGGACCGCAAGTCAACATCTGGTACATGTCATTTCCTCGGACGATCTTTGGTTTGTTGGTCCTCGAAGAAACAGAACTGTGTATCACTATCTACTGCTGAATCTGAGTATATTGCCGCTGGTTCTTGTTGTGCTCAATTGCTATGGATGAAGCAAACTCTCAAGGACTATGGCGTCAACATGAAGAATGTGCCTCTCTTCTGTGACAATGAGAGTGCCATCAAGATTGCTCACAACCCAGTTCAGCACTCGAAGACAAAGCACATTCAGATTCGTCATCATTTTCTTCATGATCATGTGTTGAAGGGCGACATTTCTATTGAGCATGTGAAGACTGAAGAACAGCTAGCCGATATCTTCATAAAGCCCTTGGATGAGAAGAGATTTAGCAAGTTGCGGTGTGAGCTAAATATCCTAGAATCTTCGAATGTTCTTTGAAAAGGACACTCATCCTAACACTTATGCAAAATTGATGACTTAGATGTGCAACACATGAAGAAACGTTTTTCTTCAATTCAATGAAGAACAACACTCTTAGTGTGAAGAAATTAACGAAGAATTTGATTCTCAGAACACTACGATAATTGTGCGCGGTGTCTGAAATCATCATTCTTATGCGGTGGGTCACGCCACCACCAAAAGTTGAAATTCCTCAATTATTCATATTCTTCAACTTTGCATTGTCTTCACTACTTCCGTCGTTTTTCTTCATGTGCTCTACAACATTCACTTATTGCTAATTCTTCAAGTTGGTTTTTCTGCAACGTGAATGTGATCGGACCCTTCCCCCTCTATGCTATACTCAACCCAATCTATTCACAAATTCTTCATGTGCGTTCTATTTGAAACTCGTTCAAAATCTTCACTATGTCCTTGTCAGCTGAAGAAATTGCGAACGGAACTTTAAAACCTATCTTATCGAAATTTTTGGCTTTGTCGCACAAACCGTTCCGCATCCCACGTTATACTTATCCACTCACCCACGATCTAACACGATCTCCACCTCTCACTACATGGGTGACACCTGTCATGCGAATGAGAAGGGTCAGGGGCACGTTCGTCCAATTTCTTCGGGCGAGCAGTTTTTCACCATGGCTATAAATACCCCTTCGTCCCTTCCGCACTTCTTTTACTCCGCTCGACCTCTCTCCAGCTCGAGCTTCTCAAACCCTAGCGCCGCTGCTACTTCATCGCCGCCGGTGAGGAAGAGCTTCACTGCCTCGACCTCATCGCCGACGTACTCGCACCGACCGCGGAAATCTTCACTCCGTCGTCGCCGTAGCCGTCTTCCTCCACCAAGTTAGGGCGTGGAAGATCTGCACAGACGAACTTCACATCTCCTCACTCCAGTTCGTCGTGTTCTTCGTCCAGGGTAATTAAAAGTTACTTTTACTGCCCTCATTGATTCGAATGATTATCTTCAAAATCTTCAAAGGTGTTTTTCTTCATATCTTCACACACTAAACACGTCACAAGTCATCTGTTCTTGATTCGTTTCTCTAAGCATCATTTTTCTTCAAGATTCATCAATTGTGTGGATCTTCGATCTATACAACTCTGGAACCTAAGACAAAGAACGCTTAGCGAAATTCTTCAAGACTCATCTGGTCAAATTCCTCAAACTTGTTCTTTTTGAAAAACCCTCTGAGAACGCATATGACCTCTCCAAATTCCTCGCAACTATACTCTGTTCACAGGTACACATGTCAGCTGCTGAATCACTAGGTTCTCATCAACTTAACTCATTTGCAGTGTTCCTCAAAGAAAAGTTGCATACTTCTTCAGAGAATTCAATTGTCCAAATTCCTCAACTTAAGAAAATGGCTGACGGTAAGAAGCCACAGAAGGGAGGAAAGAGGCCTGAGGTCAATATAGCGTTTGAGATCCCTGATGAAATATATGCTGGGTACTGCACACCTACTAAGGAAACCAAGAATGAGCGCAAGGTGCGCATTCAGAAAATAGAAAGGAGATGGGAAAGAGAGTGGAGTGAGTACATGTATGTAACTCCAAAGTACATGAAGAAATTCGCACTCAATCCTCCATGCCCAAGAGCTCCATTGGCACTTGGCCAAATCGCTGATCCCACCAGCCTCAAGCGCGGTGAGAACTATCCTGATGAATGGCCAAGCGCCAAGCCCGGTTGGCTAAGCAAGCCAAAGAAGCAGTGAGGAAATTCAATGAAGACTCTGCTGCTGCTGCTGCCTCTGCTGAGGCCCTTGCTGTCAAGCCAAAGAAGGCTATGTCAAAGAAGCCTACGCGCAAGCCAAGTGCTTCACCAACAATGCCCTCAAGGCCAAGTTCCTCAGCAATGCCCTCATGGCCAGAATCCTCAAAGCCCTCATGGCCAATTCCTCATGCTGCTCCTGCTCCTCCAAAGTCCTTAGCTCCTCCGCCAAAGCCCTCAGTTGTTCCGACTAAATCCTCAGCACCTGTGCATCTCGCCTCGTGCCAAAGGACTGCAGGCATCTCCATTGCCTCAGGTGTCTCAGCTAGTCCCTCAGTTGCACCAAGTTCCTCAGCTGGCCCCTCACTATTGAAGACAAAGGCCACTGCTGGACGAGATCCTCACCCAAGTCCTCAGAAGAAACAAGTCGCCTTCCAAGTGCCGTCTGAAGAAGACGAAGCTGATGATGATGAAATTGCAGAAATCATCAGAGACAGGCAAGTCAGGGCCGCTAGAGCCAAGGGAACAAATGTGCCACTGATTTTGGATCCCAAGTTGATCCTCGACTACATTGATGTTTGGCACAAGGACCCCAACACTCCCATGCCTGACCTCAAGCTGACTCCTGGCCAAAGTCACATGCTGACCCACTTCATTCAAGAAGAAAAGTGGAAATTTGAGAAGGCCAGGCAGATCAAGAAAGCACAGTACAAGAAAGAGCGCTATCTGAAGAAAAACGTTGTCTCTATGACAACTGAAGAACTTGTCACTATTCAGACTGAGATCAAGAAACTCTGTGATGACTTTGACGCATATCACGCTGATTAACTTGGAGCCAAGGTTCGTTTTGTGAAACTTGCGGATAACTTCACTTCCAATGTTGCAGCCCCAACGCAACAGGAAATTCCTCATGCTGAAGCATCTGCTCAGCCTACTGAAGAAAATGCCAGTACCGCTGATGACAATCAGGCTGCTGAATTAAATGTGAGTTCCAGGGTTGATGACTGCATTCCAGCCGCTGAAGAAATTGCCAGGGCACCCACTAGTGGTGCGCCCTGAAGAAAATGAAGAACTTAGGGTAACTGCATCAGTTGTGCCTGAAGAAAATCAACCAGATTCCTCAGCTGCTCCTACACCAACTTCAACTCCAATCCTTCCATCTGCATCAGATGTGAAGAAGACCAAGGCTGCAGAGCGTGCTGTAGTGAAGAAAAGGAAAGCATCAGCTGCTTCAGATTCTTCAGCTCCGAAGAAAATGAAGCCCATGACAAGTTCATTTGCAAATCCCATTGATGTTGTTCCCATCTCAACCAGGCCATCAAAGGACCTTCTTCCTTTTGATGAAGAATATGTGATCCCCAGCGGATCTGATGAAGAAAATCCTTCTGCTGCTTCGTCTGAGCCGTTGGATGAAGAAATTGAAGTGGATGCGATCCCTTCAACACCTGTCATCTCCTTGCCCATGCCTCAGTTCACAGCTGAAGAGGCTGGCATTGAAGCAATGGAAGATGAAGATGTGGACGTTGGCTGCTCCACACCCGTAATCAGTGATGAATTCTGGGACAGTCAACATCCAAACTCTCCAATGTTCACACCGCTGCAGCAAATACCTCAGTCGCCTGCACCAACTGTTCAAATGGGCTCTGAAGAAACTCATCCCATTGCATCTGTCCATGAGGAAATTCCAGCCACTAGCGCTGAAGAAACTGTTGCTGCTGAACAACCAACGACGCAGACTGCCACTGAGGAGGAACCAGAAATTCCTCAGCCTGAAGAACCTGCGATTGAGATTCCTGAGGTCGTGATGCAACTCACTTACACTCCTCTGCCAAAGCCAAAGGATCCATTCTCACGCAAGCAAAAGTTCAAGGTTGATGATTTCTTCAGCGAGCACGTATTCTTCGAAGATTACAACCCATATAACTCTGCTCTCATTAGGAAGAGGCGTTTCTGGACTGCTAGTCAAGCCAATTTCTATTCCTCAGTGCTGTTCAACAAGGAGAAAACCTTCTACCATGAGCATATTCCTCACGTGGGTATGGAATCTCTGCCGTGCTTCGCACCAGTCCTTAGTGTTCTTCACGACGCTGGACTGCTAAACTTTTGCTCTGACATCTGCGATTGGAATGAAGAACTGATTCTTCAATTCTATGCAACGCTGCACATCACCAGAGATGCTGAAGATGTGAATTCATGGATGCTGGACTGGATGTCTGAAAACACTCACTACACTGCACCAGCCTCTAAATTGCTTCGTGCTCTACCACTCAGTCCTCCCCTTGAAGAAGCTCGCTGCATCTACAGTGAACCTGAGCTCACACATCATTACATGCAGGTGCTGATGAAACCTTTGAAGTCAGGTCAAGCACAAAGAACCAAATTCCTCGTGAAGGAATTGATGTACGTGCCCAGAACTGTCTATCGTATTCTTACGAGGACAATCAGTCCTATCAAAGGCCACGACTCATCTGATGAGGAAATTGTTGGCATCATGAAGAATCTGGTATTCAACATCGTTCATGGCATTCATGTCAATTATCATGATTTCTTCATGAGGACTATGGCAAATAGTGCACTGTCTCCGTTTGAGCTGAAGCCTTATGCACCTTGGATTATGAGATTCCTCAGGACAAGGTCTTCACTCAACTACAAAGCTTATTTCCAGAATCACCTCAGCTACTTGCCCCCAATTGAAGTCCTCAAGCAGACATATTCCTCAGTTGATGGAAAGGGCAAGGCACGAGCTGTAATAGATGAAGGCATTCGTCCATTGGATGGTCAGTTTCGCAAAGCTGCATCTTATTCCACCAATGATGACTCTGCCACACATGACTCTGTCAATGCACCCAAGTCCACTCCTCAAGCCACTGCTCCGCGCGTGATGACTGACCGAGAACTTCTGCTTAGTCTTCACCAGAAGGTGGATCGAAATCACAAATGGGTTAAGCATCAGTTTGGTTCTCCTCTTCACAACATGACTGCTACACACAATGCAGTGAAGAAAAACCACTACTACCTCCATCAAGTCTTCGGTCGCACCTGGGCAATCCTGTCACATCTGTATGGTGAAAATGTTGGGGAACGTAGTAATTTCAAAAAAATTCCTACGCACACACAAGATCATGGTGATGCATAGCAACGAGAGGGGAGAGTATGATCTATGTACCCTTGTAGATTGCAACAGAAGCGTTGACACAACGTAGAGGAAGTAGTCGTACATCTTCCCGATCCGACCAATCCAAGCACCGTTACTCTGGCACCTCCGAGTTCTTAGCACACGTACAGCTCGATGACGCTCCCCGGGCTTCGATCTAGCAAAGCTTCGGGGATGAGTTCTGTCAGCACAACGGCGTCGTGACGAAGATGATGTTCTACCGACGCAGGGCTTTGCCTAAGCACTACAACGATATGACCGAGGTGGAATATGGTGGAGGGGGGCACCGCACACGGTTAAGGAATGATCACGAAGATCAACTTGTGTGTTCTAGGGTGCCCCCCTGCCTCCGTATATAAAGGATCTAGGGGGGGTGCGGCCGGCCTAGAGGAGGCGCGCAGGAGGAGTCCTACTCCTACCGGGAGTAGGACTCCCCTCCCCGTTCCTTGTCCAACTAGGAGAGGTGGAGGGAGAGAAGGAAAGGGGGGGCGCCGCCCCTCCCTCCTTGTCCAATTCAGACTAGGGGGAGAGGGGGCATGCGGCCTGCCCTGGCAGCCCCTTCCTCTTCTCCACATTAGGCCCATGAGGCCCATTAACCCCCCGGGGGGTTCCGGTCACCCCTCGGTGCTCCGGTTTTATCCGAAACTTCTCCGGAACGCTTCCGGTGTCCAAATATAGTCATCCAATATATCAATCTTTATGTCTCGACCATTTCGAGACTCCTCGTCATGTCCGTGATCACATCCGGGACTCTGAACTAACTTCGGTACATCAAAATGCATAAACTCATAATAACTGTCATCGTAACGTTAAGCGTGCGGACCCTACGGTTCGAGAACAATGCAGACATGACTGAGACAAATCTCCGGTCAATAACCAATAGCGGGACCTGGATGCCCATATTGGCTCCTACATATTCTACGAAGATCTTTATCGGTCAGACCGCATAACAACATACATTGTTCCCTTTGTCATCGGTATGTTACTTTCCCGAGATTCGATCGTCGGTATCCAATACCTAGTTCAATCTCGTTACCGGCAAGTCTCTTTACTCGTTCCGTAATTCATCATCTCGCAACTAACTCATTAGTTGCAATACTTGCAAGGCTTATGTGATGTGCATTACCGAGAGGGCCCAGAGATACCTCTCCGACAATCGGAGTGACAAATCCTAATCTCGAAATACGCCAACCCAACATGTACCTTTGGAGACACCTGTAGAGCACCTTTATAATCACCCATTTACGTTGGTGACGTTTGGTAGCACACAAAGTGTTCCTCCGGCAAACGGGAGTTGCATAATCTCATAGTCATAGGAACATGTATAAGTCATGAAGAAAGCAATAGCAACATACTAAACGATCGGATGCTAAGCTAATGGAATGGGTCATGTCAATCAGATCATTCATCTAATGATGTGATCCCGTTAATCAAATAACAACTCTTTGTCCATGGTTAGGAAACATAACCATCTTTGATTAACGAGCTAGTCAAGTAGAGGCATACTAGTGACACTCGGTTTGTCTATGTATTCACACATGTATTATGTTTCCGGTTAATACAATTCTAGCATGAATAATAAACATTTATCATGAAATAAGGAAATAAATAATAACTTTATTATTGCCTCTAGGGCATATTTCCTTCAGTCTCCCACTTGCACTAGAGTCAATAATCTAGTTCACATCGCTATGTGATTAACACCAATAGTTCACATCTTTATGTGATTGGTTCACATCTCCATGTGACTAACACCCAAAGGGTTTACTAGATTCAATAATCTAGTTCACATCGCTATGTGATTAACACCCAAAGAGTGATCATGTTTTGCTTGTGAGAGAAATTTAGTCAACGGGCCTGCCAAATTCAGATCCGTATGTATTTTGCAAAATTCTATGTCTACAATGCTCTGCACGGAGCTACTCTAGCTAATTGCTCCCACTTTCAATATGTATCCAGATTGAGACTTAGAATCATCTGGATCAGTGTCAAAAACTTGCATCGACGTAACCCTTTACGACGAACCTTTTTGTCACGTCCATAATCGAGAAACATATCCTTATTTCACTAAGGATAATTCTGACCGCTGTCCAGTGATCTACTCCTAGATCACTATTGTACTCCCTTGCCAAATCAGTGCAGGGTATACAATAGATCTGGTATACAGCATGACATACTTTATAGAACCTATGGCCAAGGCATAAGGAATGACTTTCATTCTCTTTCTATCTTCTGTCGTGGTCGGGCTTTGAGTCTTACTCAACTTCACACCTTGTAATACAGGCAAGAACTCTTTCTTTGACTGCTCCATTTTGAACTACTTCAAAATCTTGTCAAGGTATGTACTCATTGAAATACTTATCAAGCGTCTTGATCTATCTCTATAGATCTTGAAGCTCAATATGTAAGCAGCTTCACCGAAGTCTTTCTTTGAAAAAATCCTTTCAAACACTCCTTTATGCTTTACAGAATAATTCTACATTATTTCCGATCGACAATATGTCATTCACATATACTTATGAGAAATGTTGTAGAGCTCCCACTCACTTTCTTGTAAATACAGGCTTCTCCGAAAGTCTGTATAAAACCAAATGCTTTGATCACACTATCAAAGCGTTTATTCCAACTCCGAGAGGCTTGCACCAGTCCATAAATGGATCGGTGGAGCTTGCACACTTTGTTAGCTCCCTTTGGATCGACAAAACCTTCTGGTTGCATCATATACAACTCTTCTTCTAGAAATCCATTCAGGAATGCAGTTTTTACATCCATCTGCCAAATTTCATAATCATAAAATGCGGCAATTGCTAAAATGATTCGGACAGACTTAAGCATCGCTACGGGTGAGAAGGTCTCATCGTAGTCAATCCCTTGAACTTGCCGAAAATGTTTTGCAACAAGTCGAGCTTTGTAGACAGTAATATTACCGTCAGCGTCAGTCTTCTTCTTGAAGATCCATTTATTCTCAATTGCTTGCCGATCATCGGGCAAGTCAACCAAAGTCCATGCTTTGTTCTCATACATGGATCCCATCTCAGATCTCATGGCTTCAAGCCATTTTGCGGAATTTGGGCTCACCATCGCTTCTTCATAGTTCGTAGGTTCATCATGATCTAGTAGCATGACTTCCAGAACAGGATTACCGTACCACTCTGGCGCGGATCTCACTCTGGTTGATCTACGAAGTTCAGCAGTATCTTGTTCTGAAGTTTCACGATCATCATCATTAGCTTCCTCACTAACTGGTGTAGGTGTCACTGAAACAGTTTTCTATGATGCACTACTTTCCAATAAGGGAGTAGGTACAGTTACCTCGTCAAGTTCTACTTTCCTCCCACTCACTTCTTTCGAGAGAAACTCCTTCTCCAGAAAGTTTCCGATTTAGCAACAAAAGTCTTGCCTTCGGATCTGTGATAGAAGGTGTATCCAATAGTTTCCTTTGGATATCCTATGAAGACACATTTCTCTGATTTGGGTTCGAGCTTATCAGGTTGAAGCTTTTTCACATAAGCATCGCAGCCCCAAACTTTCAGAAACGACAACTTTGGTTTCTTGCCAAACCATAGTTCATAAGGCGTCGTCTCAACGGATTTTGATGGTGCCCTATTTAACGTGAATGCGGCCGTCTCTAGAGCGTATCCCCAAAACGATAGCGGTAAATCAGTAAGAAACATCATTGATCGCACCATATCTAGTAAAGTACGATTACGACGTTCGGACACACCATTACGCTGTGGTGTTCCGCGTGGCGTGAGTTGCGAAACTATTCCGCATTGCTTCAAATGTACACCAAACTTGTAACTCAAATATTCTCCTCCACGATCAGATCATAGAAACTTTATTTTCTTGTTACGATGATTTTCAACCTCACTCTGAAATTCTTTGAACTTTTCAAATGTTTCAGACTTATGTTTCATTAAGTAGATATACCCATATCTGCTTAAGTCATCTGTGAAGGTGAGAAAATAACGATATCCGCCACGAGCCTCAATATTCATCGGTCCACATACATCTGTATGTATGATTTCCAACAAATTTGTTGCTCTCTCCATAGTGCCGGAGAACGGTGTTTTAGTCATCTTGCCCATGAGACACGGTTCGCAAGTACCAAGTGATTCATAATCAAGTGGTTCCAAAAGTCCACCAGTATGGAGTTTCTTCATGCGCTTTACACCGATATGACCTTAACGGCAGTGCCACAAATAAGTTGCACCTTCATTATCAACTCTGCATCTTTTGGCTTCAACATTATGAATATGTGTATCACTACTATCGAGATTCAATAAGAATAGACCACTCTTCAAGGGTGCATGACCATAAAAGATATTACTCATATAAATAGAGCAACCATTATTCTTTGATTTAAATGAATAACCGTCTTACAATAAACAAGATCCAGATAATGTTCATGCTCAACGCTGGCACCAAATAACAATTATTTAGGTCTAATACTAATCCCGAAGGTAGATGTAGAGGTAGCGTGCCGACCGCGATCACATCGACTTTGGAACCGTTTCCCACGCGCATCGTCACCTCGTCCTTAGCCAATCTTCGCTTAATTCGTAGTCCCTGTTTCGAGTTGCAAATATTAGCAACAGAACCAGTATCAAATACCCAGGTGCTACTGCGAGCATTAGTAAGGTACACATCAATAACATGTATATCACATATACCTTTGTTCACCTTGCCATCCTTCTTATCCGCCAAATACTTGGGGCAGTTCCGCTTCCAGTGACCAGTCTGCTTGCAGTAGAAGCACTCAGTTTCAGGCTTAGGTCCAGACTTGGGTTTCTTCTCTTGAGCAGCAACTTGCTTGCCGTTCTTATTGAAGTTCCCCTTCTTCTTCCCTTTGCCCTTTTTCTTGAAACTAGTGGTCTTGTTGACCATCAACACTTGATGCTCCTTTTTGATTTCTACCTCCGCGGCTTTCAGCATTGCGAAGAGCTCGGGAATAGTCTTATTCATCCCTTGCATATTATAGTTCATCACGAAGCTCTTGTAGCTTGGTGGCAGTGATTGGAGAATTCTGTCAATGACGCAATCATCTGGAAGATTAACTCCCAATTGAATCAAGTGATTATTATACCCAGACATTTTGAGTATATGCTCATTGACAGAACTGTTCTCCTCCATCTTGCAGCTATAGAACTTATTGGAGACTTCATATCTCTCAATCCGGACATTTGCTTGAAATATTAACTTCAACTCCTGGAACATCTCATATGCTCCATGACGTTCAAAACGTCGTTGAAGTCCCGATTCTAAGCCGTAAAGCATGGCACACTAAACTATCGAGTAGTCATCAGCTTTGCTCTGCCAGACGTTCATAACATCTGGTGTTGCTCCAGCAGCAGGCCTGGCACCTAGCGGTGCTTCCAGGACGTAATTCTTCTGTGCAGCAATGAGGATAATCCTCAAGTTACGGACCCAGTCCGTGTAATTGCTACCATCATCTTTCAACTTTGCTTTCTCAAGGAACGCATTAAAATTCAACAGAACAACAGCACGAGCCATCTATCTACAATCACCATAAACAAGCAAGATACTATCAGGGACTAAGTTCATGATAAATTTAAGTTCAATTAATCATATTACTTAAGAACTCCCACTTAGATAGACATCCCTCTAATCTTCTAAGTGATCACGTGATCCAAATCAACTAAACCATGTCCGATCATCACGTGAGATGGAGTAGTTTCATTGGTGAACATCACTATGTTGATCATATCTACTATATGATTCACGCTCGACCTTTCGGTCTCCGTGTTCCGAGGCCATATCTGTATATGCTTGGCTCGTCAAGTATAACCTGAGTATTCCGCGTGTGCAACTGTTTTGCACCCATTGTATTTGAACGAAGAGCCTATCACACCCGATCATCACGTGGTGTCTCAGCATGAAGAACTTTCACAACGGTGCATACTCAGGGAGAACACTTCTTGATAATTTAGTGAGAGATCATCTTATAATGCTACCGTCAATCAAAGCAAGATAAGATGCATAAAAGATAAACATCACATGCAATCAATATAAGTGATATGATATGGCCATCATCATCTTGTGCTTGTGATCTCCATCTTCGAAGCACCGTTGTGATCACCATCATCACCAGTGCGACACCTTGATCTCCATCGTAGCATCGTTGTCGTCTCGCCAATCTTATGCTTCCACGACTATCGCTACCGCTTAGTGATAAAGTAAAGCATTACATCGCGATTGCATTGCATACAATAAAGCGACAACCATATGGCTCCTGCCAGTTGCCGATAACTCGGTTACAAAACATGATCATCTCATACAATAAAATTTAGCATCATGTCTTGACCATATCACATCACAACATGCCCTGCAAAAACAAGTTAGACGTCCTCTACTTTGTTGTTGCAAGTTTTACGTGGCTGCTACGGGCTTAAGCAAGAACCAATCTTACCTACGCATCAAAACCACAACGATAGTTTGTCAAGTTGGTGCTGTTTTAACCTTCGCAAGGACTGGGCGTAGCCACACTCGGTTCAACTAAAGTTGGAGAGACTGTCGCCCGCAAGCCACCTATGTGCAAAGCACGTCGGGAGAACCGGTCTCGCGTAAGCGTACGCGTAATGTCGGTCCGGGTCGCCTCGTCCAACAATACCGCCAAACCAAAGTATGACATGTTGGTAAGCAGTATGACTTATATCGCCCACAACTCACTTGTGTACTACTCATGCATATAACATCAACATATAAAACCTAGGCTCTGATGCCACTGTTGGGGAACGTAATAATTTCAAAAAAATTCCTACGCACACACAAGATCATGGTGATGCATAGCAACGAGAGGGGAGAGTATGATCTACGTGCCCTTGTAGATCGCAACGGAAGCGTTGACACAACGTAGAGGAAGTAGTCGTACGTCTTCCCGATACGACCGATCCAAGCACCGTTACTCCGGCACCTCCGAGTTCTTAGCACACGTACAGCTCGATGACGCTCCCCGGGCTCCGATCCAGCAAAGCTTCGGGGATGAGTTCCGTCAGCACAACGGCGTGGTGACGAAGATGATGTTCTACCGACGCAGGGCTTCGCCTAAGCACTACAACGATATGACCGAGGTGGAATATGGTGGAGGGGGGCACCGCACACGGCTAAGGAACGATCACGAAGATCAACTTGTGTGTTCTAGGGTGCCCCCCTGCCTCCGTATATAAAGGATCCAAGGGGGGTGCGGCCGGCCTAGAGGAGGCGCGCAGGAGGAGTCCTACTCCTACCGGGAGTAGGACTCCCCTCCCCGTTCCTTGTCCAACTAGGAGAGGTGGAGGGAGAGAAGGAAAGGGGGGCGCCGCCCCTCCCTCCTTGTCCAATTCGGACTAGGGGGAGAGGGGGCGCGCGGCTTGCCCTGGCAGCCCCTTCCTCTTCTCCACATTAGGCCCATGAGGCCCATTAACCCCCCGGGGGGTTCTGGTAACCCCCCGGTGCTCCGGTTTTATCCGAAACTTCTCCGGAACGCTTCCGGTGTCCGAATATAGTCATCAAATATATATCAATCTTTATGTCTCGACCATTTCGAGACTCCTCGTCATGTCTGTGATCACATCCGGGACTCCGAACTAACTTCGGTACATCAAAATACATAAACTCATAATAACTATCATCGTAACGTTAAGCGTGCGGACCCTACG
Organism: Triticum urartu; assembly: GCF_003073215.2. Taxonomy (NCBI): domain Eukaryota; kingdom Viridiplantae; phylum Streptophyta; class Magnoliopsida; order Poales; family Poaceae; genus Triticum; species Triticum urartu. The sequence continues at coordinate 604,572,881 of NC_053025.1, forward strand.
GTTCGAGAACAATGCAGACATGACTGAGACAAATCTCCGGTCAATAACCAATAGCGGGACCTGGATGCCCATTGGCTCCTACATATTCTACGAAGATCTTTATCGGTCAGACCGCATAACAACATACGTTGTTCCCTTTGTCATCGGTATGTTACTTTGCCCGAGATTCGATCGTCGGTATCCAATACCTAGTTCAATCTCGTTACCGGCAAGTCTCTTTACTCGTTCCGTAATACATCATCTCGCACTAACTCATTAGTTGCAATACTTGCAAGGCTTATGTGATGTGCATTACCGAGAGGGCCCAGAGATACCTCTCCGACAATCGGAGTGACAAATCCTAATCTCGAAATACGCCAACCCAACATGTACCTTTGGAGACACCTGTAGAGCACCTTTATAATCACCCATTTACGTTGTGACGTTTGGTAGCACACAAAGTGTTCCTCCGGCAAACGGGAGTTGCATAATCTCATAGTCATAGGAACATGTATAAGTCATGAAGAAAGCAATAGCAACATACTAAACGATCGGATGCTAAGCTAATGGAATGGGTCATGTCAATCAGATCATTCATCTAATGATGTGATCCCGTTAATCAAATAACAACTCTTTGTCCATGGTTAGGAAACATAACCATCTTTGATTAACGAGCTAATCAAGTAGAGGCATACTAGTGACACTCTGTTTGTCTATGTATTCACACATGTATTATGTTTCCGGTTAATACAATTCTAGCATGAATAATAAACATTTATCATGAAATAAGGAAATAAATAATAACTTTATTATTGCCTCTAGGGCATATTTCCTTCAGAAAAAGATCTGAAGAAAATGGGTCTCAATGAAGATTTTGACTGGTCTGCACCTCCACCGAAGAAATTCAAGAAGGTCAAGGTTCCTTCCCTGGTGGCCAGCTCATATTCTTCATCGCGCGACACTAATGATCATGAAGGCTTGGACGACACTGCGGCAGGCCCTACTACAGCAAACGACCCCAACAACGCTGGCGCTCCTTCATCAACTTGAATTTCTTCAGGGGCGTTAGTCCTCATATTCGATCCTTTTGGTCATTTGATGACAAAGGGGGCGAATTTCGAGTTAGTCTTCAAGCGGGTCTTTCTATATGGGCGTTTTTTGTTAAGTTACAACTCTCGTTCTTTTGAGACTTTATTGGATCGAGTTGTAATCTTAAACCCGATGGTGCTCTGATACTTTTGAGACATTTTTCTGCATGCTTATTCCTCGTTAAATATTATTGCACACATGCTGAATTACATCAGTCACCATATTTCATCATGCATTTCAAATTTTTCATTGTTATATGTCAAATGCGTGTATGAATTACAAGATATAGGGAGAGATCTCCATGATTCAACTCCTCAAGTGTGCATTGCTTCAAAAGCAAATTCCTCACTATGCACATCTTCAGGGGGAGTTCTTCTATATCTTGCAATCAAATTCCTCAATATCAGTAGTTACACTTGATATGTTTATCCCCGTTGAAAACTTAACCTATATTGTCATCAATCACCAAGAAGGGGGAGATTGTAAGTGCATCTAGTGCCCCTTAGTGATTTTGGTGTATTGAAGACTTATAGGTTTAGGGACTAATGCGTTTGTGAGTGTACACAGGTTTATAAGACTATGAGGAGTTTGATTTACAGAGAAAGTCGACCCCTAAAAATGAAGTTCTTCGACTGAAGACTTTGGATCTCTGAAGACTTTTTGAAGACTTTGAAAGTGAAGAAATTGGTGTGACCGTGAAGACTTGGTATTCATTCGAGGAACATGAAGCGTGAAGACTTTTGTTTTTGTAGTTTCATTTTCTCTATCTTGAGTCATAGGAAACACCATACTATTAAAGGGGGTCGAGGAAATACTAAGGAAAAATTCCCATGTGATGCTCAACTCAAAATCCTACACCTACCAATCCCTTCGAGTGAAGCCATTGGAAATCTCATACAGTTCAGTCAATTTCTTCAGTGACAGAGACGAAGTTCTTCTGGTCTCTGAGGAATTTTTCCTGACTGAGGAGTTAGGAATTCGCCAGTGCGGATTGCCTACAAAGTGAGGAACATGATAGCCCTGAGGATTTTGCTACTCAAAATTCCGACCGTTGCTGTGCTATGCGCCAGCTGTCCCAAAATATATATCCACCTAACGGTCATATCATTGAAGGGCATTTATGTCTTATCATGTTGGGCTGCTCCCTAGGCTATAAATAGCTGCCCCCTACAACCACTAGCTGGTTGGCTGCTCCGAGAGAAACTGACACTTGTCATTTGAGAGCAACCCATCCTCCGAGGACTTTGAGCAAAAATCATCAAGTGAGGAAAAACCCAAAACCCAAACACCTACAAACCCCAAGTGATTGAGCATCACTGAAGAGATTGATCCTGCGTGGATCCGACGCTTGTTACCTTTGAAGACTGTGCTTCTTCCAGACGGTTAGGCGTCATGGTCTAGAGCATCCAAGAGGAATTGTGGATCACCGAGTGACCAAGTTTGTGAAGGTTTGGAAGTCACCTGAAGACTTACCACGAGTGATTGGACGAGGTCTATGTGACCTTAGTTCAAGGAGAATATGGTGAGGACTAGGTGTCCTGAGCTGCGTGTTCAGGACTGGGTGTCCGAGACTGTGTGTCCTCGAGTTTAAATACTCAGCCGCTCCAACCAGACGTACAACTGAGACAGCAGTTGGAACTGGTCTACCAAATCATTGTCTTCACCAAGCTTACTGGTTCCATTTCCTCATAATTGAGTTGTGTGCTTGTTCATATCTGTGTTTGAAGACTTTGACTGAAGACTTTCTCAATTTCCTCAGTTCAATATCTTCAGTCTGTTTGTCTTCATCCTGTGTTATCCTGTGCTTACGCTTCCTGTACTCTGTGCCTGTCTTCATTTCATCATGATAACTATGCTTGTATTCTGTTATGTTTACTTTTGAGTACTTATTCCGCTGCTAGTAGTTCTTCGCTAAGGAATTTCCTCACCGACAAATTCCTCAGTGAAGAATTTCTTAAAAATCGCCTATTCACCCCCCCTCTAGTCGATATAACGCACTTTCACCAACTCCACTGGACCTGGCTAAAAATGCACAAGTGTGCATGACTAACAATATTCTATTGTAAAGCTAAACAGGAAAGAGGAACCACTCATCCTAACCATTTGCTCTCAAAATAACCACTTCACTTCTTACTACTGGAAATCTTAGACCATCTCCATTCACCAATAGCTCAAACCAGTTCGAACAACGTGTTTCCACCACACTGTGGATTATCTTATTGGACCCAACAGATATTTGCAGAAGTAACTTCCTATTCACCTAAAGGCATGATTTATCCAAATCTTGATTCATCCTCATTGAAGCTTTCCATCTGAATGGATTCTGCTACCTATCTATCCTCTACAAGACCCTCCACCTATGTTTCTAATTAGATACCTTTCTTTCAACTCTTAACTAGTTCCATTTATCCACTAGAATTTTCCCTAGAACTTGTTATATCAACCAATCAACTCCTTATTAGAAGAACTCCACCAGAATTTTCCCTAGAACGCATGCAAGCTTCCAGGTCCTCGTAGGGTCTCCGTTATAACTTATAAGAACTTGGAAATGCAATCTATTAGTGCAAGAAGTGAACGAAACTCTATTACTTAATTAAGATTTAACAAAATGTCAATATTACTTAATTAAGTAGGATGAACTTAGTTGTTATAATATTTTCAAGATGATATGATGATGATGGCTTTTAGGGTGCCTCGTCATCGATAAACCCTAAATGATGAAGACTTAGGCTTTTGGGGTGCCTCGGCATCGACAAACCCTAAATGATATAACCTTGGCTTTTAGGGTGCCTCATCATCGATAAACCCTAAATGATGAAAACTTAGGCTTTTGGGGTGCCTCGGTGTCGACAAACCCTAAATGATATAACCTTGGCTTTTAGGGTGCCTTGGCGTCGACAAACCCTAAATGATAAAACCTTAGCTTTTAGGGTGCCTCGGTATCGATAAACCCTAAATAATGAAGACTTAACTTAGCATTTAGGGTGCCTCAGCGTCGACAAACCCTAAATGATAAAAGCTTAGCTTTTAGGATGCCTCGGTGTCGACAAACCCTAAATGATGAGACCATGATAATGCCTCACAAACCAACCCTTAAATAACACTGAGCCATTATGCCGTCACCCTTGAAGCCTTGCGGGCATTTGCAGCCCTTACCTTGTTCATTCTGTAGATTTCCAAAATTCAGTTTTGTACCGCACACCGAAGCCAACTTTTTGGCGACATTCCTCAAGAATTAGGTTATTTAGTCAACTTAGAGATCTTGTTCCTTGACAATAACCAACTTTTTGACCAAACTTTTTTCCTATTTAGAGCGAAACATGGCCCACAAGGATGAGGCCGGCGGTTCGAGCAAGGCATTCTGGGAGCTGTCCCAGGAGATGGAGGAAGAACCTCACCGCTATGAGGACACCGCGGAAGACACCGATCCCGACTACACAACCCCTAGTGGCGTCGGGGATGACACCACTGATGGTGCCACCAAGGATGCCACCATTGATGATGGCAGCGCACGCATAGATGGCAGCCAACCGAAGAGACAACGGAAGGACCGGCGCCCGAACGTACTCGGCACCGTCAAGGAGGAATTTACTGAAGTGTCCTCCGAGGGGCATCCAACGATGTGCAAAGAATTAGTCAAGGGGTACGCGGGACACCTCGGGTGCATTCCCTGGAGCACCATCTCGATCAACACCGAGAACCTAAGGTATCGTGACTGAGGGAATTTGCGCAACCTCCTCTTCACGAAGCTGCACGAACGATACAAGTTCCCCGGTGACTACGCAAACACAAGCCTCTCAAGGAATAAAGTGAACAGTGCCGCCCTCACGAAGATGAGCACGGCCTTGGCTATTTGGAGAGCCGCGGTGAAGAGAATGATTGAAAAAAGTGATAGTAATGAGAAGATCAAGGAGAAACATCCTTCGATCAGCGAAGATGACTACCTGGAGTTCAAGATCAAGTGCGAGAGCAACGCAACCATGGAATCAAGTCAGTGGGGGAAAGCGATGCGAGACTTGAACTTAGGGGTCCACAAACTCGGTCCCAGTGGTTACAGAGTGGCGAAACCTATATGGGACAAGGAGGACGCGGAGCGTGCCGAGCAAGGCCTACCGCCCCTCTTCGAGAAATACCATGACAAGTAGACCAGGAACTATGTCAGGGCCTGGTACAAGGTGGACCTGGTAACCAAGGAGCTTACCACGGATCCGAAGACCAAGGCGCTTGAGCTTGTTCGGGTAAGGAATACACCCTCGTGTAATTAGCTCCATATGGTTGCATTCTAATTAATGAAACCAATTTTCTAAATGGTTCACGTTCCTTTCGCAGGAAACTGAAAGTAGTAACGCGGGGTCATCTCAGAGCTCCCCTTTCGACACCCCTTTAAATAGGGCGTTGAACATAATGAAACACAAGGATAAGCTCAGTAAGCCGACGTCAGCTGGTCGTGTGGCCGGCAAAGGCTTGTCCACGAAATGGTCGGAATACTATACCGTTGGGCGAAAGGAGAGAAAGACCAGCTCGGAAAGCCAGGAGCGCGAGGTTCAACAACTCAAGGCACAAGTGGCGCGGATTCCGGAGATCGTCGAAGAGCAAGTGCGAGACCAACTAGGAGCGACGATCACCGCCATTATGCCTACCTTTCTTGTGGGGATGCAGGCGTGGATTGCGGGCGGCCAATAGGGGCCGCCCCCGATTCCCAGCTTCACGGGCAGCAACTCGCACAACGCGCCGGTGGCGCCATTGGTGTCTCCGGCAGAGGCGGCATTGGTGTCTCCGGCGTCGGTGCCGGCATTGGAGCTTAATGCACCCGGGTGTGGGAAGAATACGCCGGCCAACACCTCGGCAGCAAGCGGCCCCTCCGTCACTTGCACGCCCGCCGTTGGCGGTGCCTCGTCATTAGCCGAGCTCGACGCCATCACGGTAACTAAGCCTCTCGGCCGATGACTTCATCTCCTTGCCTTTGACTGGGCATCCCTAACGCCCTACATATTTTCGCAGGGCGCCGCTGACATTCCATGCACTATCCTGCACTTCGTGAACGGCGAGCTGATCGATGTCGCCAAGGCCAGAATCGTTCAACCGGACAACCGCCTGTTCCACGGTAATCCGATGCACCCAACGTGTATAGGGTTCAACTGGTTCGGGTGCTGCGGGGCTGCGACGACTTGTTACCTCCGTATTGACCCCCTGGGGCCGACGAAGATGATGTGATGACCCTCAGCGCCTGCATAGGCTGGTCCATGCTTTGGCCGAAGAGCCAGATTCGTTTAGGGGCGGGGGACACCACCCCACAGACAACACCGCCAGTCATGCCAGCGCCAAGCCATGGCAAGACCGCCGCAATGCTACCAGACGACGACAACGAACATATGGCCGATCCGGACATGCATATGGCATAGGATCCAGACGACGACGATGGTACATTTACCAGGGTTGATAAGTACTTCAACGAACATGGGTACGGTGACGAATTCTTGGGGCCTCCTTCTCAAGAACCCAACCCTGCAAAAGACGATCGCAACCTAGCTGGTACCGCGGAGAAAACCAATTGCAACAGGCGTCGTCTAGCGTTCGGTTCTCAGGAGACGCCTCCAGCTGCCACCTTCACCGAGCCTCAGATAGCCGAGGTGCGAAATATTATCGGCCCCAACACACTCAAGAAGGTTGTCTGTGAGCAGAACTCGATCCCATTACAGCAGAAGAAGAAGGGACGGAAAAGAAAGAATAGCAAGGGTGCGAGCCATCCGGCACCGAGTACGATCCGTGCTCAGGATGGGCCACCTACATCTAAGGATATCTCGAGGAGGGTGCATGTGGCGGGTAGGCCGATGCTACCGACTAATCTGCTCAATGCTGCAACCGGTGCTATGTGGAGTCTGCATGACAGTGTTGTTTCTTTGGAGAAGCGGCGTCTCTCCGAGAATGATGTGGCATACCCGGTTTTCGTGGCCAAGGTGCCAGAGGGCAAGGGCTTTGTCGATACCGCCATCAGGGGTATGATCGTCCTGCGGTTTGATGACATCTTCTCTATGTTTAACCTTCATCTGCTGCACTACACCTTCGTTCGGTTATTTTTGCTGAGTATGGAGATGCGGATCATTAGAGACAAGACCCCGGACATCGTGATAGTCGACCCATTCTACGTGCGTGCCAAGATCTTGGCTATGTAGTTCTGAAATATCGATTAGCTCATGTTGTAATTAAATTTTAATGAACTTGTATGTCTCTTTGGTTTGGACAGTCGTTCAACTTATATGTAATCGATGCTATTTATTAGTAGGACCATGAATCGTGCTATTAATGTGTTGCTTTTCTCTTCTGATCCTTTTGTTGCATACTTATATATTGCTTATGTATTGTCTGTGAATTGCTACTAACGTTTTGTTTGTCTAGTGCATAGAGATGTCGTTGTATGTCGTGTACAAGGGTAAGGTTCCCGGAGTCTACGACGACTGGGAGGAGTGTCGGAGATAGGTTCACCGTTTCAGTGTTAACAGTTGCAAAGGGTACACCACTAGGGAGGAGGCGGAAGCTAGATACGTGTGCTATCTAGCGGGAGAGAGGAGGGAGCGGAGGAGGAACCGGATGAAGACCAGTTTCATCGCGATGATGCTAATCGTGATGACCGTAGCTCTCTTCTATGTGATGGTAGTTTAGATGATCGATATCGACTTATAATGTGAAGACAAACTCGCTACTCGCGGTCTCTAGACTTGTAATGTTCTAACTTTGTTCGGTCTTTTGAATTCGAAGACTAATATGATGAATTGTATTCGAAGACTAATCTTCTATTTGTATTTGATAAATCTGATGTTTATATGTTGTGATGTCTATATTCTGTGCAGTAATATATTTTGTAACCTGTGCAAATATCAGAAAAGAAAAAAAATCCTAATATTCATATTAGTGGCGCACCATATTGCACTTTAGTGGCGCACTGCTATAAACATACTAGTGGCGCATTGTCTAGTAGTGCGCCATTAATGGCCAAAACAGGTGCGCCACTAATTAGCCTTTTCCTAGTAGTGGATGGCAGAGGGAGAGGAAGGAGGTATCGGGAGTTGTACTACAGACCTTGTGGACCATGGCGTGTTGATGAACGCGATCAAGTTCCAATGACGATAGTCGTCCCTGTCCAACACCGTTGCTAGCCATGGCAGCGTACCTTGTCACCCGCTCCTCCAGGCCCCTAGCTTCGTCATCATTGGATATTAATTACCGCACAAAAGAAGGGTAGAAAGATGGAGCGATGGGCGGGGTGTGTGGCGCGGTGGTGGACAGGCAAAACTCGTGCAACCTTGTGGTGCGGAGGGGGCGGTGTGGGCTGGGCGCCCGTGCAACCGTGTGGTGCCGAGGAGGCGGTGATGGGCCGGGTGCACCGCCACAAGAGGAGGGGAGAAAGTTGGAGAGATGGGTGGGGCCTGCGGCACGATAATGGATTGTTGGCGCCCATGCAACCATGTGATGCGGAGGAGCAGGTGATGGGCCGGGTGCCCGTGCCACCGTGTGGTGTGGAGGAGACGGTGATGGCTCGGGTGTACCGCCATGAGAGATAGGAAGAAAGATGGAGAGATGGCAGGGGCATGCGGTGTGGTGGTGGACAGACGGCGCCCGTGCAGCTGTGTGACGTAGAGGACGCGATGATGAGCCAAGCTAGCGGTGCCCGTGTGGCTGTGCGATGGTACCACTTTCATAGGTGTGGATATAGTTGGCCGCATCATTAGATTCCCTCATCCCGATGTACACGAGAGACATGTAACCATTTTTTCGCGCAAAAATGTAGTCCTTCTAATCTAAAATAAATGTCGTGATTTTAGTTTAAGAAATAAGTGACACGTAACCCATCAAGTATTGGACAAACATAGTTGGATGGTTAACCCAAACAGTAAACAATACCTACTCACACATTAAGAGACCATGGTTTTCCTAAGAAAAACTAAGTGATTCTCTATAAAAAAGACGTGGTCATTTGACCCTCGTACTAAGCTACTTAAAAAAAAAAGTGGTCATTTGACCCTCCTAAGAGACCATGGCTCACAGCGGTTACATTCCTGAGAGCTTAGATACTGTAGTGATATATGCCCATGGAGATTTCTACGTACCCGAAACCGAGGGCAATGCTACAGTATAGTCGTGGGCGGCGTGGGGTCAAGCTAGCAACGCCAACTCTTCAACTCTACAGGTCCCGTGGCGTTCATGTCCATCATTGCTTGTTGTGGACAGGGATACTGGGGAGATAATTGAGTAAGAGAGAACGGGGTGAGGTATTTTCATATGCAAGCACAGATAGGGTTCTTGTCCCATATGCCTAGGCTCAGTGAAATACAGTGATACCGTGCGGCCACAGTTCTATGGCACAGAAAAAGAGGGAACACAAAGAATACTGGGAAGATTTTATTATGCAGATGTCACCTATCTAGATGAGATGTGATGTGGATAGTCTCAGAAGAGACGCGGATTGTGATCGGCCTAGGGCAAAGACTGTCGAGCTTTCTCCCACCTAATAATTCTACTGGATTATATATATAAGGAAACTGTGGAAAAGGTACAATTATATAAGGAAATCCGCACAGGTCTAGTTGCACTTTTGAGCAAGCGTCTCACGGTCCCATGGCATTTTTGAGCAGTTATAATTTCAAATGGCAAAATCGAATAGTAAGACACAACTAATGACATAAATTATTAAAAAAACATTTATTTTAAAAGATCGGCTGGCTCGCGGGCGTCAGGTCAGGCGTATCGGTGCCCTCCATTATTACAATATAGGTTTCATTGCCGAAAATTTCTGCAGCAAAGGTCTTGTTGCAGATTTTTTTTGCAGCAGAGGCCTTGTTGCAGTTTTTTTTTGCAACTTAAGTTTTGTTGTAGTATTTTTTTTGTAGCAGAGGTTTTGTTGCAAAAATATTAATTCGTCTTCATATTTTTACAGTATAACTGATGTTACGGGAGAAACTTCTGCAACGTTGGTGATGTTGCAAAAGTTACAAAAAAAAGGTCAGGAGCCAGGGGCACGTCACGTGGGACACACGTCATGCGAGCGAGGTGGCGGACGGGAGTCATAAAATCAGCCAGTTGAGGGGAATCGTTTCCCAAATAATATATGGTGCCTTGTAGAGCATGACATAGTAGTTTCTAGCAATCAGGCAACAAGGTTTGGTAGGTTTTATTTTTTCGCTAGAAGGACCTGAATTTAGTATAAAGGCTCATCAGTCGATGCGGCGCACTGGCCGCCCCTTACTGAAACCGACCAAACCTTGTTGATGGATGGCGGAAAGTGCTCATGCATGTGGCCTTAAGGACCAACACACCAGAGCTGTAGTTTTCGTCATTGAACCCCTGAATTGATCTAAAGCTTCACATGTGTGGGACTCACCCGCACCACATCGATGCCGACGTTTGGACTTCAATGGCCCTCACCATTTGCTAGAAGATTTGGAACTTCAAAATCACCGAAGTGTTCCATGACAAACAACATTCAACGTTTGTAACTATTAAGAACAAAATGGTTCAAGGAACCTAGCCAAAAGGTCGTCGGCACGTCGTGGCGAGAGTACCTCACCTCGCGCATCGTCGTACCCCCTGTAACATCTGCCAACCAAGTTGGCCTTTGAGTAATGCCAGGTGGGGATTCTCTCGACCCGTGATTGTTCAAAAAAATCGTGCACTTAAGAAAAATAATATATCATGTTGTACTCCCAATCGCACATGTAATAGTTACACAAACCAGACAGAAATTCAAAATTGGATTTTATTGTTGTCGGCTGGAATTCACTGGACTCTAGTCCCTAGTCCATTATTCTACCACAAAACTTGGAAAGTCGGAATCCGGCCGCTAGACTCTGGTCCATTAAGAAGATAGTGGGGATTGTCTTAGAGCAAGTACAATAGATAATTAAATGGTTTATAAGAGTTTAAATTTTATATTTCTACAAAGTTGGAAGAGAGAAAAGAGGAGAATAAGGAAAACGGGCTGTAGATTCTGACTTTGCATGTATAGGATCTTGGCTATAGGATGTCGGTGGATATCCAGCTACTGGCTATATGATGTTGTCATGTTATCTATATCACATGTGAGAGCATCTTCAACACGGTTCACCAAATCATTCACAAATATAGCTTCAAGTACTATACATGTGAGAGTACTACTTTATTAGCTACTGTATACTCGTGGGTGGCATGGGCTCAAGCTGGTGTAGTACTCCCTCCATTCCACAATGTAGTGCTTCCTCTATCCACGTGCTTCAACTTTGACCGTAAATTTAACTATCAAAACCGATTGCGGCGGGGGCAAAAGTTATATCAGTGAATTCGTATTCGAAAGAAGTTTTTAATTATGTAACTTTTTCTCCCGCCGCAGTCGGTCTCGTTCGTTAAATTTATGGTCAAAGTTCGACCTCGGGAAGCGTGGGCGCACTATATTTTGAAATGGAGGGAGTAGCAAGTAGCAACTAGACGTGGACAGCTCCGCCATAGTCCATCAATGCTTGTCGTGGACAGGTTAATTGAGTAAGAGAGATTTCCTTATGCAAGCACAGGTACGGCTCTTGTCACATATGGCTAGCTCAGTGAACCCGTGCGGCCACAGTTCAATTGCACAGAGAAAAGGGGGAACACAAAAGAATACTGGCAAGGTTAAATTATGCAGTCGTCAAAAGTTAGGATGCCCCTCGTCTCATCTCGTGTACACCCAACCGAGATGATGTGCCTGATCTCGAAAGAGACGGCCGGATTGTGACCGGCCTAGGGCACGCAAGGGCAAGCCTACATCGACTTTTCTTACCCCGACTAATTCTATCCGATTATAACCAAATTGTGCCGTGGGAAAATACCCCATCATCCGCGTGCGAGGAAATCTCATTGGCCGCTACTCACCGCAGGCCGCGCACGCGCATACGCTTTGGTGAGCAAGGCAGAAGGCAGTACCCCTGCGCACGCTGGGGCTCAGTGCCATATCGCGGCACCCCCGGTAGTTGTCTTGATATTCATCACAACAGTTCCAAAGCCACCCTCGTCCCGCACTCCGATGTTGAACGATGCCCCCCTCCCCTAGCAATTGCATATTACTCCTCCAACATGGCTGCAGATTCGCCAACACTGGTTCGTATTTCAAAATAGTAAATAAGTCAACAAAGAATGTTAAGTTCCGGCATCCCTGCGCCACCGATCACAGGTCCAGCCCAGCTATTGTTGCTTCCCGCAATACCGGTCCCAGCGTACGACATGCTTGTTTCAGCATCCGGTGTAACTGGTCGCAGCTCCTGCTCCTGCCTATCCTAGCACATCCGGCCGTTGTTTCAAAACATCCCCACACCACTGTAGCTTCAAGCGGTCACATCGCTCCACACTGCTGGTTACAGCACCCTGCTACTAGTTCCAGCACCGTCGCATCCCATAATCGTCTTTGTTGCAGCTCATGGGCACCGCCTGTCCAGCTTCTTCGCTGGCTGGTCACAGCGTGCCACGTTGCTGGTTACAGTGCCATCGCATCTTACAGTCGTCTTTGTCATAGCTCGCAGTCATCGTGGTTACAACTTCTCTGCTAGCTAGTCGTAGCTCCGCCCATGGGTGTTGCAACTTTTCTGTTTGGTTGGTCGCAACTCTGTCAAAGGGGGGTCGCAGCTTCTCCACTCGCTAACCGTTCATAGCTTTTTTCGACACACGTTGCAACATCATGGCTTGCTAGTCACAGCTTTAACCATAGCTCGTGAAGGAGCAAATTAAGATGGATAGGCACTGTTGAGTATATTGTGTACGTGTATATTTGTGTGTAGGGCGCACCTCCTGTTTTTTTTTGTATAGTTGAGGTTGTGGCCCACCTTTGTACTTATATATACGTGCCTGGTGCACCGATCAATACATTGAGATTGCACAGCCCATATCTTGTCCTTCTACATGGTATCTATCGCAGCACGATCCTAACCCTAGCCGCCGCCGCCACCCTCCTTCCGGCCGCCGCCGCCGCCGCTGATGCGCCGCCTCTCCCACCACCTCGCTCGCCGCTGCCGCCGCCTCTCCAAGGCCGCCGCCGCCGCGGGCTCCCGCTTCCGCCACCCTCACCCGTGCCGCTACCCTCCCCTCCTCTCCCACCCGCGCCGCTAACCTCCCCCTCCCCTCCCACCCGCGCCGCACCCACACCTCGTCTTCCTCCACCCGTGCCGAACCCTAGGCATGAGCTCCTCCTCGTCCACCGTTTCCAACCCGTTTGCCGGTCCCGATGTCACTCTCGTCCGCGACCTCAACATCCACGAACGTGTTCCGGTCAAGCTTGATCACACCACCGCCTCCTACTCCGCTTGGAAGCGGTATTTTTCGCTTGTGTTCCGTGAGTACCTCCTGCACGGCCACGTGGATCGCACCGTGGACTCGGTGCTCATGATCAACGACGAGGAGTGGATGATCCTCGACGCCACCATCATCCGCTGGTTCTACCTCACCATGTCCAGCGACCTCTTCCACCCCGTGGTGAACGACGAGGACGACGCTTATGCGGTCTGGACCAAGCTCAACGGCCTCTTCACCGACAACCGGCTGCAGCGCAAGGTCCTGCTCTATGGTGAGTTTTACGGGTGCCAGCAACTTGACTCATCCATCGATGATTTTTGCATGCGCCTCAAGCAGCTCGCCGATGAGCTTCGTGATCTCGGGGAAAAGATCGGCGACGAGCTCCTCATCAGCACCCTCTCCGGCGGCCTCAACGAGGACTTCGGGAACGCCGCCTCCAACCTCACCCTCATCCCGGAGCCCACCTTCGCCAAGGTGGTCGCGTACCTCAAGTTGGAGGAGCGCCGGATGCGGGTGGCCCGGACTCGCGTGACCCACACCGCCCTCGTCGCAGGCACCTGCGGGGGTTCGGCCCCGCCACCGCCACGCCCGACGCCGCCCCAGCCGGCGGCGCCAGCTTTCCCACCCGGGTTCCCGCCCGCACCGGCCGCCCCCTTCCCGCCGCCCCAGCCGGCGGCCAATGGGGGGGTCGTCGCGGCGGCCGTCGTGGTGGCTGCAAGCAAGGTGGCGGCGGTGCTCAGGGAGGAGCGCCCCGCCCGCCGCAGCAGGCTTCTCAGCCGGCCCCGTGGTACGCCGGCCAGAACCCATGGACCGGCGTTGTACACGCCTACTCCATGCCGGTTCCTCGGGCCCCTGCCCCGGGCATTCTCGGCACCCGGCCACAGCCGCACCAGACGTACTACGTCGCGCCGCAGCCTTACGCGACGCCATATGGTCAGCAGCCGTCGCCGGGTGGGCCGCCGCTGCTGCCCCTGACGGCCGCGCCACCTCTCCCGCCGGCACCGTGGGACACGGCCCTGTTGGCGGCTCTCCACACCGCTCCTTCCCCGTCCAGCTACACCGGCGGCGGCGACTGGTACATGGATAGCGGCACCACTGCTCACATGGCGGCGTACCCCGGTAACCTCCATACCGCCCATCCTGTCCACACCTCCAACCGCATCACCGTCGGTGACGGCTCTTCCCTTCCTATCACTCATATTGGTCATACATATTTTCCGTCTAACTCCACTCCTATATCCATGTCCAATATTCTAGTCTCTCCTGAACTTATTAAAACTCTTGTTTCCGTTCATTCTCTTACACGTGAAAATCCGGTTACCGTTGAATTTGACGCATGTGGTTTTTCTGTTAAGGACGCTCGCACGCGGATGGTACTCCACCGATGTGACAGCCCCGACGAGCTCTACCCGGTTCACTCCGCCACCTCCACCACTTCCGCCGCCCCCATCGCCCTCGCCACCGGAGTGGATCTTTGGCATGCTCGCTTGGGTCATCCTAATCCTGCCACCCTTCGCCACATACTTAGGAGTTTTTCTTTCACGTGTAATAAGAACGAGGATCACTCGTGTCATGCATGTCGCCTCGGCAAACATGCTCGTCTTCCGTTTAGGGCTTCTTCTTTTGTTGCATCGTACCCGTTTGAGTTAATTCATAGTGATGTTTGGACCTCTCCTGTTGCCAGTAATACGGGCTTTCTTTATTATCTTGTCATACTTGATGATTTTTCGCATTATGTGTGGACCTTCCCGTTGCGCCGCAAGTCGGATGTTATATCCACTCTCGCCGCGTTCTACTCCTATGTTCTCACGCAGTTTGGTCGTCCCATTCTCGCGTTGCAGACAGACAACGGGAAGGAGTTTGACAACCTCGCCGTTCGTAATCTTCTTACCACACATGGCACGATTTTTCGTCTCACTTGCCCGTACACCTCGCAACAGAACGGTCGTGCTGAGCGCATCCTTCGCACTCTCAATGACTGCGTTAGGACTCTTCTCTTTCATGCCAATGTGCCTCCGCGCTTTTGGCCTGACGCTCTCGCCACCGCTTCTCTCCTCATCAACATCCGCCCATGTCGTACTCGCGGGAACTTTACACCTCATCATCTTCTCTTCGGTGCACCCCCCTCTTATGATGGGCTTCGCATCTTCGGCTGCCTTTGCTACCCTAGTATCGCCGCTACTGCGCCTCATAAGCTTGCACCCCGCTCCGTCGCCTGCATCTTTCTCGGCTACCCACCCAACACTAAGGGCTATCGCTGTTATGATCCCGTCTCCCATCGTGTTTTCACCTCCTGACACGTTTACTTTGATGAGATGGTGTTTCCGTTTCAGCAGCAGGTACCCCTGGTCGTCTCGTCACTGCCGGCCACCGGCGGCCCCTCGACGACTCCGTCAGGCGGACGGTCCCGTTCGGCCCGCGGACCGCCTCCATGCTTTGGCGGTCCTCGCGCCCTCATGCCGGCGCCCGCCCCCTCGGCCTCCCCGGCCGGCTCTGACGGTGCCTCTGGCGCCCCTCCCTCACCCGCCGCGGGAACGGGCGCGGCCGGCTCGGCCGCTTCCTCAGCCGCCTTGACGACCGCCGCCTCGCTGGACCCGACGCCGGCCTCCTCGCCGGCCCTCACGCCGGCCGCCTCGCCGGCTCACTCGCCGGCCCCGACGCCGGTCGCCTCGCCGACCCTGACGCCGGCCACCTCACCGGCTCACTCGCCGGTCCCGACACCGGTCGCCTCGCCGGCCCTGACGTCGGCCGCCTCGCCGGCTCACTCACCGGCCGCCTCGCCGGTGGCTCCGCTGGTGCCCTCCGGCCCCGTCACCCCCGCTCGTACCGGCGTTCATCGTCCGAGCCTCCGGTACACGAGTGACGAGTACGTCCTCGCCGCCTCCACTGCGGAGCCGTCGCCTCTTCCCGTGTCCGCCCGCGCCGCCCTACGTGATCCTCACTGGCTTGCAGCGATGCAGGAAGAGTTCGATGCGCTCCAACGGAACCGTACTTGGACACTGGTTCCCCGGCCTCCTCGCGCCAACGTCATCACCGGCAAGTGGGTCTTTCACCATAAGACCCACTCGGATGGCACTCTCGAGCGCTACAAGGCTCGCTGGTTGGTCCGTGGTTTCCGCCAGCGCGCTGGAGTGGACTTCACCGAGACGTTCGCCCCGGTTGTAAAACCGGGCACGATCCGCACCGTCCTCCAGCTCGCCGTGTCCCGCGGCTGGCCCGTTCATCAGATGGATGTCTCCAACGCCTTTCTCCATGGCCATCTTGAGGAGCAGGTGTATTGTGAGCAACCCACCGGTTTTGTCGACGCCTCACTTCCCGGCCATGTGTGTCTGCTGTCCCACTCTCTTTACGGGCTCAAGCAGGCACCCCGTGCCTGGTACCAGCGGATCACCGGGTTTCTTCAGACACTGGGCTTCAGCGTTACTCGCTCGGACGCCTCACTGTTTGTCTATCGCCACGGTGACACGACTGCATATTTGCTGCTTTACGTCGACGACATCATCCTGACGGCCTCCTCCGCAGCTGTTCTTCAGCAGATTACTCTCCGGCTGCGTGACGAGTTTGCTATTAAGGACCTGGGTGCTCTACATTATTTCCTTGGCATTGAGGTCGTTCGGCGCCCGGAAGGTTTCTTTCTTCATCAGCAGAAGTATGCACATGAGCTTCTTGAGCATGCCGGTATGCTCAACTGTCATCCCGTTGCTACTCCTGTTGACACGAAGGCCAAGGTCTCTGCTCTTGAGGGCTCGCCTGCGTCGGATGCTCCTTTCTACCGGTCCATTGTCGGCGCTCTTCAGTACTTGACTCTCACTCGACCGGATCTTCAGTATGCTGTTCAGCAGGTGTGTCTCCACATGCACGCCCCTCGTGACTCTCATTGGACTCTCGTGAAGCAGATCCTTCGCTACATCCGCGGCACGATGACCCTCGGGCTGACACTCATGGCGTCTACTTCTCTGGAGATGGTGGCCTACTCCGATGCTGACTGGGCTGGCTGCCCTGACACTCGTCGGTCCACCTCTGGCTACTGCGTCTACCTCGGTCCTTCACTCGTCTCGTGGTCGTCTAAGCGACAACCCACCGTTTCGCGCTCCAGCGCGGAGGCTGAGTACCGAGCTGTGGCCAACGCCGTCGCCGAGTGCACCTGGCTACGACAGTTACTGCAGGAGCTGCATCACGACGTGTCCTAGGCTACGGTTGTCTACTGTGACAACGTCTCTGCGGTGTACCTCTCCGCCAATCCTGTTCATCATCGCCGGACTAAACACATCGAGCTGGACATTCACTTTGTGCGCGAGCAGGTGGCTCTTGGACGCATGCGGGTTCTCCATGTGCCGACCGCTCAGCAGTTCGCCGATGTGATGACGAAGGGACTGCCGACTTCTACTTTTTAGGAGTTTTGTTCCAGTCTTTGCGTCACTGGCGCCGCTTCGACTGCGGAGGGGTGTTGAGTATATTGTGTACGTGTATATTTGTGTGTAGGGTCCACCGCCTGTTTCCTTTGTATAGTTGAGGTTGTGGCCCACCTTTGTACTTATATATACGTGCCTGGTGCACCGATCAATACATTGAGATTGCACAGCCCATATCTTGTCCTTCTACAGGCACATCCATGACGACTGTTGCATCGTCTAGTTTTTCGTCATCGTAGTAGTGTGTGGCGGCAATAGTGGTGGGCCTTGCTTTGGCCTTGCAACACCAACCCCTTGTAGCCACTCCGGTAGGAGCCCGTGCATGGAGGAGGGAAAAGGCAGTCGGCCTCAGGGTGTGCGCGTGCTGGGGGAGGAGAAGGTGTAACCGGTGGAAGCAGCCGCGGCGGTTGTGGTTTTCCCCACTCCCAATGGTCACACATGGCGTTGGATTTGGCAAGGGGAGAGGAGGACGACGACTTGGATTTGTGTCGGGCGAGGAGAGGTTTGTGTCCCTTCGCGTGAAAGAGATAAGGTTGGATGTGCGGGATGGATGGTGTGTGGCGCCAGCGAGAACCTGGTCCCTTGGAAGGTTCGCCTGCTTTGTTGGATCAAGTTTGATCGAATGGCCTGCAAATGAGCGGTGTGGCACCTGGCCGATCGGCTAGCATGAATAATTTTCCATGAATATCTAGAAACTTACTATTTTCTAGCAATCATGCCAGTCTATGATACAACATGGGAATGTCAGTGAAGTCACAGGTACATTAGTTGTCCCAACTTGCTTTTGTTGTCTTTTTTTGTAAGGAATACTAGTTTTCACAAGACAAAAAGATTTTCACGCCTTAGGTAAAAAAAATCTTTTTAAGAAATGGTACACATTACACATTTCAATGAGGAAAATATCCATACAAAGAAAAAGTCACACAAGCCAAATCTAGGCTTAGGAATAGTTCAAAAAAAGTCCCATGCACAATACACACGACAGAAAATAATGATTGCACCATGTTGTTTCTTTTTTATAGGCACAAGTGACACCATGGGTTTTATATTGAACGAGACACCAGGTTTTTGTTCTATAAAAAGATAAATCATGACTAAGAATGTTATAATACAAACAAAATCACGAGAAATTAAAATTTTGTTTGCAAAATTAAAATTAAGTTCGTGAAATTAAAAATGTTCACAACTTTAAAAATATACATGAAACTTAAATATGTCTATGGAACTAAAAAAAGCTCACAAATTTAATGTTCATTGTTAATTTAAAAATGTACATTAAAAATTCAACATTATTTAAAAATGTTCATCATATATTTCAAAATAAAGTTGTATTTAGAAAAATTCTGAAACAATGGTCGCCGCGCAAAAATGGACAATGGTCGTTGCCCACGTAACCTACCATCTGCTTTGTATGGCGGGAGCAAAAAAAAAAAATTCAGATCCAGCTGCGCCTTTAAACTGGAGCGAAATCGCGCTATACTTTGGTCAAAAGGATAAAACAGTGACTTTGGCCTTCCCCAATGATTTTGGCCGAAGCTGGCGACTCCTCCTTCTCTACTCTACGTGTCCCTTCCGGTTGTAGTGGACACTTCGGCCCTACTCCATCAGTGCTCGTGGAGAATTCTACGTACCCGAAACGGAAGGCAATGCTACAGTGTACTCGTGGGCGGCATGGGGTCAAGCTAGCAGCTCCAACTCTTCTACTCTACAGGTCCCGTGGCGTTCATGTCCATCATTGTTTGTCGTGGACAGGGATACTCCGGAGATAATTGAGTAAGAGAGAAAAGGTGAGAGATGAAACTTTCATATGCAAGGACAGATAGGCTTCTCGTCACATATGCCTAGGCTCAGTGAAATCCAGTGATCCCGTGCGGCCACAGTTCCATGGCACAGAAAAGGAGGGAACACAAAGAATACTGGAAAGATTTTGTTATGCAGATGTCAAAAGATAGAATGATGCACTATGGCGCTCGTGTCATCTCATGTACATCGATCTAGATTAGATGTGATGTGGATAGTCTCGGAAGAGACGGCGGATTGTGACCGGCCTAGGGCAAGGACTATGTAGAACTTTCTGGCACCGACAAATTCTACCGGATTATAAGGAAATTCTGGGGAAACTATACGGTGCTGAACCACCGACGTGATGGAAAGATGACTATGTCCTTGCTGCCAGCCAGTGTCTCGGCAGCCAGTACAAACACGTTCTCGTGTGCCTCCGCCCAGCTGATTCGGACAATTGTCATCTTCCTAAAATTTAGATGGATATTTAGATGTTCTTAATTTTTTTTCTTCTAAAATGAACATAGCTGTGAGCTTATTTGTTGGGTAGTCAAATTCTGGTGGAATTAACAGTATAATTTGTATTTTTGTTTTTAGGTCATACGCATCTGGTGAACCCAAGGCTGTCCACATACATTTTGAACATTCACTAGCAAAACATGCCCGTGCGTTGCAACGGGAAAAAAATAATATCACATATGCCTGACGAGTAAGTCCTAACACCTCAAGAATGTGCACCTCCCTATTTAAGCACCACCGCATTTTAAAAGTAATAGCTGGCTCAGTTATATTGGGTCAGATTCTAACTGATTAATTCTTTTTTTGTGGTAAACGGTTTAATTCCTTTAAAATTATAATAGTATTTTTATTCCTTTGAATAGTGAGGCTTATCTTTCAAGATGCTTGGATTGGATGGTGAACTTCGACATTACATCAACATCAGGGGCGGAGCTATATACAGCTAGCCGGTGTCACTGGCACCAGATACAATTTGCACTTACTTATTGATTTAGTATGTAGGCCATTGAATTGTTTGATATGTAGGCATGTGTTCTTCTATGTGGACACCGGGTAATTTTAAGTCTAGATCCGCCCCTGATCAACATTCAATTGTTTTCAGTGTGGTACACAAATTAAGTTTTTACACTTTGCTTAATATGGGATAGTGCATCACTGAGCCATGTATGTCTGCTTCATTTTACATGACTGGACTTACTTGCTTTACAAAAATATTGCAGTCAAAATGTTTTCCTTTGACTATGGCTTCATAGATCTCTCTGAATCTTAGGTTTCATGTTACTCACCACTGTTTTTATTAATGGTGTAACTTAGGTCTGAAGTTTCTCCAACCACGTGGAGCCGCTGACGTTTACTCTCCCTGAAGACTCAGTGGCCAGCTCAGGTGCTTCCTTCGATCTGATCTGCAGCAAAGCGTTTTCCATGACCTCTTGAATTCTCGTCCATGGATCCAAGTCAAAATAAAATTGTTTTGCCAACTAAAGCACTTATGAATTGTTCCTCTAATTTGGCATTCCTTTCAGACACTATACTAATCGTGAAATTGCTATTATGATGCTCATGGCTTATTTAATGATGGCTGAAGTGTACTAACATCATATTCATACAATATAGTTTGTCATTAATGATATTCACTGGTTGCTTTGCCTGGCACTTGCTTGAGTTGAGTGATACTCTTAGTCCTGTCCCAACATCGTGGTTTGGGAAAAAGTGGAGTACGAATGGTTTCGGAGGATAGTCTGCACGAGGTACTTAAGGTCAGCCTACTTATGTTATTATAGGCACAACTGTTCTATTTTAAATCATCAGGAAATGAGCATACTGCATCTTTTTGGTTCTATAATTTTGGATGTTCGGTGGCTTACGTAGTGCCCTGTTAGTTTGTCAGGTTCACTGAAAAAGCATTCAAGAAGGGATGAAGCAATCTTCTACTTAATTCAGAAGCTCGTCCATGTCATTGTTAATGATACTATCATACTCTGATTGCATGAGCCCATGAAGCAAGCAACAATCTATCTCAAAAATTTGTGTCCAAGCATACAACGGTAAACAACTTACGAGTTCTGAGTATGGCTATGTAGCACACTGTCAAGACAAGAGAATAATGCCTCTAAGGTTCTAACTATGAGCTTCGTGAATTAGCAAAATTTTGTTCTCATGGATGACTGCAATTATGAGAAGATTTTACTTTTTTTTTACTGATGCAGGCATTTGAGCTATGCCGCTTCCCATCAAACTCGAGCTCGGCGCTCCGTCTGCACTCGAGCACAGCTGCCGGCCATCAGCTCGCTCGAGCAAACACGCTGGCCGTCCGCGCACGATCTCCTCCCAGTCTTCGACATATTCTTGCATGCAAGGCTAAGATATCTCCACCGGCTCCTTTTTCTGTCTGAGCTCCTCCCTACCCTGGCAAAACCAAATGCTACCATCTCCTTTCTTTGGCATGCTAAAACTTATGTCAGTTCATTGTCATGGATAGATTAGTCAGAATGAGATTGGGATCTTTACACTAAAGAGGATGAGGAGCTATATGGGCTACGAGATGTTGCTTGAGGTGTGGTTCTGGGACCTGCTGTTGTTCAAATTACAGCTCCCTTATTTAGTACTAGGCATTCCCATTGATACTGACGATACTTGGAGCATTTTCAGCAGTGGCAGTAGACACATATGGCACCACTTCTTGGTGGATTTTGTCCATTTACTTTTTGTATGCTTTGAATTAGAATATTCTGTGCAAGATTTGAGTTTGAATCTGGTCAAATTAATCTTGTGCTCTCTGAATTTAAATAATGCTTCGTATCTTACTAAATTTTGTTTTGTATTGGAAGTATTTTTTCCTTCAAATTCCCTGAATGATTCTGAAACATAGAGGTAATTTTTGCAGGGTTATACGATACAACATCAAGTTTTACTCTTACACCTATGAGAAACTTTTACCTACCTAATAACCGCCTATTTTACTCTCCAATGGATCAACCCATAAATAAGCAAGCAACTGAGCTAGATGTTCATGGTTGAGTGCCCTAACCCAGGATCGAAGTCAACTTAGGTCTGAGTTTTCTTGAAAGTCTTAAATTGGCATTATGAAAATTGAGTACCTTAATTCTTCGCTGTATTTGTGATACACTAAATGTTTATCGTGATGTTCTTGTCATTGATGCTTTTCCTTGCCGAATGGCATTTGAGAGAGAGAAAGAACGTCAATTCTGCTTTTTAGTTGTACGGACGAAATACCTGGGTGGATTATTTTTTTTGAAGAATTACCTCGAGGTACATCAAGATGGCATTGTTCTCATGTATAGGCTCCATAAATGGACCCGATGTACAGATTAGCATTACGATATAATTTTGTTGTGAATAATGCATCTAATAAAAAAATGTTGGGCACAATTTATTTCCTCTCAAATAAAACATTTTGTTGTTCCTTTCCTTAAACCAGAAAATTTTAAAGGGAAGACAAAGAAGTATGCTGTTGATGGGATATGGACACTGCCTTCTAGGGATGATCAATCTTGCAAGGCAACAGAGGCCATGGTTATTGAAGAGACGAAGCTCTAGCAAAGTTTGGTTGGCACATGAAGCGATTGGATGAAATTAATATGCTAATGGCTTGCATCGTCCTCAGCTTTCGATGAAACATTTTCTGATGATGAATCATGGTTAATAAAAGTTTCATCATCTTGATACCTTTGTATGAAACGCTAAAAAAATACATAAGTATGCAATAATGCTTTTCTTCGGAAGAACAAGTGGAAAACATAGGTCAAGACGTGTTTGGGGGTTGGAAAGGTGGAGATAGTGGACCAATG
The DNA here is from genome assembly GCF_003073215.2 of Triticum urartu. Classification (NCBI taxonomy): domain Eukaryota; kingdom Viridiplantae; phylum Streptophyta; class Magnoliopsida; order Poales; family Poaceae; genus Triticum; species Triticum urartu. Next base: position 604,596,255 of record NC_053025.1, read on the forward strand.
AAGGAAAAGACGAGGATGCTAAAAGTATATGTTTGATACAATTGATGTTGAATCAGTAGAATATTTATTATACCCCCGTTGCAACGCACGGCCATTGTCCTAGTAATTACCTAATAATATATGGTGCCTTGTTGAGCATGAAATGGTAGTTTCTAGCAATCAGGCGAGACTACGAAATAACATACGGTCAAGATCACGGTGGATCATGTTCATTTTTTCCACTAAAAAGACCTGAATTTATTATAAAGATTCATCAGAAGTATAAAGCATCTAAATATAATGTGAATTACATCAACATCCTCACGCCATAGAATGACCACTACCATCATAAGAATAGGTCGTCGATGAAGCGCAGTCGCCGCCCCTTACTGAAACCAACCAAACCTTGTCGACGGATGGTTGGAAGTATTCGTACATGTGGCCTTAAAGGACCAGCACGCCATAGCTGCAGTTGTGGCCACTGAACCCCCTGAATTGATCTGAAGCTTCACTTGTGTGGGACTCACCCGCACCACATCGATGCCGACATTTGAGCTTCAGTAGCCCTCACCATTCACTCGATGATTTGGAACTCTAGAAACACCGAAGTGTGCCGTGGCAAACAACATTCAACATTTGTAACTATTAAGAACATTGTAGCAAACAAGAAAAAAAAGGTTCAAGGAACCTAGCCAAAAGGTCGTCGCCACGTCGACGTGGCGGGAGTACCTCTCCTCGCGCATCGTGGCACCCCCTGTAACATCTGCCAGCCAAGTTGGCCTTTGAGTAATGCCAGGTGGGGATCTCTCCGCCAATGATTGTTCAGGAAAAAAAAGTCATACAGTTAAGAAAAATAATATATCATGTTGTACTCATAATCGCACATGTAATAGTAACACAAACCACACAGAAATTCAAACTTGGATTTTGTTGTCCCCAAAACTTTGGGCAATGCTATAGTATACTTCGAAAGTCGGAATCCGCTAGATTCTGGTCCATTAAGAGCATCTATAACCAGAATTAACAAATCTGGCCCCTCAAACACGCGCGAACGCGACCGAGTGCGCTCGTGGATGTATCCGGACAGGCCCTCATATTTCCGTCCGGACGTCCACATATCTCAAATCTAGCCAAATACATGTACGTCGATCATACAAGACAATGTCGCACGTAAATAGCAAATGTTGGTACAAAGCATAGATAGCGTTTACATAAAATTTATTTTAAGTGCCAAACTCAAGCATTGTTTCCTTGGTTGCCATTGAGGGTCCACATATGCTCCACAATATCTTTGAGTAGTTGCGTGTGCACTTGCTGATCTTGAAGATTCTGATGCATCTGCAGAAAGTTCATCAGCTGAGCCGCATCTTGATCTTTCGAAATTTCAACTTGTTCTACAGGTGCTTCGAAATCATGGATTTGGGCTACACCATCACCCTCATCCTTAACAATCATATTGTGCAGAATAACACATGTCATCAGCTGCCACAAATTTCTGATTCTCATGTCATTGCAGCGCTCCGCACAATTCCCCAACGAGTCTGAAGCACACCAAATTCCCTCTCCATATCCTTCCTAGCCAGTTCCTGCATTATTGTAAAGTGGCTCTGTTTATTGCACGTGGCTCGGATATGGTCTTCACAAACGCTGCCCACTGAGGATAGATACCATCGGCAAGATAGTACCCCATGTTGTAGTCTCGGCTTTGAAAGTGTAGTTGCACGACGGTGATTCCCCATTGCAAAGCCTCCTAAACACCGGAGATCGTTGAAGCACGTTAACGTCATTTTGAGAACCCGACATTTCAAAAAAAGAATGCCAAATTCATAAGTTATGTGATGCCAGTGCTTCTAGTATGATGATGGTCTCTCTGGTGTGACCTTGATACATTCCCCACAGACCTTTGGGGCAGTTTTTCCATTGCCAATGCATGGAATCAATTGATCTGAGCATTCCTGGGAACTCCCTTGCTTCTCCAATAGCCAACAACTTCTCTGTGTCCTGCACATTTGATTCTCTGAGATGCTCAGGTCCAAACACCTCCACCACGACGCGGGCAAAACTGACAGTAGTCTTCAGCCACGTGCTCTCCCCCATCCTGACCATCTCACCAACGGTATCTGCAGCACTACCAAGTGCAAGCATCCTCAGAGAAGTCGTGCACCTCTGCTTGGGCGATAAAGAGAGTTGTCCGCAGCAACCCCTTGTGATCTTGAAGTAGTCGTCATGTGCCTCCACTCCCTCCACAATGCACAAGAACAATGGTTTCCGCATACAAAAATGACGCCGAAACCACAAATCATTCGGGAAAGTAGGTTTGGGAGCAAAGTTGTCCCTATGCGGTCGACCACTCTTCTCCGTTTGATTGAGCCCTTGAAGTTGAGAATATGCTCCACTTGGTGGTCCATTTCCTCTTGCATGCTCATCAGCATAATCATGTCCACTTCTTTGTCGAAATACGACGAATCGAAGATCTCATTTGAATCATTTGGTCAAGCTCCGTTGGTCCATACTCCTCGTCCAACGAAGCATCAAGCCATAATCCATTGTTTTACCTAAAATAATCACAAAAAATCCGGTCAGACAACGAGTAAAAGAGTGAGGATTTCTTTAGAGCAAGTACAATAGATAATGTAAATCATTTATAAGAGTTTACATATTATATTTTTGCTAAGTTGCAAGAGAAAAAAAAGATGAGAATAAAAGAAAGGTTTTAGATTCCGACTTCCAAATATAGGATATTGGCTACAGAATGTCTGTGGATATCGAGCTGTTGACTATGCAATGTCATTCAAGCATATGTAAGTGGTTTTTGAGAGACTAGACACGTTGTAGACACACCAACTTAACCTCGAACCCTGCCACAAATCCACCTTTTCTTTTCCATTTTATCGCTTCAGAAGTAAGGCCAACTCCACCGCGCGACCCCAAACGGACGTCTGTTTTGCCTGAATTCTGTCCGTTTGGATAGGGATTTGGGGTCGTGTCCGGGTGTGTCCTGGGATGGGGTGGCCGTGTGCGCAGCGCGCGGACGCATCCCGGCCGCATCATGTCCGCGTATTATTTCTTTGCAAGTCCTTAACTTTATTTCATCATTCATTTTTGATACATGAAAAATACATCATCATATTTTGACTAGTAAAGCAAGACCAAAAAAAACAAGAACCATAAGAATACATTTTAGAAGATACCCGACTTCCATAACTGCTTCTTTGAGTTGGGTTAGGGCCTTCTCGATGCACTCGTTGTTGATCTGTGGAGAAGGAGGCTCGATCTGGCATCCTCCTTTCTTCTTCAAGGCAGAAGTCGATGTTGCTTCCTCCTCACATCTAGTCTCATGTCTAGCCTCTAATCTAGCAACAAGTGCACTTGTCTCATTTACAGCCTCTATGCTAGCTAAAAGTGCACGAACATGTACTAAATTTCGCTCTATCAATATATCGATGTACTCTTCTTCCCAATACCAAAACTTGCATCCATTCAACACAACAAAATTTGAAGTTAGCACAACTAGTCAAATCTAGAGCACAAACCGAAGCTAAAAAAAGCGCATACCCCATCGTTTAAGCACTTGATGAACACCCATTCGGGATGTTCCGGCGTTGTAGACACGCGGCGCACGACCATCCTTGGGTAGTGGTCGCACTTAATTAATGAGTGGCAACGGTGCGCCGGCAAGCTTTTGGGCAAGCACCGAGCTCGGCCGGCCGCCATTCGTGTATCTGCCGGCGGACCACCGACGGTGCAGATCCGAGCGGCTAGAGGAGGAGCCACTGCCTGCATGTGGCCTTGCGGCCCTGCCAGGGCCTTCCGGCGAGGTGCCCGGCCAGTTCATGGCACGGCCCGGCCTCCCACAGCCGGCCGAGCTCAAGACCGACCGGATCCGCCCGAAAACCGGCCGGCGGGTGCGCAAACCAGGTGGCCGTGGTTGGGTAGCTCGGCGGCGCCGAGGGGAAGGGGTTGGGTGAGCTCGCGTCCGAACTGCACGGCTGCAATGGCAGCGGCGGCGGCGGCGACGAGAGGAAGAGTGGGGAAGAGTGGAGGGGGTGCGGCCGGAGGGAGGGAGGCGGCAGATAGAAAAAGGCATGTGTTGTGCCACCGACGGGCGGGCCAGAGGAGGACACGCGCAGACGACCCACGCGTTCGCGTGGTGTCCGTTTCGCCTCAAAAGCGGCGCAAACTTGGGCCGCGGATGGGTCAAAAGCGGACACAAAGCGGACAAAAGTCCGTTTGCGGCCGCGCGTTGGACCGTCTCGTTTGTCTTTTTTACCCCAAACGGATGGGGACGGACAGAATAGAGTCGCGCGGTAGAGTTGGCCTAAATATGCCTAGCTAGGCAGAGCAGTGATCCCGTGCGGCCACAGCTCAATAGCACAGAAAAAGAGGGAACACAAAGAATACTGGAAAGATATTTTTATGCACACGTCAAAAGATAGTACGACCCACTATGGCGCTCGTGTCATCTCATGTACACCGACCTAGGATAATCTCGGAAGAGACCGCGGACTGTGACCGCCCTAGGGCAAGGACTATGTCGTCCTTTCTATTGCCGACTAATTCAACCGGATTTTTTTTCTTAAATACGTACAAGCATGTGTATTATCGCATTTAAAATGGACTATTTGGTTTTAGGACTAGCATTGTTATACTTTGTCATATATTTTTGTCAAGCTTGTCTAAGGTTAATTCATCAAAATGAGAGCCACAAGTTGATAAGCGTAATGGAATCTTGTCACACTTTTTGTGTGTATGCCATGTGGGGCCCAAGTGTGGCTTGTCTAAGGTATGGTTTGAACCAAACACTCATCTAAGTTTGTCAAACTTGCCTAACATTAATTGTGGCAATCTTTGGCTAAATTAATCACAAACCAAACATCCTCTTAAGAAGAAACAGTATAAAAGCCAGATACAACGCGAACGGCAGGGACTGGGAACTCTTAGGGAATATGGCGTCAAGATAGCGCCAGTGATGGCGTACATTGCACCTAGGTGGCCCATGTCCAGAGCAGCAGCTGACCATGACTCAAGTCGCACCGTTGAGACTCCTCGAGCAGCAAGACAACGCCTTTAAGAAGGGAACGTCGCCACCGCCTAGTCTGGAGGCCGGACCGAGGGTTTCCCCGAGCTCAAGGAAGGAATCTCGATCTGGACCAAAACAACGCTTTCAGGAAGGGAACGGCGCCTGCGAGCGTCTCTGTTGTCAATAGGGATGGCAATTTTATCCATGGATCTGGATATCCATGGATACCCGACCCAGTTGGGCAAGGGTATGGAGCACATTTCTGTCCATGGGTCCGTGGATATGGATACCCATGAACAGCTGTGTTGGGCATGGTTATAGTTTGTGCTGTATGGATATCCAATGAATACCCGTATGACATGTGGGGCCATATGCCAGTGACAGTAGAAAGAGCGAATCAATGTGAAATGACAGGAAATATGCAACTTGTGCCATGAGTTATATGCTGCAAAATCAACCTCTGATATGTTACACTTAAGGACTCATCGTATTACTTGTTACCTACTTATGCATGTAGCTTTGTCATTTGTGAGTGAATGATGATGAGTTAATTTGATGTTTGGGAAGGCTTCATGCTAACTTTTCTATGCCCATGGAGCTCCATGGGTATGTGGGTATCCAGCGGGTTTGAGCATGGGCACAAGTTGTGCCATGGATAATTTGGTGGATGGGCAGAGTGTAGGAAGATAGGTCATGGGTTGGATTTGGACCAGCTCCACCCACCCCAAACCCGACCCATTGCCATCCCTAGTTGTCAGCCTCATTCGAAGCAAGGATTTCTCCCAACCCACAACGAAGAACCCAACGCCCACCGAAGCTACTCAAGCATGCCAACCCCACAACCAGAAGGGTTGCAATCGCATTACAGTAGTCATCACTAGCAAGTCATCCAAATCAGAGACCATGCCACGCCCACCGCGTCGCCATTCTTCCTGGCAACCACCACCAGGGATGCGATCGATAGCACCAGCCACCCCCAGCCCGCCTGCCAAGCAGAGCACCACCACCATCGCGACGCCGCCACGCCGCCATCCAAAGCTGCAGCTCGCCGCTGCTACCACAGCTCCCCAGGTCGAGAAAGGGGACCCCAGGCACCTTAGCATGCACGTCAGGGCGCCTCCACCGCCAGATCTGGGCACCTAGCGCCAGATTGATGGCGCCGGCCTCAGCACCACCCCACACGCCCCTAGCCTAGGGAAGGGAGGAACAACACTGCTGCCCCGGCTTACCCGCGTCGACAAGGAGGCGGTGGCTAGGTTTTTGCTTGAGCCCCCCCCCCTCCCCGGAGCGACGCGAGCATGTTCGGGGGTGCATCTAATTCTACTGGACTATTATAGAGAAAATGGGGGAACCTGTAATTACTGACCAAATAATATGTGGTGCCTGGTTGGGCATGAAATATATATATATATTTGACTATTTTCTGCTCTCTCTGAATTAAAGCCACGAAACTTGTTTTAGAATGGAAGGAGTAGCAATCAAGGGAAACTAAGAAACACCATAAGGTCAACATCATCAAGCAACATGTCGATAAGGACCCAGATCTATTATGAAGGTTTATCAGAAGCATAAAACACCCAAACGGACTGAGAATTATGTTAAGATCCCCCAGCAATCGAACAACCATCACTAGCACAAGAAAAATAAGAGCATTGCCGACGACGACATAGAATATGGCACAGCCCGACAACGGCAACAAGTCACCAACCTGCCCATCGGACCTCCTCTGCGCACACCTCTACTCGCCAACGGAGACAAGCATCAGGGGCGGAGCTGTTAGTTGTGTCGCCGCCGAGCCTGGACGTTGCCGGCGGTGATGGAGCGCGCCGAGGTAGGGAGTTGCACCTGTCTTCAAGGAGCGCACCTGTGACGATGCGGCGAGCAGCCGAGGTGATCACACCAGCGGCGGCTGGAGATGGACATCGAGTCTGAGCTTCAGAAATTGAGATTTGGCGAAGGGATTGATGGCTGCTTTGAGATTCGGTTTGCCACCTGACGCATGGAGAGGTGGGTCTCCCGTTTGTGCATGTACGACCTGGTCATATAAGATTCTTTTCCATCTTCCATGGCTTAAAATACTGGCGCGAGTTGCCGCGTGTAAGATGGAAGCCGCCGTAGTGCATGCTGAGGTCTGCCTGCATGGGCTATATTTTCTAGTTACCCTCATGTATCCATGTAATAAACTATTTCCTTCTTTAATACTCCCCTTCTTAAATATAATACATTTTAGAAATTTTAATATGGACTATATACGAACAAAATTAGTGGAAAAAAAATTTATTTTTTTTTACGAATCTGTGTGACATGGGGCTGGATCTCAGTGAATCATGGCAGCAAGGCCACTCTGCCACTTACAATGTCCCGTCGTATATTTAAGTCGTCTTCAAAGTATTCAGCCCACCACCCCTTGAGAAGGGAGCTTCGAGGCAGCCGGCCGTGACACGTCGGCCGGACCATCTTAGCCAATGGCACGGGCACAAGGTGGGCGGCGGGCACAAATGTCGCATGCTAGATTCTGACTTAGAGGTGTTCAGTCATAATCCGGCACACAATAGTTTCGCGCCATTTCCTTTTCAATAAAGCGCAAAATGAGTAAATCCACACTCTAATATATGTCTATATACATCCGTATGTAGTCCGTTTGCTACTCTTCATAAAAAGAGGGGGAGGGGGGGGTGCCTGGACCCTTCCGACTCAAGAAAAGGACGAAATGAAATCATGGCGACATTGTGAAACTTGGAACCCAAACATTGAAGATACAACTCTTTGTGCAGGGGGTGATCCAAGAAACATACTTGGCTATGGCAACTATAACTAGTATCATTGTTCACCTCCTTGAAGAATCCAACGAGTGTTGGCATCTTTGAATCTTTGTTGACAATTATGGTTGCATACGACTGATTCCATGCCGAAAGTACAACCCAATGCTCGTCCCCTTTTATTAGAGATGCATCGCATACATCTCAATTTTGCTTTCTGAATAATAATTTTTTGGTCCTTGATATCAGTTTTTTCCCTAATCCTATCTCCGCCTCTGCATACATGCAATTATTAGTCTATACCTAATAATAAAGGGATTATTGTTTTTTCGATACGTCACGGAAATTGCACCCAAAGTTGCAAAATATTGCCCATCAACGCCACCTTTTTTTTTCTGAGAAACATCAATGCCACCTATAAGTGATAAAAAACATATAACACAGGGGAATCCCTCGCCTGGGCAGGCCCATGCAGTAGGTACCTCCTATACTACGCTTTCCGCGCTGGTAAAAGATGAAGCGCACCACTTTGGGCCGGCCCATGTCCCGGCGGCCTGGTTTTTTAAGTTTTGCTTTCCATTTTTTTCTTTTCTGTTTCTCTTTTCCTGCTTTAAATAATTTTGGAATTCAAATTTTTTTGAAATTTTAAGAAAATGAGAGTTTTAAAACATAATCAGTGATTTTATAATCAAATGTTTCTTATTAAAAAATATTGGAAATTTGGAAAAGCAATGGTCGGGAAATAGAACATGTTCAACATTTTTTAAAAAGTTTGTTTATTAACGACATTGATCAAAATTTGACCAATTCAGAAAATGTTCATAATGGAAAAAATTACAAAAATCCAAATACTTTTCGTGACTTACAAGATAGTTTATTCATTCATAAAATATTCGTTGATTCAATAAATAATCATGCATTTCAGAAAATGTTTGTTAAATTGTTCCACCGATTTCCTAAACAATGTTTGTACATTATAGAAATGGTCGCTGATTCAAGAAAATTGCTAGAAAAATCACGATTTCAAATATGGTAACGAGTTTAAAGCAATGATCATGATTTCATGAAATGCAGAGTGATAGTATATATCTCGGTGATGCAGTAAAATGTGATCATGACCATTGGAGATTATGATTTTCGTTCTCCTGTTATAACGCACGGGCCCTTTTGCGAACAACAATAAGTGATAAAAAAATTGTTTCACACAGGAAAATCCCCCACCTGGGCCGGCCCATGCAGTAGGGACATCCTATACTAGGTTGTGCGCGCAGGAGAAGATGCAATGCGCCCATTTGGACCAGCAGATGTCTGGGCAGCCTGTTTTTTCAAATTTGGTTTTTTATTTTTCCTTTTTTAAAATTTAGGCTTTTCCTACTTTAAATAATTAGGGACTTCAAAAAAGTTCCAATTTTTTTAAATGATAATTTCGCAAGATTGTTTTTATTATTTCATATAATGTTTCTAGATTCAAAAAATGTTCAAAATTTTATAAGAAATGTTTTCTTATTAAAAAATGTTTCAAATTTTGAAAGTAAATGTTTGGGAAATGAAAAAAATGTTCAGGATTTTTTGAATTGGTTTGAGTTTTAAAATATTTAATAAAATTGAACAAAATTTTGCAAATTAAAACAAGATTCACGAATGAAAAAATATCCTGAAAATACAAAAACTGTTCGTGACTTGCAAAATAGTTTATTCATTCGTAAAATGTCCATGCATTCGAAAAATAATCTTGTTTTTAGAAAATGTTCAACATTTTTTTAAAGTGTACATGAATTTGAAAAATGTTCACAATTTCAAATATGTTCATGAGTTTTAAAAAGTTTTCATAATTTCAAATATTGTTCATGATTTCACAAAATTAAGAGTGATAGTGTATCTTCGTGATGCAACAAAATGTGGCCATGGCCATTGGAGAATGTGACTTTTTTCCGTTGCAACGCACGGGCCCTTTTGCTAGTTTAATAAAAATGAGGAAAGAAGATTCAAATAGATGTATTGGTGCCGACCCGTGAGCCAATTTTTCACCGTCGGTGGAACACGTTACTGCAACACACAATAGGGCTTGAATTAGTGATGCTTGGCTCGAATGCTTGAACAAAACAATTCAAAAATATGCATGATCTTGGCAAGCTGGGAGTCGCCCGCAGAAGCCATGTGTTCTGCTAGAGCAGAGTAGATTGTATGTTAATCGACCGGAGCATCAGTGGGCCAATAATGTGGGCCCGTTCGCTGGCTCGCGTTGGGGACACATGTCCCATGGGCCCACACATCGCCCCCCCTCCCCCCCAACACACACACACCAAATCTTATCCCCTAGACAAAGCTT
>NC_053025.1:604607341-604625331 GCF_003073215.2 Triticum urartu
CGTCTACACCCTCGTCCCGCGCCGCCTCCGCAAGGACCGCAGCGTGCGCGACGGCCTTCACCTGCGTTCTTGGGTCCAAGACATACGAGGCGCTCTTGGCCCGGCGGCCATGGTGCAATACGTCAACCTCTGGCGCCTGGTGCGACACACACCGCTTTCCTCCACGCCGGACGTGCTTTCCTGGCGTTGGACTGCTTCCGCCTCTTACTCGGCGAGCTCCTGCTACAGGGCACTCTTCCTTGGTGCTTGCGAAGATCCCCGCTGGCGACTCACCTGGCGTCCATGGGCGCCCCTCCGCGTCAGGTTCTTCCTTTGGCTTGCCATGCAAGACCGCTGCTGGACCGCGGAGCGACTTGCCCGCCACGGCTTGCCGCACGAGGACGCGTGCGCTCTTTGTGATCAGGAGCTCGAGTCCATGCACCGCCTCCTCGCGACCTGTTCGTTCTCGCGGCAGGTTTGGCACGAGGTTCTCGGCTGGGCCCGCATGGCCGTCGATCTTCCATCTGCGGACACACCTTTCCAACTTGGTGGGCTTCCTGCATCGACCGCTCGCCGGCCCCTGTGCGAAAGGGCCTATCGTCCCTCATCATACTCATGGCATGGTGGCTCTGGAAACACCGCAACGCGTGCATCTTCGACCGAGCCACTCCCTCCATCACCCTCGTCTCCGGCACCATTAAGGATGAGGCGCGCCTATGGGCAATGGCAGGCGCCAAAGGGCTGCTTAACATCATCCCCGGCGAGTAGCTGCTAGGTTAGACTTTAGGGCTGAGCAGACCCTTGGTTCCAAGTCTGCTCCAACGCTCGTGCACCATGCCTCCGGCGTTCATGGCCTTGTAAGCGTTTGTAATCCCATGCTACATTCTTCTTCTATCAATACAAAGATACGCAGCTTGCGTATTCGCGAAAGAAAAACCCGTAGGGGGTAGGGTGTTTAGGTGGCCACAAGTCTGTTCTAATTGCAGACGTGTAAAGCTAAAACTTCTACTGACAGTTTGTGATGTGCCAGAGAGAAATGGTGGTGGTGGTGGTGTGGGGGTGGGGGGGCGCTCTAGAAACAACACTGCGCATGTGAGTCTGAGAAGAGTTTGAGCGGTTTTACATGTGGTGCTGCTGCTCTAGCCACGGAAGCATGCCCGGCCCCCCTAGTACGTGGTGAACATGGGACTGTCATGGAGAGACCAGCCCCCCCCCCCCGATAAAACTTCTTTTCTACCTCTATCATGCTCGCGCTAGCGACTACGCCATCCCTGTGTACGTAGCACTCTAGCGCCCCACCCTCCTTGTATACTCTTTTCTACCTATCAATGAATGATACGCAAGCTTTGCGTATTCGCGAAAAAAGAATCCTTCTTTTCTACCTATCATTCGCGGATTCCTTTGGGCGGGCCACAAGGAGGCCAACGGAGGCCAATGCCGCGTCAACTGGCAGCGGGTGTCCCGCCCCATCTCCCTCGGCGGCCTTGGCATATGCGACATCTACCGCACGGGCATGTCCTTGCGCGTCCGCTGGCTGTGGCTCCAGCGCACAGACCCCTCACGACCTTGGAGCCACCTTCCTATCCCCCACGACGCCAACGCACACGCCATCTTCCGCGCCTCCACAAGCTGGCAGCTTGGCTCTGGCGACACTTGTCGCTTTTGGACTGACCACTGGATCAACGACAAGTCCGTGGCTGAGATCGCCCCCCTCGTATACACCCTCGTCCCGCGCCGCCTCCGCAAGGACCGCAGCGTGCGCGACGGCCTTCACCTGTGTTCTTGGGTCCAAGACATACGAGGCGCTCTTGGCCCGGCGGCCATGGTGCAATACGTCAACCTCTGGCGCCTGGTGCGACACACACCGCTTTCCTCCACGCCGGACGTGCTTTCCTGGCGTTGGACTGCTTCCGCCTCTTACTCGGCGAGCTCCTGCTACAGGGCACTCTTCCTTGGTGCTTGCGAAGATCCCCGCTGGCGACTCACCTGGCGTCCATGGGCGCCCCTCCGCGTCAGGTTCTTCCTTTGGCTTGCCATGCAAGACCGCTGCTGGACTGCGGAGCGACTTGCCCGCCACGGCTTGCCGCACGAGGACGCGTGCGCTCTTTGTGATCAGGAGCTCGAGTCCATGCACCGCCTCCTCGCGACCTGTTCGTTCTCGCGGCAGGTTTGGCACGAGGTTCTCGGCTGGGCCCGCATGGCCGTCGATCTTCCATCTGCGGACACACCTTTCCAAACTTGGTGGGCTTCCTGCATCGACCGCTCGCCGGCCCCTGTGCGAAAGGGCCTCTCCTCCCTCATCATACTCACGGCATGGTGGCTCTGGAAACACCGCAACGCGTGCATCTTCGACCGAGCCACTCCCTCCATCACCCTCGTCTCCGGCACCATTAAGGATGAGGTGCGCCTATGGGCAACGGCAGGCGCCAAAGGGCTGCTTACCATCATCCCCGGCGAGTAGCTGCTAGGTTAGACTTTAGGGCTGAGCAGACCCTTGGTTCCAAGTCTGCTCCAACGCTCGTGCACCATGCCTCCGGCGTTCATGGCCTTGTAAGCGTTGTAATCCCATGCTACATTCTTCTTCTATCAATACAAAGATACGCAGCTTGCGTATTCGCGAAAAAAAACCCCGTAGGGGGTAGGGTGTTTAGGTGGCCACAAGTCCGTTCTAATTGCAGACGTGTAAAGCTAAAACTTCTACTGACAGTTTGTGATGTGCCAGAGAGAAATGGTGGTGGTGGTGGTGTGGGGGGGGGGCGCTCTAGAAACAACACTGCGCATGTGAGTCTGAGAAGAGTTTGAGCGGTTTTACATGTGGTGCTGCTGCTCTAGCCACGGAAGCATGCCCGGGCCCCCTAGTACGTGGTGACCATGGGACTGTCATGGAGAGACCAGCCCCCCCCCCCCGATAATACTTCTTTTCTACCTCTATCATGCTCGCGCTAGCGACTACGCCATCCCTGTGTACGTAGCACTCTAGCGCCCCACCCTCCTTGTATACTCTTTTCTACCTATCAATGAATGATACGCAAGCTTTGCGTATTCGCGAAAAAAGAATCCTTCTTTTCTACCTATCATCCGCGGATTCCTTTGGGCGGGCCACAAGGAGGCCAACGGAGGCCAATGCCGCGTCAACTGGCAGCGGGTGTCCCGCCCCATCTCCCTCGGCGGCCTTGGCATACGCGACATCTACCGCACGGGCCTGTCCTTGCGCGTCCGCTGGCTGTGGCTCCAGCGCACAGACCCCTCACGACCTTGGAGCCACCTTCCTATCCCCCACGATGCCAACGCACACGCCATCTTCCGCGCCTCCACAAGCTGGCAGCTTGGCTCTGGCGACACTTGTCGCTTTTGGACTGACCACTGGATCAACGACAAGTCCGTGGCTGAGATCGCCCCCCTCGTCTACACCCTCGTCCCGCGCCGCCTCCGCAAGGACCGCAGCGTGCGCGACGGCCTTCACCTGCGTTGTTGGGTCCAAGACATACGAGGCGCTCTTGGCCCGGCGGCCATGGTGCAATACGTCAACCTCTGGCGCCTGGTGCGACACACACCGCTTTCCTCCACGCCGGGAGTGCTTTCCTGGCGTTGGACTGCTTCCGCCTCTTACTCGGCGAGCTCCTGCTACAGGGCACTCTTCCTTGGTGCTTGCGAAGATCCCCGCTGGCGACTCACCTGGCGTCCATGGGCGCCCCTCCGCGTCAGGTTCTTCCTTTGGCTTGCCATGCAAGACCGCTGCTGGACCGCGGAGCGACTTGCCCGCCACGGCTTGCCGCACGATGACGCGTGCGCTCTTTGTGATCAGGAGCTCGAGTCCATGCACCGCCTCCTCGCGACCTGTTCGTTCTCGCGGCAGGTTTGGCACTAGGTTCTCGGCTGGGCCCGCATGGCCGTCGATCTTCCATCTGCGGACACACCTTTCCAAACTTGGTGGGCTTCCTGCATCGACCGCTCGCCGGCCCCTGTGCGAAAGGGCCTCTCCTCCCTCATCATACTCACGGCATGGTGGCTCTGGAAACACCGCAACGCGTGCATCCTCGACCGAGCCACTCCCTCCATCACCCTCGTCTCCGGCACCATTAAGGATGAGGCGCGCCTATGGGCAACGGCAGGCGCCAAAGGGCTGCTTAACATCATCCCCGGCGAGTAGCTGCTAGGTTAGACTTTAGGGTCCAACGCTCGTGCACCATGCCTCCGGCGTTCATGGCCTTGTAAGCATTGTAATCCTATGCTACATTCTCCTTCTATCAATACAAAGATACGCAGCTTGCCGTATTCCGCCGAAAAAAAAACCCCGTTAGGGGAGGGTGTTAGTGGCCACAAGTCTCCGTTCTAATTGCAGACGTGTAAAGCTAAACTTCTACTGACAGTTTGTGATTGTGCCAGAGAGAAATTGGTGGTGATTGGTGGTGGTGTGGTGGGGGTGGTGGGGGGGGGGGGGGCGGCTCTAGAAACAACACTGCGCATGTGAGTCTTGAGAAAGAGTTTTGAGCGGTTTACATGTGGTGCTGCTGCTCTAGCCCGGTTTTACATGTGGTGCTGCTGCTCTAGCCCGAAGTCTGTGGAACATCTCCCTCCACCCTGCAATAACGAATTGATGGACCAAACCTCCAGTCCATTGTAGGAAATTTGTTCATTGATGAACCAAGTCTCCAGTCCATTGAAATGTTCATTGTCGACATTTTTTTTTTGCGCACCAGGAAATGGCGTTGTTTGACCTGCAAGAGAGGCTAGTAAACTTAGCATGCCTAGGAGCACTGGGAGCATATGAGAGTTAAACTGGTCGGCATGGTTGGAAGAAGAGTTGAGACACAAGTGTATGCTCAGGCCTGTTGTTTCCTTAGCGCTATAACAAGCTTCAGTAACAAAGGTTAGTTGTAGCAATGATCAACTGTACCCTTGCATTCTCTCACCAAACATTATTCTATTTATTCATTTCAACAGAAGGAGGCGCCCTAGCTTGTAATTTCTTGCGATTTCAAACACATTTTACATCAAGCACTTTTAAGTGTCTGTGAACAAAGCTGCTCAACCTGATCAACATCGGGCACTGCATAGCCCTGTGAGCTGAAGTGAACTAGTACGGTAAGCAGAAGAGGATACAATAGACTAACTTTTTTCAAAGAGTTTGTAGCACAATTATGTGCCACACCACATTCAAACCTCTAGCAATGTCATATATTCTTAATCCTAGATCATTATAAGACTGGAAGAAATTTGTAATCGAATTTCCCAGTGCCTTGGACTGGAGCAGAGATCACCTCAAGCTGCAGCTTTAGCTAATGTTTTATTATCTGTCAGGAGTGTGGCCTGTTGAGTCTGGGTTAGTTTTGCAACCTCCGTTGCAGAGAGAAGAGCTTTTGGTTGCTTCTGCATTAAGAGGAGAGCTGACAGCAGCACAACTTGCTATGATCATGATGTTGGTCCTATGGTCATCATGTTCTCTGCAAATGTAAATTTCAATGCCTGTAGCAGGTTGCAGAGAGGGGTTCTTCTAGGAGGCATCTGCAAAAAAACATAAAATCTGCCATGTTCTTCTATGATCATTGACATCTGTTGTTGCTCCTGGCGATTCATCTTGCGGCCCAGTGGCACATGCCTCTGTTCTTGATCTCTGCATAATGGCATATGAATGTCTTCATCCAAATACTATTGCATCAATTATAGGCCAAAAATATGCAACATGTACCTGACAGTTGTGGACCTGCTGAAACAATAAAAACCTGTATGAGATCTTCAAGCAGCCATGCAGTCCCATATCCTGCAGTTCCCTAAACTTATGGATAAATATCCAGTTTGTGTGCTATACCATTCAGCAACATTGCTTGCTAAAAAAAGAACTGAAGTAACCTCAGCACTTGACAGGTACCACTAATTAAATCCACAAGATTAATCAGGACACATTGGCAGGCCAGCATCCAGAAATAATCATCATATCATCTCTTGGGTGACAGAACCACTACACTCTAGGCATGCTCTCATCATCGGCTGATCCATGATACATCCTTTGAGATGAATTTAAGAAATGGATCAAAGCTGGGAGAGCAAACCGTAGAGTTTTTACAATGATAAGACTAGACTGCTATCTGTAGAAACAACAGAGCACATAGCTGACGCTGCAAGAAATTGGAGGTTCGTTACAAGATAACCCATTCATCCACTTATGCATGCCAACACGCGGAAAGTATCATGCCCAGCTCCATATGTAGTGGCACCATAACACTAAAAATAGCTACAAAACAGTGACATAATTCATCAAAAGACCCTTGACGCCTCCAGGTTTGTCATCTTTCTCGTTGACAAGAGTGGCCTCCTGCCCTTAGTCATACTAAACCACATTGGCGATGCGCTGCGCTCACCATTTCTGCAAAACATAAACTTCTTAGTGTGATTCCAAAAAGGAGATGACTCGATAAATTGCCAATTGAGCAGGCATAACTCATAAGCATAATTATTATGTGCAACATCCAAGCTCTAAATATCTCTAGAAGTTTGCTCGACCATCATCAAATACAACTTTATACATGATTATTAATCGGATTATATATTAACTATTGTGCTTGTTCTGCTAACTGATATATATTATTCCTAAATCACAAAAGAAATGACATATAGATGTACCTGGCGGATTGAAGAAACTCATGTACGGGATCAAAGCACGAGTTTTCTCTCTCTTCTGTAGATGTTTCCACCGTAGTGTCCTGAGACTAATCTCATAGATGTCAAGGCCCGTGGTCACGAAAATGATATAACTACCCTCCACAGATCCAATTAGTTCAAGTCTTCTAATGGAATTTTGAATGGGGGATTGGTTATTAAGATTGATGACCGTACGCTGAGTCCATGACGCAACTCCGTTGGAACCCAACTGTCTTGACCACGTGTGGAGGGTTAACTTGTCCACATGTGCAAACCCCAAACTACCATCCTCCATCGCCATGAGGATAGTAGCGGCACTGGCATTTACAGACACCGCAGGCGGCACATCAATCAATGATAAGCAATTAGAGCTCAAGTCATACTTGAGAATTCCTACACCATGATCATCATCATCATACGCAAGCCTGAAGTGTGGTGCGCCTTCGATGAGTACAGGGGGCATTGGCTCGATGAATGTCTGGCCAGGAAGATGAAGTCCAGAGCAGGGCTCGCTCCACTCATCGAAATGATAATCCGGTCTTCGGTAAGGACACACACGCGTGTGCAACACGCTCACCGTCGTCATTAATCACCAGACCGACAAAGAGCACCTGGAAGGGGCCGGCGTGACATGCGCGGTGGTCACAGCCGCTGACGGTGCAGAGCACCGCGGCCCCATAGCCATAGTTCAGGTATTCTTTGGGCGCGTAGAGCTCCCTCCGGCACCCGGTCATGGGGTCCCAAACGTCGAGCCGATTGGGTTGTTCAAACAAACTCCCAATGAGAAGGCGGCCATGATGGCAATCACACGCAGCGTAGTCCCAGTTCACCCGGTGCTCGCCGGGAATGGGTGAGCCTAATTTCGTGGTGGGGACGAAGGGTAGGACGGGTTTATGGCGCCCGGAATAGAAGAAGCCCAGTATGGGGGGAGGTCCATGGAACTCGCGGTAGCGAGGGCTGGAGAGGCGGCCGAGCCAGAGCTTGCTGGTGAGGGAGGCGTGCACGAGGCACGCGGGCTCGGCCGGCGGGAGGCGGAGGAAGATCTCCTCGAGAAGCTCATCTGGCAGCGACGGCGGCATGACCGGTGGAGGCGGCGAGGGCTTCAAGTGGGGGGAAATTTGTGCTGCTGCGGCGGAGGAAGGGGATAGTGGGCTGTGTCTATTGCCGTGATAGCTCACGAGCTCTGCTTCTGGTGCCGGCCTCGTCGGCGTCGGCGGCGGCGGCATGGTTGGTGGCGGAGGCGAGGGTTTCATTTTCAATCGGGAGGGGAAAAGCTTGAGCTGGTGTGGAGGGAGACCGACAGGTGGGGCTCCTCTAGCGGTGTGAAGTATTTCAGGTTTTCCCAAGCAATTCTAGGATTACCACAATTAGACAAAAACGTGTTCGCTCCCTTCGATGTTGTTCAACAATCAGCAATACATTTATAAAAAATTCAAAAGGGTAGAGGCCATTAGAGCATCTACAGTCGGGCGCCTAAAACCGGCATCAAACTCCCGGACGGCCTGATTACCGGTAAAACAAAAACCCGACCCAGATGGCTTCCTCATACCGGTAAAAAAAAACTTGACCATGACAGGCTCCTCATACCGGTTCTAAATACCCGGGTTGACCAACACCCCTCATATCCAGGCCAAAATTGGGGAGGGTATGAGAAGGTCCAGGCGCGCTCGGGTGCGTCCGCCACGTCAGACCAAACAACTCGACCCTACCATAAATTGCACCAAACCCCCCCCCCCCCTCCTCCTCGGACCTAGCCGATGCCACCTGTTCATCCCCTCTCTTTTCCCTCCTCCACGCCCTCTCCTAGCTCTGCCGCCACCCTTTCCTCTGTCACTGTTCTCAGCCCTCAGCGTCGCCAGCACCACCGTTGGCATCGCGGACTTTGTGGCAGCTAATGACATGTTGTGTCATTTTGCACAATATGATTGTCGAGGACGGGAGGGAAGTGTTGGGGAACGTTGCAGAAAACAAAAATTTTCCTACGGTTTCACCAAGATCCATCTATGAGTTCATCTAGCAACGAGTGATCGGATGCATCTACATACCTTGTAGATCGCGAGCGGAAGCGTTCAAAGAACGGGGATGAGGGAGTCGTACTCGACGTGATCCAAATCACCGGAGATCCTAGCGCCGAACGGACGGCACCTCCGCGTTCAACACACGTACGGTCAGCGTGACGTCTCCTCCTTCTTGATCCAGCAAGGGGGAAGGAGAGGTTGAGGAAGATGGCTCCAGCAGCAGCACGACGGCGTGGTGGTGGTGGAGAAGCAGTACTCCGACAGGGCTTCGCCGAGCTCTACGGAGGAGGAGGAGGAGGAGGTGTTGGAAGGGAGAGGGAGGCGCCAAGGGCATGGGTGCGGCTGCCCTCCCTCCCCCCCTCTATATATAGGGAGCCTAGGGGGGCGCCGGCCCTAGGAGATGCAATCTCCTAGGGGGGCGGCGGCCAAGGGGTGGGGGGCTTGCCCCCCAAGCAAGGGGGCGCCCCCTTTAGGGTTTCCCCTACCCTAGGCGCATGGGCCCTAGGGGGAAGTGGCGCCCCAGCCCACTTTGGGCTGGATCCCTTCCCACTTCAGCCCATGGGGCCCTCCGGGATAGGTGGCCCCACCCGGTGGACCCCCGGGACCCTTCCGGTGGTCCCGGTACAATACCGGTGACCCCAAAACTTGTCCCGATGGCCGAAATAGCACTTCCTATATATAATTCTTTACCTCCGGACCATTCTGAAACTCCTCGTGACGTCCGGGATCTCTTCCGGGACTCCGAACAACATTCGGGTTACTGCATATACATATCCCTACAACCCTAGCGTCACCGAACCTTAAGTGTGTAGACCCTACGGGTTCGGGAGACATGTAGACATGACCGAGATTGCTCTTCTGGTTAATAACCAACAGCGGGATCTGGATACCCATGTTGGCTCCCACATGCTCCTCGATGATCTCATCGGATGAACCACGATGTCGAGGATTCAAGTAACCCCATATACAATTCCCTTTGTCAATCGGTATGTTACTTGCCCGAGATTCGATCGTCGGTATCCTAATACCTCGTTCAATCTCGTTACCGGCAAGTCACTTTACTCGTACCGTAATGCATGATCCCGTGACCAGACACTTGGTCACTTTGAGCTCATAATGATGATGCATTACCGAGTGGGCCCAGTGATACCTCTCCGTCATACGGAGTGACAAATCCCAGTCTTGATCCGTGTCAACCCAACAGACACTTTCGGAGATACCCGTAGTATACCTTTATAGTCACCCAGTTACGTTGTGACGTTTGGTATACCCAAAGTACTCCTACGGTATCCGGGAGTTACACGATCTCATGGTCTAAGGAAAAGATACTTGACACTGGAAAACTCTAGCAAACGAACTATACGATCTTGTGATATGTTTAGGATTGGGTATTGTCCATCACATCATTCTCCTAATGATGTGATCTCGTTATCAATGACATCCAATGTCCATAGTCAAGAAGGAAACCATGACTATCTGTTGATCAACGAGCTAGTCAACTAGAGGCTTACTAGGGACATGTTGGTGTCTATTATTCACACATGTATTACGATTTCCGGATAACACAATTATAGCATGAATAAAGACAATTATCATGAACAAGGAAATATAATAATATTTTATTATTGCCTCTAGGGCATATTTCCAACAGTCTCCCACTTGCACTAGAGTCAATAATCTAGTTACATTGTGATGAATCGAACACCCATGGAATTCTGGTGTTGATCATGTTTTGCTCTAGGAGAGAGGTTTAGTCAACGGATCTGCTACATTCAGGTCCGTATGTACTTTACAAATATCTATGTCTCCATCTTGAACATTTTCACGAATGGAGTTGAAGCGACGACGCTTGATGTGTTGGAAATATGCCCTAGAGGCAATAATAAATTGATTATTATTATATTTCCTTGTTCATGATATTCGTTTATTATCCATGCTAGAATTGTATTGATAGGAAACTCAGATACATGTGTGGATACATAAACAACACCATGTCCCTAGTAAGCCTCTAGTTGACTAGCTCGTTGATCAATAGATGGTTACGGTTTCCTGACCATGGACATTGGATGTCGTTGATAACGGGATCACATCATTAGGAGAATGATGTGATGGACAAGACCCAGTCCTAAGCATAGCTCTAGATCGTGTAGTTCGTATGCTAAAGCTTTTCTAATGTCAAGTATCATTTCCTTAGACCATGAGATTGTGCAACTCCCGGATACCGTAGGAGTGCTTTGGGTGTGCCAAACGTCACAACGTAACTGGGTGGCTATAAAGGTACACTACGGGTATCTCCAAAAGTGTCTGTTGGGTTGGCACGAATCGAGACTGGGATTTGTCACTCCGTGTGACGGAAAGGTATCTCTGGGCCCACTCGGTAGGACATCATCATAATGTGCACAATGTGATCAAGGAGTGGATCACGAGATGATTTGTTACGGAATGAGTAAAGAGACTTGCCGGTAACGAGATTGAACAAGGTATCGGGATACCGACGATCGAATCTCGGGCAAGTATCGTACCGCTAGACAAATGGAATTGTATACGGGATTGATTAAGTCCTTGACATCGTGGTTCATCCGATGAGATCATCGTGGAACATGTGAGAGCCAACATGGGTATCCAGATCCCGCTGTTGGTTATTGACCGGAGAACGTCTCGGTCATGTCTGCATGTCTCCCGAACCCGTAGGGTCTACACACTTAAGGTTCGATGACGCTAGGGTTATAAAGGAAGTTTGTATGTGGTTACCGAATGTTGTTCGGAGTCCCGGATGAGATCCCGGACATCACGAGGAGTTCCGGAATGGTCCGGAGGTAAAGATTTATATATGGGAAGTCCTGTTTTGGTCACCGGAAAAGTTTCGGGGTTTATCGGTAATGTACCGGGACCACCGGAGGGGTACGGGGGTCCACCGGGGGGGCCATGGGCCCCAGAGGCATACATGGGCCAAGTGTGAGAAGGCACCAGCCCCTAGGTGGGCTGGGACGCCTCCCACCATGGCCCATGCGCCTAGAGGGGAGAGGGGGCAAACCCTAAGGGCAGATGGGCCCTAAGGCCCATGCTCCCTGCGCCTCCCTCTCCTCCCCCTCTTGGCCGCCACCCCAAGACCCATCTAGGGCTGCCGCCCCTCTAGGGGTGGGAACCCTAGAGGGGGCGCACCCTCCTCCCCTTCCCCTATATATATGAGGCCTAGGGGCTGCCCAATACACGCGATTAGATCTCTCTCGTTGGTGCAGCCCTCCCTCTCTTCCTCCTCTCCCGTGGTGCTTGGCGAAGCCCTGCAGGATTGCCACGCTCCTCCACCACCACCACGCCGTTGTGCTGCTGCTGGATGGAGTCTTCCTCAACCTCTCCCTCTCTCCTTGCTGGATCAAGGCATGGGAGACGTCACCGGGCTGTACGTGTGTTGAACGCGGAGGTGCCGTCCGTTCGGCACTAGGATCTCCGGTGATTTGGATCACGACGAGTACGACTCCTTCAACCCCGTTCTCTTGAATGCTTCCGCTTAGCGATCTACAAGGGTATGTAGATGCACTCTCCTTCCCCTCGTTGCTGGTTTCTCCATAGATAGATCTTGGTGATACGTAGGAAAATTTTGAATTTCTGCTACGTTCCCCAATAGTGGCATCATGAGCTAGGTCTATTGCGTAGATTCTATGCACGAGTAGAACACAAAGTAGTTGTGGGCGTCGATTTTGTTCAATATGCTTACCGTTACTAGTCCAATCTTGATTCGGCGGCATTGTGGGATGAAGCGGCCCGGACCAACCTTACATGTACGCTTACGTGAGACCGGTTCCACCGACAAGCATGCACTAGTTGCATAAGGTGGCTGGCGGGTGTCTGTCTCTCCCACTTTAGTCAGATCGGATTCGATGAAAAGGGTCCTTATGAAGGGTAAATAGCAATTGGCATATCACGTTGTGGTCTTTGCGTAGGTAAGAAACGTTCTTGCTAGAAACCCATAGCAGCCACGTAAAACATGCAAACAACAATTAGAGGACGTCTAACTTGTTTTCGCAGGGTATGCTATGTGATGTGATATGGCCAAAGGATGTGATGAATGATATATGTGATGTATGAGATTGATCATGTTCTTGTAATAGGAATCACGACTTGCATGTCGATGAGTATGACAACCGGCAGGAGCCATAGGAGTTGTCTTAATTTATTTATGACCTGCGTGTCAACATAAACGTCATGTAATTACTTTACTATATTGCTAACCGTTAGCTGTAGTAGTAGAAGTAATAAGTTGGCGAGACAACTTCATGGAGACACGATGATGGAGATCATGATGATGGAGATCATGGTGTCATGCCGGTGATGATGATGATCATGGAGCCCCGAAGATGGAGATCAAAAGGAGCAATATGATATTGGCCATATCATGTCACTATTTGATTGCATGTGATGTTTATCATGTTTATACATCTTATTTGCTTAGAACAACGGTAGTAAATAAGATGATCCCTCATAATAATTTCAAGAAAGTGTTCCCCCTAATTGTGCACCGTTGCGACAGTTCGTTGTTTCGAAGCACCACGTGATGATCGGGCGTTAGATTCTTATGTTCACATACAATGGGTGTAAGCCAGATTTACACACGCGAAACACTTAGGTTGACTTGACGAGCCTAGCGTGTACAGACATGGCCTCGGAAAACAAGAGACCGAAAGGTCGAGCATGAGTCGTATGGTAGATACGATCAACATGAAGATGTTCACCGATGTTGACTAGTCCGTCTCACGTGATGATCGGACACGGCCTAGTTGACTCGGATCATGTAATCACTTAGATGACTAGAGGGATGTCTATCTGAGTGGGAGTTCATAAGATGAACTTGTTTATCCTGAACATAGTCAAAAGGAATTTTGCAAATTATGTCGTAGCTCGCGCTTCAGTTCTACGTTTTAGATATGTTCCTAGAGGAAATTTAGTTGAAAGTTGATAGTAGCAATTATGCGGACTAGGTCCGTAAACTGAGGATTGTCCTTATTGCTTCATAGAAGGCTTATGTCCTTAATGCACCGCTCAGTGTGCTGAACCTCGAACGTCGTCTGTGGATGTTGCGAACATCTAACATACACATTTTGATAACTACATGATAGTTCAGTTAAACGGTTTAGAGTTGAGGCACCGAAGACGGCTTTGAAACGTCACGAAACATATGAGATGTTTCGAGGGCTGAAATTGGAATTTCAGGCTCGTGCCCACGTCAAGAGGTATAAGACCTCCGGCGATTTTCTTAGCCTGCAAACTTAGGAGAAAAGCTCAATTGTTGAGCTTGTGCTCAGGTTGTCTGAGTACAACAATCATTTGAATCAAGTGGGAGTTGATCTTCCAGATGAGATAGTGATGTTTCTCCGAAGTCATTACCACCAAGCTGCTAGAGCTTCGTGATGAACTATAATATATCAGGGACATATATGATAATCCTTGAGATATTCGCGATGTTTGACACCACAAAAGTAGAAATCAAGAAGGAGCATCAATTGTTGATGGTTGGTGAAACCACTAGTTTCAAGAAGGGCAAGGGCAAGAAGGGATACTTCATGAAACGGCAATTCAGCTGCTGCTCTAGTGAAAACCCAAGGTTGAACCCAAACCCGAGACTAAGTGCTTCTGTAATAAGGGGAACAGCCACTGGAGCAGAATTACCCTAGATACTTGGTAGATTAGAAGGCTGGCAAGGTCGATAGAAGTATATTGGATATACATTGTGTTGATGTGTACTTTACTAGTACTCCTAGTAGCACCAGGGTATTAGATACCGGTTCGGTTTCTAAGTGTTAGTAACTCGAAATAAAAGCTATGGAATAAAACGGAGACTAGCTAAAGGTGAGCTGACGATATGTGTTGGAAGTGTTTCCAATGTTGATATGATCAAGCATCGCACGCTCCCTCTACCATCGAGATTGGTGTTAAACCTAATTGTTATTTGGTGTTTGCGTTGAGCATAGACATGATTGGATTATGTCTATCGCAATACGGTTATTCATTTAAAGAGAATAATAGTTACTCTGTTTGTTTGAATAATACCTTCAATGGTCTTGCACCTGAAATGAATGGTTTATTGAATCTCGATCGTAGTGATACACATGTTCATGCCAAAAGATATAAGATAGTAATGATAGTACCACCTACATGTGGCACTGCCATGTAAGTCATATCGGTATAAAACGCATGAAGAAGCTCCATGTTGATGGATCTTTGGACTCACTCATTTTTGAAAAGTTTGAGACATGCGAACCATGTCTATTGGTGTATATGCATGAAGAAACTCCATGCAAATGGACCGTTTGGACTCACTTGATTTTGAATCACTTGAGACATGCAAATCATACCACATGGGCAAGATGACTGAAAGCCTCGGTTTCAGTAAAATGGAACTAGAAAGCAACTTGCCGGAAGTAATACATTTTTGATGTGTGCAGTCCAATGAGTGCTGAGGCGTGTAGTGGATATCGTTATGTTCTTACTTCACAGATGATTTGAGTAGATGTTGAGTATATTTACTTGATGAATCACGAGTCTGAATTATTGAAAGGTTCAAGTAATTTCAGGGTGAAGTTGAAAGATCGTCGTGACAAGAGGATAAAAGATCTATGATATGATCATAGAGATGAATATCTGAATTACGAGTTTGGCACAGAATTAAGACATTGTGGAAATTGTTTCACAACTGATACAGCCTGGAACACCATAGTGTGATGGTGTGTCCGAACATCATAACTGCGCCATATTGGATATAATGCATACCATGATGTCTCTTATTGAATTACCACAATAATTTATGGGTTAGGCATTAGAGACAACCACATTCACTTTAAATAGGGACCACGTAATTCCGATGAGATGACACCGTATGAACTATGGTTTAGAGAAACCTAAGCTGTCATTTCTTAAAAGGTTTGGGGCAGCAACGCTTATGTGAAAAAGTTTCAGGCTGATAAGCTCAAACCCAAAGCGGATAAATGCATCTTCATAGGACACCCAAAACAGTTGGGTATACCTCCTGTCTCAGATCCGAAAGCAATAAAGGATTGTTTCTAGAATCGGGTCCTTTCTCGAGGAAAAGTTTCTCTCGAAAGAATTGAGTGGGAGGATGGTGGAGACTTGATGAGGTTATTGAACCGTCTCTTCAACTAGTGTGTGGCAGGGCACAAGGAGTTGTTCTTGTGGCACCTACACCAATTGAAGTGGAAGCTTATGATAGTGATCATGAAACTTCAGATCAAGTCACTACCAAACCTCGTGGGATGAGAAGGATGCGTACTACTTCAGAGTGGTACGTAATCCTGTCTTGGAAGTCATGTTGCTAGACAACAATGAACCTACGAGCTATGGAGAAGCGATGGTGGGCCTGGATTCCGATAAATGGCTCGAGGCCATAAAATCCGAGAGAGGATCCATGTATGAAAACAAAGTGTAGACTTTGGAAGAACTACTTGATGGTCATAAGGCTGTTAGGTACATATGGATTTTAAAAGGAAGACGGACAATGATGGTAAGTATCACCATTAAGAAAGCTCGACTTGTCGTTAAGATGTTTTCCGACAAGTTCAAGGAGTTGACTACGATGAGACTTTCTCACTCGTAGCGATGCTAAGAGTCTGTTGGAATTATATTAGCAACTACTGCATTATTTATGAATCTTGCAGATAGGATGTCAAAGCATTGTTTCCTCGACGTTTTTCTTGAGGAAAGGTTGTATGTGATACAACCGGAAGGTTTTGTCAATCCTGAAAGATTCTAATAAGTATGCAAAGCTCCAGCAATCCTTCTAAGCACTGGAGTAAGCATCTCGGAGTTGGAATGTATGCTTTGATAAGATGATCAAAGATTTTGGGTGTATACAAAGTTTATGAGAAACTTGTATTTCCAAAGAAGTGAGTGGGAGCACTATAGCATTTCTGATGAGTATATGTTGTTGACATATTGTTGATCAGAAATGACGTAGAATTTCTGGAAAGCATATAGGGTTATTTGGAAAGCATTTTTTCAATGGAAAGCCTGGATTAAGCTATTTGAACATTGAGCATCAAGATCTATAAGGATAGATCAAAACGCTTAATGGTACTTTCAAATGAGCACATTCCTTGACATGATCTTGAAGGTGTTCAAGATGGACCAGTCAAAGAAGGAGTTCTTGCCTGAGTTGTAAGGTATGAAGTTAAGACTTAAAGCTCGACCACAGCAGAATAGAGAGAAAGGACGAAGGTCGTCCCCTATGCTTAAGACATAGGCTCTACAGTATGCTATGCTGTGTTCCGCACCTGAAGTGTGCCTTGCCATGAGTCAGTCAAGGGGTACAAGAGTGATCCAAGAATGGATCACAGGACAGCGGTCAAAGTTATCCTTAGGAACTACTGTACTAAGGAATTTTCTCGATTATGGAGGTGGTAAAAGAGTTCGTCATAAAGGGTTACGCCGATGCAAACTTTGACACTAATCCAGATTATTCTGAATAGTAAACTGGATTCGTATAGTAGAACAGTTATTTGGAATAGATCCAAATAGAGCGTGGTAGCTGCATCTAGGAGATGACATAGAGATTTGTAAAGCACACACGGATCTGAAAGGTTCAGACCCGTTGACTATAACCTCTCTCACAAGCATAACATGATCAAACCCAGAACTCATCGAGTGTTAATCACATGGTAAATGTGAACTAGATTATTGACTCTAGTAAACTCTTTGGGTATTAGTCACATGGGGATGTGACCTTGAGTGTTAATCACATATCGATGTGAACTGGATTATTGACTCTAGTGCAAGTGGGAGACTGTTGGAAATATGCCCTAGAGGCAATAATAAATTGATTATTATTATATTTCCTTGTTCATGATATTCGTTTATTATCCATGCTAGAATTGTATTGATAGGAAACTCAGATACATGTGTGGATACATAGACAACACCATGTCCCTAGTAAGCATCTAGTTGACTAGCTCGTTGATCAATAGATGGTTACGGTTTCCTTACCATGGACATTGGATGTCGTTGATAACGGGATCACATCATTAGGAGAATGATGTGATGGACAAGACCCAGTCCTAAGCATAGCACTAGATCGTGTAGTTCGTATGCTAAAGCTTTTCTAATGTCAAGTATCATTTCCTTAGACCATGAGATTGTGCAACTCCCGGATACCGTAGGAGTGCTTTGGGTGTGCCAAACGTCACAACGTAACTGGGTGGCTATAAAGGTACACTACGGGTATCTCCAAAAGTGTCTGTTGGGTTGGCACGAATCGAGACTGGGATTTGTCACTCCGTGTGACGGAAAGGTATCTCTGGGCCCACTCGGTAGGACATCATCATAATGTGCACAATGTGATCAAGGAGT
>NC_053025.1:604626331-604639576 GCF_003073215.2 Triticum urartu
CGCAATGCTGAAAGCTGCGGAGGTAGAAACCAAAAAGGAGCATCAAGTGTTGATGGTTAACAAGACCACTAGTTTCAAGAAAAAGGGCAAAGGGAAGAAGAAGGGGAACTTCAAGAAGAACGGCAAGCAAGTTGCTGCTCAAGTGAAGAAGCCCAAGTCTGGTCCTAAGCCTGAGACTAAGTGTTTCTACCGCAAAGGGACTGATCACTGGAAGCGGAACTACCCCAAGTGATTGGCGGATAAGAAGGATGGCAAAGTGAATATAAGTATATTTGATATACATGTTATTGATGTGTGATTTACTAGTGTTTAATAGAAACCCCTCAGTATTTGATACTACTTCAGTTACTATGATTAGTAACTCGAAATGGGAGTTGCAGAATAAACAGAGACTAGTTAAGGATGAAGTGACGATGTGTGTTGGAAGTGGTTTCAAGATTGATATGATCATCATCGCACACTCCCTATACTTTCGGGATTAATGTTGAACCTAAATAAGTGTTATTTGGTGTTTGCGTTGAGCATGAATATGATTTGATCATGTTTATTGTGATACGGTTATTCATTTAAGTAAGAGAATAAATTGTTGTTCTGTTTACATGAATAAAACCTTATATGGTTACACACCCAATGAAAATGGTTCGTTGGATCTCGATCGTAGTGATACACATATTCATAATATTAAAACCAAAAGATGCAAAGTTAATAATGATGGTGCAATTTATTTGTGGCACTACCGTTTAGGTCATATTGGTGTAAAGCGCATGAAGAAAATCCATGCTGATGGGCTTTTGGAATCACTTGATTATGAATCACTTGATGCTTGCGAACCATGCCTCATGGGAAAGATGACTAAGACTCCGTTCTCCGAAACAATGGAGCGAGCAACTGACTTATTGGAAATAATACATACCGATGTATGCAATCCGATGAGTGTTGGAGCTCACGGCGGGATATCGTTATTTTCTGACCTTCACAGATGATTTGAGCAGATATGGGTATATCTACTTGATGAAACATAAGTCTGAAATATTTGAAAAGTTCATAAAATTTTAGAGTGAAGTGGAAAATCATCGTAACAAGAAAATAAAGTTTCTACGATCTGATCGTGGAGAAGAGTATTTGAGTTACGAGTTTGGTCTTCAGTTAAAACAATGTGAAATAGTTTCACTACTCACGCCACCTGGAACACCACAGCATAATGGTGTGTCCGAACGTCGTAACCGTACTTTATTGGATATAGTGCAATCTATGATGTTTCTTACCGATTTACCAACATCGTTTTGGGGTTATGCATTAAAGACAGCTGCATTCACATTTAAAAGGGCACCATCTAAGTCCGTTGAGACGACACAATCTGAACTGTGGTTTGGCAAGAAACCAAAGTTGTCGTTTCTTAAAGTTTGGGATTGTGATGCTTATATGAAAAAGTTTCATCCTGATAAGCTCAAACCCAAATCGGAGAAATATGTCTTCATAGGATACCCAAACGAATTTGTTGGGTACACCTTCTATCACAGATCCGAAGGCAAATTCGTTGCTGAGAATGGATCCTTTCCAGAGAAGGAGTTTCTCTCGAAAGAAGTGAGGGGAAAACTTGATAAGGTAATTGTACCTGCTCCCTTATTGGAAAGTAGTTCATCACAGAAATCCGTTCCTGTGACTACTAGACCGATTAGTGAGGAAGCTAATGATGATGATCATGTAACTTCGGATCAAGTTACTACCGAACCTCGTAAGTAAACCAGAGTGAGATCCGCACCAGAGTGGTACGGTAATCCAGTTCTGGAGGTCATGTTACTTGACCATGACGAGCCTACGAACTATGAGGAAGCGATGATGAGCCCAGATTCTGCGAAATGGCTTGAGGCCATGAAATATGAGATGAGATCCATGTATGAGAACAAAGTATGGACTTTGATTGACTTGCCCATTGATCGGCGAGCCATTGAGATTAAATGGATCTTCAAGAGGAAGACGGACGCTGATAGTAGTGTTACTATCTAGAAAGCTAGACTTGTCGAAAAAGGTTTTTGACAAAGTTCAAGGTGTTGACTACGATGAGATTTTCTCACTTGTATCGATGCTTAAAGTCTGTCCGAATCATGTTAGCAATTGCCGCATTTTATGAAATCTGGCAAATGGATAACAAAACTGCAATCCTTAATGGATTTCTTAAAGAAGAGTTGTATATGATGCAACCAGAAGGTTTTGTCAACCCTAAAGGTGTTAACAAAATATGCAAGCTCCAACGATCCATCTATGGACTAGTGCAAGCATCTCGGAGTTGGAATATACGCTTTGATAAGTTGATCAAAGCATATAGTTTTATACAGACTTGCGGTGAAGCCTGTATTTACAAGAAAGTGAGTGGGAGCACTACAACATTTCTGATAAGTATATGTGAATGACATATTGTTGATCGGAAATAATGTAGAATTATTCTGCAAAGCATAAAGGAGTGTTTTGAAAGAAGTTTTTCAAAAAAAGACCTCGATGAAGCTGCTTACATATTAAGCATCAAGATCTATAGAGATAGATCAAGACGCTTGATAAGTTTTTTCAATGAGTACATACCTTGACAATTTTTTGAAGTAGTTCAAAAATGGAACAGTCAAAGAAAGAGTTCTTGGCTGTGTTACAAGGTGTGAAATTGAGTAAGACTCAAAGCCCGACCACGGCAGAAGATAGAAAGAGAATGAAAGTCATTCCCTATGCCTCAGCCATAGGTTCTATAAAGTATGCCATGCTGTGTACCAGATCTATTGTATACCCTACACTGTGTTAAGAAAGGGAGTACAAGTGATATAAGAGTAGATCACTGGACATTGGTCAAAATTATCCTTAGTGGAATAAGGAAATATTTCTTGATTATGGAGGTGACAAAAGGTTCGTCGTAAAAAGTTACGTCGATGCAAGTTTTGACACAGATCTGGATGACTCTAAGTCTCGATCTAGATACATATTGAAAGTGGGAGCAATTAGCTAGAGTAGCTCCGTGCAGAGCATTGTAGACATAGAATTTGCAAAATACTTACGGATCTGTATGTGACAGACCCGTTGACTAAAATTATCTCACAAGCAAAACATGATCACACCTTAGTACTCTTTGGGTGTTAATCACATAAACGATGTGAACTAGATTACTGACTCTAGTAAACCCTTTGGGTATAGGTCACATGACGATGTGAACTATGAGTGTTAATCACATGGTGATGTGAACTCTTAGTGTTGAATCACATGGCGATGTGAACTAGATTATTGACTCTAGTGCAAGTGGGAGACTGAAGGAAATATGCCCTAGAGGCAATAATAAAGTTATTATTTATTTCCTTATATCATGATAAATGTTTATTATTCATGCTAGAATTGTATTAACCGGAAACATAATACATGTGTGAATACATAGACAAACAGAGTGTCACTAGTATGCCTCTACTTGACTAGCTCGTTAATCGAAGATGGTTATGTTTCCTAACCATAAACAAAAGAGTTGTTATTTGATTAACGGGATCACATCATTAGAAGAATGATGTGATTGACATGACCCATTCCATTAGCTTAGCACCCGATCGTTTAGTATGTTGCTATTGCTTTCTTCATGACTTATACATGTTCCTATGACTATGAGATTATGCAACTCCCGTTTGCCGGAGGAACACTTTGTGTGCTACCAAACGTCACAACGTAACTGGGTGATTATAAAGGAGCTCTACAGGTGTCTCCAAAGGTACATGTTGGGTTGGCGTATTTCGAGATTAGGATTTGTCACTCCGATTGTCGGAGAAGTATCTCTGGGCCCTCTCGGTAATGCACATCACATAAGCCTTGCAAGCATTGCAACTAATGAGTTAGTTGTGAGATGATGTATTATGGAACGAGTAAAGAGACTTGCCGGTAACGAGATTGAACTAGGTATTGTCGAAGGTTTGCCGGTATGTTACTTGCCCGAGATTCGATCGTCGGTATCTTAACCTTCGACAATCGGAGTAATACATCATCTCACAACTAACTCAATCTCGTTACCGGCAAGTCTCTTTACTCGTTCTGTAATACATCATCCCGCAACTAACTCATTAGTTGTAATGCTTGCAGGGCTTAAGTGATGTGCATTACCGAGAGGGCCCAGAGATACCTCTCCGACAATCGGAGTGACAAATCCTAATCTCGAAATACGCCAACCCAACATGTACCTTTGGAGACACCTGTAGAGCTCCTTTATAATCACCCAGTTACGTTGTGACGTTTGGTAGCACACAAAGTGTTCCTCTGGCAAACGGGAGTTGCATAATCTCATAGTCATAGGAACATGTATAAGTCATGAAGAAAGCAATAGAAACATACTAAACGATCGGGTGCTAAGCTAATGGAATGGGTCATGTCAATCAGATCATTCAACTAATGATGTGATCCTGTTAATCAAATAACAACTCTTTGTCCATGGTTAGGAAACATAACCATCTTTGATTAACGAGCTAGTCAAGTAGATGCATACTAGTGACACTCTGTTTGTCTATGTATTCACACATGTATTATGTTTCCGGTTAATACAATTCTAGCATGAATAATAAACTTTTATCATGATATAAGGAAATAAATAATAACTTCATTATTGCCTCTAGGGCATATTTCCTTCAGTCTCCCACTTGCACTAGAGTCAATAATCTGCATTACACAGTAATGATTCTAACACCCATGGAGCCTTGGTGCTGATCATGTTTTGCTCATGGAAGAGGCTTAGTCGACGGGTCTGCAACATTCAGATCCGTATGTATCTTGCAAATCTCTATGTCTCCCACCTGAACTAGATCCCGGATGGAATTGAAGCGTCTCTTGATGTGCTTGGTTCTCTTGTGAAATCTGGATTCCTTCGCCAAGGCAATTGCACCAGTATTGTCACAAAAGATTTTCATTGGACCCGATGCACTAGGTATGACACCTAGATCGGATATGAACTCCTTCATCCAGACTCCTTCATTCGCTGCTTCCGAAGCAACTATGTATTCCGCTTCACACGTAGATCCCGCCACGACGCTCTGTTTAGAACTGCACCAACTGACAGCTCCACCGTTTAATGTAAACACGTATCCGGTTTGCGATTTAGAATCGCCCGGATCAGTGTCAAAACTTGCATCAACTTAACCGTTTACGATGAGCTCTTTGTCACCTCCACATATGAGAAACATATCCTTAGTCCTTTTCAGGTACTTCAGGATGTTCTTGACCGCTGTCCAGTGATCCACTCCTGGATTACTTTGGTACCTCCCTACTAGACCTATAGCAAGGCACACATCAGGTCTGGTACACATCATTGCATACATGATAGAGCCTATGGCTGAAGCATAGGGAACATCTTTCATTTTCTCTCTATCTTCTGCAGTGGTCGGGCATTGAGTCTGACTCAACTTCACACCTTGTAACACAGGCAAGAACCCTTTCTTTGCTTGATCCATTTTGAACTTCTTCAAAATCTTGTCAAGGTATGTGCTTTGTGAAAGTCCAATTAAACGTCTTGATCTATCTCTATAGATCTTTATGTCTAATATGTAAGCAGATTCACCGAGGTCTTTCATTGAAAAACTCTTATTCAAGTATCCCTTTATGCTATCCAGAAATTCTATATCATTTCCAATCAGTAATATGTCATCCACATATAATATCAGAAATGCTACAGAGCTCCCACTCACTTTCTTGTAAATACAACCTTCTCCAAAAGTCTGTATTAAACCAAATGCTTTGATCACACTATCAAAGCGTTTATTCTAACTCCGAGAGGCTTGCACCAGTCCATAAATGGATCGCTGGAGCTTGCACACTTTGTTAGCTCTCTTTGGATCGATAAAACCTTCCGGTTGCATCATATACAACTCTTCTTCCAGAAATCCATTCAGGAATGCAGTTTTGACATCCATCTGCCAAATTTCATAATCATAAAATGCGGCAATTGCTAACATGATTCGGACAAACTTAAGCATCGCTACGGGTGAGAAGGTCTCATCGTAGTCAACCCCTTGAACTTGCCGAAACCCTTTTGCGACAAGTCGAGCTTTGTAGACAGTAATATTACCGTCGGCGTCAGTCTTCTTCTTGAAGATCCATTTATTCTCAATTGCTTGCCGATCATTGGGCAAGTCAACCAAAGTCCACACTTTGTTCTCATACATGGATCCCATCTCAGATTTCATGGCTTCAAGCCATTTTGCGGAATATGGGCATACCATCGCTTCTTCATAGTTCGTAGGTTCATCATGATCTAGTAGCATGACTTCCAGAACTGGATTACCGTACCACTCTGGCGCAGATCTCACTCTGGTTGATCTACGAGGTTCAGTAGTATCTTGTTCTGAAGTTTCATGATCATTATCATTAGCTTCCTCACTAATTGGTGTAGGTGTCATAGAAACAGTTTTCTGTGATGCACTACTTTCCAATAAGGGATCAGGTACAGTTACCTCATCAAGTTCTACTTTCCTCCCACTCACTTCTTTCGAGAGAAACTCCTTCTCCAGAAAGTTTCCGAACTTAGCAACAAAAGTCTTGCCTTCGGATCTGTGATAGAAGGTGTATCCAATAGTCTCCTTTGGATATCCTATGAAGACACATTTCTCCGATTTGGGTTCGAGCTTATCAGGTTGAAGCTTTTTCACATAAGCATCGCAGCCCCAAACTTTCAGAAACGACAACTTTGGTTTCTTGCCAAACCATAGTTCATAAGGCGGCGTCTCAACGGATTTTGATGGTGCCCTATTTAACGTGAATGCGGCCGTCTCCAAAGTATAACCCCAAAACGATAGCGGTAAATCAGTAAGAGACATCATAGATCACACCATATCTAGTAAAGTAAGATTACGGTGTTCGGACACACCATTACGCTGTGGTGTTCCGGGTGGCGTGAGTTGCGAAACTATTCCGCATTGTTTCAAATGTACACCAAACTCATAACTCAAATATTCTCCTCCACGATCAGATCGTAGAAACTTTATTTTCTTGTTACGATGATTTTCAACTTCACTCTAAAATTCTTTGAACTTTTCAAACGTTTCAGACTTATGTTTCATTAAGTAGATATATCCATATCTGCTTAAGTCATCTGTGAAGGTGAGAAAATAACGATATCCGCCACGAGCCTCAATATTCATCGGACCACATACATCAGTATGTATGATTTCCAACAAATCTGTTGCTCTCTCCATAGTACCGGAGAACGGCATTTTAGTCATCTTGCTCATGAGGCACGGTTCGCAAGTACCAAGTGATTCATAATCAAGTGGTTCCAAAAGTCCATCAGTATGGAGTTTCTTCATGCGCTTTACACCGATATGACCTAAACGGCAGTGCCATAAATAAGTTGCACTATCTTTATCAACTCTGCATCTTTTGGCTTCAACATTATGAATATGTGTGTTACTACTATCGAGATTGAATAAGAATAGACCACTCTTCAAGGGTGCATGACCATAAAAGATATTACTCATATAAATAGAACAACCATTATTCTCTGATTTAAATGAATAACCGTATCGCATCAAACAAGATCCAGATATAATGTTCATGCTTAACGCTGGCACCAAATAACAATTATTTAGGTCTAATATTAACCCCGAAGGTAGATGTAGAGGTAGCGTGCCGACCGCGATCACATCGACTTTGGAACCGTTTCCCACGCGCATCGTCACCTCGTCCTTAGCCAATCTTCGCTTAATTCGTAGTCCCTGTTTTGAGTTGCAAATATTAGCAACAGAACCAGTATCAAATACCCAGGTGCTACTGCGAGCATTAGTAAGGTACACATCAATAACATGTATATCACATATACCTTTGTTCACCCTGCCATCCTTCTTATCCGCCAAATACTTGGGGCGGTTCCGCTTCCAGTGACCAGTCTGCTTGCAGTAGAAGCACTCAGTTTCAGGCTTAGGTCCAGACTTGGGTTTCTTCTCTTGATCAGCAACTTGCTTGGTGTTCTTCTTGAAGTTCCCCTTCTTCTTCCCTTTGCCCTTTTTCTTGAAACTAGTGGTCTTGTTAACCATCAACACTTGATGCTCCTTTTTGGTTTCTACCTCCGCAGCTTTCAGCATTGCGAAGAGCTCGGGAATAGTCTTATTCATCCCTTGCATATTATAGTTCATCACGAAGCTCTTGTAGCTTGGTGGCAGTGATTGGAGAATTCTGTCAATGACGCAATCATCTGGAAGATTAACTCCCATTTGAATCAAGTGATTATTATACCCAGACATTTTGAGTATATGCTCACTGACAGAACTGTTCTCCTCCATCTTGCAGCTATAGAACTTATTGGAGACTTCATATCTCTCAATCCGGGCATTTGCTTGAAATATTAACTTCAACTCCTGAAACATCTCATATGCTCCATGACGTTCAAAACGTCGTTGAAGTCCCGGTTCTAGGCCGTAAAGCATGGCACACTGAACTATCGAGTAGTCATCAGCTTTGCTCTGCCAGATGTTCACAACATCTGGTGTTGCTCCTGCAGCAGGCCTGGCACCTAGCGGTGCTTCCAGGACGTAATTCTTCTGTGCAGCAATGAGGATAATTCTCAAGTTACGGACCCAGTCCGTGTAATTGCTACCATCATCTTTCAACTTTGCTTTCTCAAGGAACGCATCAAAATTCAACGGAACAACAGCACGGGCCATTTATCTACAATCATACATAAACAAGCAAGATACTATCAGGTACTAAGTTCATGATAAATTTAGGTTCAATTAATCATATTACTTAAAGAACTCCCACTTAGATAGACATCTCTCTAATCCTCTAAGTGATTACGTGATCCAAATCAACTAAATCATGTCTGATCATCACGTGAGATGGAGTAGTTTCATTGGTGAACATCACTATGTTGATCATATCTACTATATGATTCACGCTCGACCTTTCGGTCTTTGTGTTCCGAGGCCATATCTGTATATGCTTGGCTCGTCAAGTATAACCTGAGTATTCCGCGTGTGCAACTGTTTTGCACCCGTTGTATTGAACGTAAAGCCTATCACACCCGATCATCACGTGGTGTCTCAGCACGAAGAACTTTCACAACGGTGCATACTCAGGGAGAACACTTCTTGATAATTAGCGAGAGATCATCTTATAATGCTACCGTCAATCAAAGCAAGATAAGATGCATAAAAGATAAACATCACATGCAATCAATATAAGTGATATGATATGGCCATCATCATCTTGTGCTTGTGATCTCCATCTCCGAAGCACCGTCATGATCACCATCGTCACCGGCGCGACACCTTGATCTCCATCATAGCATCGTTGTCGTCTCGCCAATCTTATGCTTCCACGACTATCGCTACCGCTTAGTGATAAAGTAAAGCATTACAGCGTGATTACATTGCATACAATAAAGCGACAACCATATGGCTCCTGCCAGTTGCCGATAACTTGGTTACGAAACATGATCATCTCATACAATAAAATTTAGCATCATGTCTTGACCATATCACATCACAACATGCCCTGCAAAAACAAGTTAGACGTCCTCTACTTTGTTGTTGCATGTTTTACGTGGCTGCTACGGGCTTAAGCAAGAACCAATCTTACCTACGCATCAAAACCACAACGATAGTTTGTTAAGTTGGTGTTGTTTTAACCTTCACAAGGACCGGGCGTAGCCACACTCGGTTCAACTAAAGTTGGAGAAACTGTCACCCGCAAGCCACCTATGTGCAAAGCATGTCGGGAGAACCGGTCTCGCGTAAGCGTACGCGTAATGTCGGTCCAGGCCGCTTCGTCCAACAATACCACCGAACCGAAGTATGACATGCTGGTAAGCAGTATGACTTATATCGCCCACAACTCACTTGTGTTCTACTCGTGCATATAACATCAACATATAAAACCTAGGCTCTGATACCACTGTTGGGTAACATAGTAATTTCAAAAAAATTCCTACGCACACGCAAGATCATGGTGATGCATAGCAACGAGAGGGGAGAGTGTGATCTACGTACCCTTGTAGATCGACAACGGAAGCGTTAACTTGGTTGATGTAGTCGTACGTCTTCACGGCCCGACTGATCAAGCACCGAAACTACGGCACCTCCGAGTTCTAGCACACGTTCAGCTCGATGACGATCCCCGGACTCCGATCCAGCAAAGTGACGGGGAAGAGTTCCGTCAGCACGACGGCGTGGTGACGATCTTGATGTACTACTGTCGCAGGGCTTCGCCTAAGCACTGCTACAATATTATCGAGGACTATGGTGGAAGGGGGCACCGCACACGGCTAAGAATATGATCACGTGGATCAACTTATGTCCTTAGGGGTGCCCCTTGCCTCCGTATATAAAGGTTCAAAGGGGGGGCGGCCAAGAGGAGGCGCGCCAGGTGGAGTCCTACTCCCTCCGGGAGTAGGACTCCCCCTTTCCTAGTTGGAATAAGATTCGTGGAGGGGGGGAAAGAGGAGAGAGAGGAGGAAGGGGGGCCGACCCCCTCTACTTGTCCTATTCGGACCAAGGGGGGGAGGGGCGCGCGGCCCATCTCTGGCCACCTCTCCTCTCTTCCACTAAGGCCCACTAAGGCCCATATACCTCCCGGGGGGTTCCGGTAACCTCCCGGTAATCCGGTAAAATCCCGATTTCACCCGGAACACTTCCGATATCCAAACATAGGCTTCCAATATATCAATCTTTATGTCTCGACCATTTTGAGACTCCTCGTCATGTCCGTGATCACATTCGGGACTCCGAACAACCTTAGGTACATCAAAACGCATAAACTCATAATATAACTGTCATCGAAACCTTAAGCGTGCGGACCGTACGGGTTCGAGAACAATGTAGACCGAGACACGTCTCCGGTCAATAACCAATAGCGGGACCTGGATGCCCATATTGGTTCCTACATATTCTACGAAGATCTTTATCGGTCAGACCGCATAACAACATACGTTGTTCCCTTTGTCATCGGTATGTTACTTGCCCGAGATTCGATCGTCGGTATCCTATACCTAGTTCAACCTCGTTACCGGCAAGTCTCTTTACTCGTTCTGTAATACATCATCCCGCAACTAACTCATTAGTTGCAATGCTTGCAAGGCTTAAGTGATGTGCATTACCGAGAGGGCCCAGACATACCTCTCCGATAATCGGAGTGACAAATCCTAATCTCGAAATACGCCAACCCAACATGTACCTTTGGAGACACCTGTAGAGCTCCTTTATAATCACCCAGTTACGTTGTGACGTTTGATAGCACACAAAGTGTTCCTCTGGCAAACGGGAGTTGCATAATCTCATAGTCATAGGAACATGTATAAGTCATGAAGAAAGCAATAGCAACATACTAAACGATCGGGTGCTAAGCTAATGGAATGGGTCATGTCAATCACATCATTCAACTAATGATTTGATCCCGTTAATCAAATAACAACTCTTTGTCCATGGTTAGGAAACATAACCATCTTTGATTAACGAGCTAGTCAAGTAGAGGCATACTAGTGACACTCTGTTTGTCTATGTATTCACACATGTATTATGTTTCCGGTTAATACAATTCTAGCATGAATAATAAACTTTTATCATGATATAAGGAAATAAATAATAACTTTATTATTGCCTCTAGGGCATATTTCCTTCAATAGGCTCTATGTTCAAATACAACGGGTGCAAAACAGTTGCACACGCGGAATACTCAGGTTATACTTGACGAGCCAAGCATATACAGATATGGCCTCGGAACACGGAGATCGAAAGGTTGAGTGTGAATCATATAGTAGATATGATCAACATAGTGATGTTCACCATTGAAACTACTCCATCTCACGTGATGATCGGACATGGTTTAGTTGATTTGGATCACGTGATCACTTAGAGGATTAGAGGGATGTCTATCTAAGTGGGAGTTCTTAAGTAATATGATTAATCGAACTTTAATTTATCATGAACTTAGTCCTGGTAGTATTAGCATATCTATGTTGTAGATCAATAGCTCACGTTGTTGTTTTCATATGTTTATTTTGATATGTTCCTAGAGAAAATTGTGTTGAAAGATGTTAGTAGCAATGATGCGGATTGGATCCGTGATCTGAGGTTTATCCTCATTGCTGCAGAGAAGAATTATGTCCTTGATGCACCGCTAGGTGACAGACCTATTGCAGGAGCATATGCAGATGTTATGAATGTTTGGCTAGCTCAATATGATGACTACTTGATAGTTTAGTGCACCATACTTAACGGCTTAGAATCGGGACTTCAAAGACGTTTTGAACGTCATGGACCATATGAGATGTTCCAGGAGTTGAAGTTAATATTTCAAGCAAATACCCGAGTTGAGAGATATTAAGTCTCCAACAAAGTTCTATAGCTAAAAGATGGAGGAGAATCGCTCAACTAGTGAGCATGTGCTCAGATTGTCTGGGTACTACAATCGCTTGAATCAAGTGGGAGTTAATCTTCCAGATAAAATAGTGATTGACAGAATTCTCTAGTCACCATCACCAAGTTAGTAGAACTTCGTGATGAACTATAATATGCAAGGGATAACGGAAACGATTCCCAAGCTCTTCGTGATGCTAAAATCGACGAAGGTAGAAATCAAGAAAAACATCAAGTGTTGATGGTAGACAAGACCACTAGTTTCAAGAAAAGGGCAAAAGGAAGAAGGGGAACTTCAAGAAGAACGGCAAGCAAGTTGCTGCTCAAGTGAAGAAGCCCAAGTCTGGTCCTAAGCCTGAGACTAAGTGTTTCTACCGCAAAGGGACTGATCACTGGAAGCGGAACTACCCCAAGTGATTGGCGGATAAGAAGGATGGCAAAGTGAATATAAGTATATTTGATATACATGTTATTGATGTGTGATTTACTAGTGTTTAATAGAAACCCCTCAGTATTTGATACTACTTCAGTTACTATGATTAGTAACTCGAAATGGGAGTTGCAGAATAAACAGAGACTAGTTAAGGATGAAGTGACGATGTGTGTTGGAAGTGGTTTCAAGATTGATATGATCATCATCGCACACTCCCTATACTTTCGGGATTAATGTTGAACCTAAATAAGTGTTATTTGGTGTTTGCGTTGAGCATGAATATGATTTGATCATGTTTATTGTGATACGGTTATTCATTTAAGTAAGAGAATAAATTGTTGTTCTGTTTACATGAATAAAACCTTATATGGTTACACACCCAATGAAAATGGTTCGTTGGATCTCGATCGTAGTGATACACATATTCATAATATTAAAACCAAAAGATGCAAAGTTAATAATGAT
>NC_053025.1:604640576-604654436 GCF_003073215.2 Triticum urartu
GTAGCGGTGCTTAGGCGAAGCCCTGCGACGGTAGTACATCAAGATCGTCACCACGCCGTCGTGCTGACGGAACTCTTCCCCGACACTTTGCTGGATCGGAGTCCGGGGATCGTCATCGAGCTGAACGTGTGCTAGAACTCGGAGGTGGCGTAGTTTCGGTGCTTGATCGGTCGGGCCGTGAAGACGTACGACTACATCAACTGCGTTGTGCTAACGCTTCCGCTGTCGATCTACAAGGGTACATAGATCACACTCTCCCCTCTCGTTGCTATGCATCACCATGATCTTGCG
Organism: Triticum urartu; assembly: GCF_003073215.2. NCBI lineage: Eukaryota > Viridiplantae > Streptophyta > Magnoliopsida > Poales > Poaceae > Triticum > Triticum urartu. Next base: position 604,640,868 of record NC_053025.1, read on the forward strand.
TGTGCGTAGGAAATTTTTTGAAATTACTACGTTCCCCAACAATGGCATCCGAGCCTATGTTTTATGTGTTGATGTTATATGCACGAGTAGAACACAAGTGAGTTGTGGGCGATATAAGTCATACTGCTTACCAGCATGTCATACTTTGGTTCGGTGGTATTGTTGGACGAAGCGGCCCGGACCGACATTACGCGTACGCTTACGCGAGACCGGTTCTCCCGACATGCTTTGCACAAAGGTGGCTAGCGGGTGTCAGTTTCTCCAACTTTAGTTGAACCGAGTGTGGCTATGCCCGGTCCTTGCGAAGATTAAAACAGCACCAACTTGACAAACTATCGTTGTGGTTTTGATGCGTAGGTAAGATTGGTTCTTGCTTAAGCCCGTAGCAGCCACGTAAAACTTGCAACAGCAAAGTAGAGGACGTCTAACTTGTTTTTGCAGGGCATGTTGTGATGTGATATGGTCAAGACATGATGCTAAATTTTATTGTATGAGATGATCATGTTTTGTAACCGAGTTATCGGCAACTGGCAGGAGCCATATGGTTGTCGCTTTATTGTAGGCAATGCAATCGCGCTGTAATGCTTTACTTTATCACTAAGCGGTAGCGATAGTCGTGGAAGCATAAGATTGGCGAGACGACAATGATGCTACGATGGAGATCAAGGTGTCGCGCCGGTGACGATGGTGATCACGACGGTGCTTCGAAGATGGAGATCACAAGCACAAGATGATGATGGCCATATCATATCACTTATATTGATTGCATGTGATGTTTATCTTTTATGCATCTTATCTTGCTTTGATTGACGGTAGCATTATAATATGATCTCTCACTAATTATCAGGAAGTATTCTCCCTGAGTATGCACCTTTGCGAAAGTTCTTCGTGCTGAGACACCACGTGATGATCGGGTGTGATAGGCTCTACGTTCAAATACAACGGGTGCAAAACAGTTGCACACGCGGAATACTCAGGTTATACTTGACGAGCCAAGCATATACAGATATGGCCTCGGAACACGGAGACCGAAAGGTCGAGCATGAATCATATAGTAGATATGATCAACATAGTGATGTTCACCAATGAAACTACTCCATCTCACGTGATGATCGGACATGGTTTAGTTGATTTGGATCACGTAATCACTTAGAGGATTAGAGGGATGTCTATCTAAGTGGGAGTTCTTTAAGTAATATCATTAATTGAACCAAAATTTATCATGAAACTTAGTACCTGATAGTATCTTGCTTGTTTATGTTTGATTGTAGATAGATGGCCCGTGCTGTTGTTCCGTTGAATTTTAATGCGTTCCTTGAGAAAGCAAAGTTGAAAGATGATGGTAGAAATTACACGAACTGGGTCCGTAACTTGAGGATTATCCTCATTGCTACATAGAAGAATTACGTCCTGGAAGCACCGCTGGGTGCCAAGCCTGCTGCTAGAGCAACACCTGATGTTATGAATGTCTGGCAGAGCAAAGCTGATGAGTACTCGATAGTTCAGTGTGCCATGCTTTACGGCTTAGAATCGGGACTTCAACGACGTTTTGAACGTCATGGAGCATATGAGATGTTCCAGGAGTTGAAGTTAATATTTCAAGCAAATGCCCGGATTGAGAGATATGAAGTCTCCAATAAGTTCTATAGCTGTAAGATGGAGGAGAACAGTTCTGTCAGTGAGCATATACTCAAAATGTCTGGGTATAATAATCACTTGATTCAATTGGGAGTTAATCTTCCAGATGATTGTGTCATTGACAGAATTCTCCAATCACTGCCACCAAGCTACAAGACCTTCGTGATGAACTATAATATGCAAGGGATGAATAAGACTATTCCCGAGCTCTTCGCAATGCTGAAAGCTGCGGAGGTAGAAATCAAGAAGGAGCATCAAGTGTTGATGGTCAATAAGACCACTACTTTCAAGAAAAAGGGCAAAGGGAAGAAGAAGGGGAACTTCAAAAAGAACAGCAAGCAAGTTGCTACTCAAGAGAAGAAACCCAAACCTGGACCTAAGCCTGAAACTGAGTGCTTCTATTGGAAGCAGACTGGTCACTGGAAGCGGAATTGCCCCAAGTATTTGGCGGATAAGAAGGATGGCAAGGTGAACAAAGGTATATGTGATATACATGTTATTGATGTGTACCTTACTAATGCTCGCAGTAGCACCTGGGTATTTGATACTGGTTCTGTTGCTAATATTTGCAACTCGAAACAGGGACTACGGATTAAGCGAAGATTGGCTAAGGACGAGGTGACGATGCGCGTGGGAAATGGTTCCAAAGTCGATGTGATCGCAGTCGACACGCTACCTCTACATCTACCTTCGGGATTCGTATTAGACCTAAATAATTGTTATTTGGTGCCAGCGTTAAGCATGAACATTATATCCAGATCTTGTTTGATGCGAGACGGTTATTCATTTAAATCTGAGAATAATGGTTGTTCTATTTATATGAGTAATATCTTTTATGGTCATGCACCCTTAAAGAGTGGTCTATTCTTATTGAATCTCGATAGTAGTGATACACATATTCATAGTGTTGAAGCCAAAAGATGCAGAGTTGATAATGATAGTGCAACTTATTTGTGGCACTGCCGTTTGGGTCATATCGGTGTAAAGCGCATGAAGAAACTCCATACTGATGGGCTTTTGGAACCACTTGATTATGAATCACTTGGTACTTGCGAACCGTGCCTTATGGTTAAGATGACCAAATCGCCGTTCTCCGGTACTATGGAGAGAGCAACAGATTTGTTGGAAATCATACATACAGATGTATGTTGTCCGATGAATGTTGAGGCTCGTGGCGGATATCGTTATTTTCTCACCTTCACATATGATTTGAGCAGATATGGTTATATCTACTTAATGAAACATAAGTCTGAAACATTTGAAAAGTTCAAAGAATTTCAGAGTGAAGTTGAAAATCATCGTAACAAGAAAATAAAGTTTCTATGATCTGATCGTGGAGGAGAATATTTGAGTTACGAGTTTGGTGTACATTGAAAAATTGTGGAATAGTTTCGCAACTCACGCCACCTGGAACACCACAGCGTAATGGTGTGTTCGAACGTCGTAATCGTACTTTACTAGATATGGTGCGATCTATGATGTCTCTTACTGATTTACTGCTATCGTTTTGGGGGTATGCTCTAGAGATGGCCGCATTCACGTTAAATAGGGCACCATCAAAATCCGTTGAGACGACGCCTTATGAACTGTGGTTTGGCAAGAAACCAAAGTTTTCGTTTTTAAAAGTTTGGGGCTGCGATGCTTATGTGAAAAAGCTTCAACCTGATAAGCTCGAACCCAAATCGGAGAAATGTGTCTTCATAGGATATCCAAAGGAAACTATTGGATACACCTTCTATCACAGATCCGAAGGCAAGACTTTTGTTGCTAAGTTCGGAAACTTTCTAGAGAAGGAGTTTCTCTCGAAAGAAGTGAGTGGGAGGAAAGTAGAACTTGACGAGGTAACTGTACCTGCTCCCTTATTGGAAAGTAGTGCATTACAGAAACCTGTTTCTGTGACACCTACACCAGTTAGTGAGGAAGCTAATGATGATGATCATGAAACTTCAGAACAAGATACTACTGAACCTCGTAGATCAACCAGAGTGAGATCCGGGCCAGAGTGGTATGGTAATCCTGTTCTGGAAGTCATGCTACTAGATCATGATGAACCTACGAACTATGAAGAAGCGATGGTGAGCCCAGATTCCGCAAAATGGCTTGAAGCCATGAAATCTGAGATGGGATCCATGTATGAGAACAAAGTATGGACTTTGGTTGACTTGCCCGATGATCGGCAAGCAATTGAGAATAAATGGATCTTCAATAAGAAGACTGACACTGACGGTAATATTACTGTCTACAAAGCTCGACTTGTCGCAAAAGGTTTTTGGCAAGTTCAAGGGATTGACTATGATGAGACCTTCTCACCCATAGCGATGCTTAAGTCTGTCCGAATCATGTTAGCAATTGCCGCATTTTATGATTATGAAATTTGGCAAATGGATGTCAAAACTGCATTCCCGAATGGATTTCTGCAAGAAGAGTTGTATATGATGCAGCCGGAAGGTTTTGTCGATCCAAAGGGAGCTAACAAAGTGTGCAAGCTCCAGCGATCCATTTATGGACTGGTGCAAGCCTCTCGGAGTTGGAATAAACGCTTTGATAGTGTGATCAAAGCATTTGGTTTTGTACAGACTTTCGAGAAGCCTGTATTTACAAGAAAGTGAGTGGGAGCTCTATAGCATTTCTGATATTATATGTAGATGACATATTGCTAATCGGAAATGATATAGAATTTCTGGATAGCATAAAAGGATACTTGAATAAGAGTTTTTCAACGAAAGACCTCGGTGAAGCTGCTTACATATTGGGCATTAAGATCTATAGAGATAGATCAAGACGCTTAATTGGACTTTCACAAAGCACATACCTTGACAAAGTTTTGAAGAAGTTCAAAATGGATCAAGCAAAGAAAGGATTCTTGCCTGTGTTACAAGGTGTGAAATTGAGTAAGACTCAATCCCCGACCAATGCAGAAGATAGAGAGAAAATGAAAGATATTCCCTATGCTTCAGCCATAGGCTCTATCATGTATGCAATGTTGTGTACCAGACCTGATGTGTGTCTTGCTATAAGTCTAGCAGGGAGGTACCAAAGTAATCCAGGAGTGGATCACTGGACAGCGGTCAAGAACATCCTGAAATACCTAAAAAGTACTAAGGATATGTTTCTCATATATGGAGGTGACAAAGAGCTCATCGTAAATGGTTACGTTGATGCAAGCTTTGACACTGATACGGACGATTCTAAATCGCAAATCGGATACGTGTTTACATTAAACGGTGGAGCTGTCGGTTGGTGCAGTTCTAAACAAAGCGTTGTGGCGGGATCTACATGTGAAGCGGGGTACATAGCTACTTCGGAAGCAGCAAACGAAGGAGTCTAGATGAAGGAGTTCATATCCGATCTAGGTGTCATACCTAGTGCATCGGGTCCAATGAAAATCTTTTGTGACAATACTGGTGCAATTGCCTTGGCAAAGGAATCCAGATTTCACAAGAGAACCAAGCACATCAAGAGACACTTCAATTCCATCCGGGATCTAGTCCAGGTGGGAGACATAGAGATTTGCAAGATACATACTGATCTAAATATAGCAGACCCATTGACTAAGCCTCTTCCACGAGCAAAACATGATCAGCACCAACGCTCCATGGGTGTTAGAACCATTACTGTGTAATCTAGATTATTGACTCTAGTGCAAGTGGGAGACTGAAGGAAATATGCCCTAGAGGCAATAATAATGTTATTATTTTATTTCCTTATATCATGATAAATGTTTATTATTCATGCTAGAATTGTATTATCCGGAAACATAATACTTGTGTGAATACATAGACAAACCACAGAGTGTCACTAGTATGCCTCTACTTGACTAGCTCGTTAATCAAAGATGGTTATGTTTCCTAACCATGAACAAAGAGTTGTTATTTGATTAACGGGATCACATCATTAGGAGAATGATGTGATTGACATGACCCATTCCATTAGCTTAGCACCCGATCATTTAATATGTTGCTATTGCTTTCTTCATGAATTATACATGTTCCTATGACTATGAGATTATGCAACTCCCGTTTGCCAGAGGAACACTTTGTGTGCTACCAAACGTCACAACGTAACTGGGTGATTATAAAGGAGCTCTACAGGTGTCTCCAAAGGTAGATGTTGGGTTGGCGTATTTCAATATTAGGATTTGTCACTCCGATTGTCGGAGAGGTATCTCTGGGCCCTCTCGGTAATGCACATCACATAAGCCTTGCAAGCATTACAACTAATGAGTTAGTTGCAAGATGATGTATTACGAAACGAGTAAAGAGACTTGCCAGTAACGAGATTGAACTAGGTATTGAGATACCAACGATCGAATCTCGGGCAAGTAACATACCGATGACAAAGGGAACAACGTATGTTGTTATGCGGTCTGACCGATATAGATCTTCGTAGAATATGTGGGAGCCAATATGAGCATCCAGGTTCCGCTATTGGTTATTGACCGGAGACGTGTCTCGGTCATGTCTACATTGTTCTCGAACCCGTAGGGTCCGCACGCTTAAGGTTTTGATGACAGTTATATTATGAGTTTATGCATTTTGATGTACCGAAGTTTGTTCGGAGTCCCGGATGTGATCACGGACATGACGAGGAGTCTCGAAATGGTCGAGACGTAAAGATTGATATATTGGAAGCCTATATTTGGACATCGGAATCATTCCGGGTGAAATTGGCATTTTTCCGGAGTACCGGGGGGTTACCGGAACCCCCCCGGGGGTTTATTGGGCCTACATGGGCCTTGAGGAAGAAGAGAGAAGGAGGCAAGAGGTGGCCGCGCGCCCCTCCCCTTCCTAGTCCGAATAGGACAAGGGAAGGGGGCGCCCCCCCCCCCTTTCCTTCCTCTCTTCCACCTCTTTCCCCTCTCTCCTTGTCCAACTAGGGGTCCTACTCCCGATGGGAGTAGGACTCCCCGTTGGCGCGCCCACCTTGGCCGGCCGCCCCCTCTCCCTGGCTCCTTTATATACTGAGGCAAGGGGCACCCCAGATAGACACAAGTTGATCCACGTGATCTATTCCTTAGCCGTGTGTGGCGCCCCCAGCCACCATAGTCCTCGATAATATTGTAGCGGAGTTTAGTGTAGCGGTGCTTAGGCGAAGCCTGCGACGGTAGAACATCAAGATCGTCACCCCGTCTGTGCTGACGGAATTCTTCCCGACACTTGCTGATCGGAGTCCGGGGATCGTCATCGAGCTGAACGTGTGCTAAAACTCGGAGGTGGCCGTAGTTTGGTGCTTGATCGGCTTGGGCCGTGAAGACGTACGGCTACAATCAACCGCGTTGTCATAACGCTTCCGCTGTCGTCTAACGAGGGTATGTAGACAACACTCTCCCTCTCGTTGCTATGCCATCACCATGATCTTGCGTGTGCGTAGGAAATTTTTTGAAATTACTTACGTTCCAACAGTGGCATCCGAGCCAGGTTTTATGCGTTGATGTTGTGCACGAGTAGAACACAAGTGAGTTGTGGCGATATAAGTCATACTGCTTACCAGCATGTCATTACTTTGGTTCGGCGGTATGGTTGATGAAAGCAGCCCGGACCGACATTACGCGTACGCTACGCGAGACTTGGTTCTACGACGTGCTTTGCACACAGGTGGCTGCGGGGTGTCAGGTTTCTCCAACTTTTAGTTGACCGAGTTGTGGCTACGCCCGGTCCTTGCGAAGGTTAAAACAGCACCAACTTGACAAACTATCATTGTGGTTTTTGATGCGTAGGTAAGATTGGTTCTTGCTTAAGCCCGTAGCAGCCACGTAAAACTTGCAACAAACAAAGTAGAGGACGTCTAACTTGTTTTTGCAGGGCATGTTGTGATGTGATATGGTCAAGACATGATGCTAAATTTTATTGTGTGAGATGATCATGTTTTGTAACCGAGTTATCGGCAACTGGCAGGAGCCATATGGTTGTCGCTTTATTGTATGCAATGCAATCGCCCTGTAATGCTTTACTTTATCACTAAGCGGTAGCGATAGTTGTAGAAGCATAAGATTGACGAGACGACAACGATGCTACGATGGAGACCAAGGTGTCGTGCCGATGACGATGGTGATCATGATGGTGCTTCGAAGATGGAGATCGCAAAGCACAAGATGATGATGGCCATATCATATCACTTATATTGATTGCATGTGATGTTTATCTTTTATGCATCTTATCTTGTTTTGATTGACGGCAGCATTTTAAGATGATCTCTCACTAATTATCAAGAAGTGTTCTCCCTGAGTATGCACCGTTGCGAAAGTTCTTCGTGCTGAGACACCACGTGATGATCGGGTGTGATAGGCTCTACGTTCAAATACAATGGGTGCAAAACAGTTGCACACCCAGAATACTCAGGTTATACTTGACGAGCCAAGCATATACAGATATGGCCTCGGGACATGGAGACCGAAAGGTCGAGCGTGAATCATATAGTAGATATGATCAACATAGTGATGTTCACCAATGAAACTACTCCATCTCACGTGATGATCGGACATGGTTTAGTTGATTTGGATCACGTGATCACTTAGAGGATTAGAGGGATGTCTATCTAAGTGGGAGTTCTTTAGTAATATGATTAATTGAACTTAAATTTATCATGAACTTAGTACCTGATAGTATCTTGCTTGTTTATGTTTGATTGTAGATAGATGGCCCGTGCTGTTGTTCCGTTGAATTTTAATGCGTTCCTTGAGAAAGCAAAGTTGAAAGATGATGGTAGCAATTACACGGACTGGGTCCGTAACTTGAGGATTATCCTCATTGATGCACAGAAGAATTACGTCCTAGAAGCACCGCTGGGTGCCAGGCCTGCTGCTGGAGCAACACTAGATGTTATGAACGTCTGGCGGAGCAAAGCTGAAGACTACTTGATAGTTCAGTGTGCCATGCTTTACGGCTTAGAATCGGGACTTTAACGACGTTTTTAACGTCATCGAGCATATGAGATGTTCCAGGAGTTGAAGTTAATATTTCAAGCAAATGCCCGGGTTGAGAGATATGAAGTCTCCAATAAGTTCTATAGCTGCAAGATGGAGGAGAACAGTTCTGTTAGTGAGCATATACTCAAAATGTCTGGGTATAATAATCACTTGATTCAATTGGGAGTTAATATTCCAGATGATTGCGTCATTGACAGACTTCTCCAATCACTGCCACCAAGCTACAAGAGCTTTGTGATGGACTATAATATGCAAGGGATGAATAAGACTATTCCCGAGCTCTTCGCAATGCTGAAAGCTACGGAGGTAGAAAACAAGAAGGAGCATCAAGTGTTGATGGTCAACAAGACCACTAGTTTCAAGAAAAAGGGCAAAGGGAAGAAGAAGGGGAACTTCAAAAAGAACAGCAAGCAAGTGGCTACTCAAGAGAAGAAACCCAAACCTGGACCTAAGCCTGAAACTGAGTGCTTCTTCTGCAAGCAGACTGGTCACTGGAAGCGGAACTGCCCCAAGTATTTGGCAGATAAGAAGGATGGCAAGGTGAACAAAGGTATATGTGATATACATGTTATTGATGTGTACCTTACTAATGCTCGCAGTAGCACCTGGGTATTTGATACTGGTTCTGTTGCTAACATTTGCAAATCGAAACAGGGACTATGGATTAAGCGAAGATTGGCTAAGGACGAGGTGACGATGCGCGTGGGAAATGGTTCCAAAGTCGATGTGATCGCGCAGTCGGCATGCTACCTCTACATCTACCTTCGGGATTAGTATTAGACCTAAATAATTGTTATTTGGTGCCAGCGTTAAGCATGAACATTATATCTGGATCTTGTTTGATGCGAGACGGTTATTCATTTAAATCGGAGAATAATGGTTGTTCTATTTATATGAGTAATATCTTTTATGGTCATGCACCTTGAAGAGTGGTCTATCTTATTAAATCTCGATAGTATGACACACATATTCATACATGTTGAAACCAAAAGATGCAGAGTTGATAATGATAGTGCAACTTATTTGTCGCACTGCCGTTTGGGTCATATCGGTGTAAAGCGCATGAAGAAACTCCATACTGATGGCTTTTGGAACACTTGATTATGAATCACTTGGTACTTGCGAACCGTGCCTTATGGGTAAGATGACAAAAACACCGTTCTCCGGTACTATGGAGAGAGCAACAGATTTATTGGAAATCATACATACATATGTATGTGGTCGATGAATGTTGAGGCTTGTGGCGGATATCGTTATTTTCTCACCTTCACAGATGACTTAAGCAGATATGGGTATATCTACTTAATGAAACATAAGTCTGAACATTTGAAAGTTCAAAGAATTTCAGAGTGAATTGAAAATCATCGTACAAGAAAATAAATTCCTACGATCTGATCGTGGAGGAGAATATTGAGTTACGAGTTTGGTGTACCATTTTGAAACAATGTCGGAATAGTTTCGCAACTCACCACCCGGAACACCACACAGCGTAATGGTTGTGTCGAAGTCGTAATCGTACTTTTACTAGATATGGTGCGATCTATGATGTCTCTTACTGATTTCGCTATATTTTGGGGATTATGCTTTAGAGATGGGCTGCAATTTCCGTTAAATAGGGCACCATCAAAATCCGTGAGACGACGCCTTATGAACGTGGTTTGGCAAGAAACCAAAGTTGTCTTTCTGAAGTTTGGGTGCGATTGCTTATGTAAAGCCTTCAACCTGATAAGCTCGAACCAAATCGGAGAAATGTGTCTTCATAGGATACCAAAGGAAACTATTGGGATACACTTCTATCACAGATCCGAAGGCAAGACTTTTGTTGCTAAATTCGGAAACTTCTAGAGAAGGAGTTTCCTCTCGAAAGAAGTGTGGGAGGAAGTAGAACTTGATGAGGTACTGTACCTGCTCCCTTATTGGTAGTACATCACAGAAAACGGTTTCTGTGACACCTACACCAATTAGTGAGGAAGCTAATGACGATGATCATGAACTTCAGACAAGATCTACTAACCTCGTAGATCAACCAGAGTAAGATCCGCACCAGAGTGGTACGGTAATCCTGTTCTGGAAGTCATGCTACTAGATCATGATGAACCTACGAACTATGAAGAAGCGATGGTGAGCCCAGATTCCGCAAAATGGCTTGAAGCCATGAAATCTGAGATGGGATCCATGTATGAGAACAAAGTGTGGACTTTGGTTGACTTGCCCAATGATCGGCAAGCAATTGAGAATAAATGGATCTTCAAGAAGAAGACTGACGCTGACGGTAATATTACTGTCTACAAAGCTCGACTTGTCGCAAAAGGTTTTCGACAAGTTCAAGGGATTGACTACGATGAGACCTTCTCACCCGTAGCGATGCTTAAGTCTGTCCGAATCATGTTAGCAATTGCCGCATTTTATGATTATGAAATTTGGCAGATGGATGTCAAAACTGCATTCCTGAATGGATTTCTGGAAGAAGAGTTGTATATGATGCAGCCGGAAGGTTTTGTCGATCCAAAGGGAGCTAACAAAGTGTGCAAGCTCCAGCGATCCATTTATGGACTGGTGCAAGCCTCTCGGAGTTGGAATAAACGCTTTGATAGTGTGATCAAAGCATTTGGTTTTGTACAGACTTTTGGAGAAGCCTGTATTTACAAGAAAGTGAGTGGGAGCTCTGTAGCATTTCTGATATTATATGTGGATGACATATTATAATTGGAAATGATATAGAATTTCTGGATAGCATAAAGGGATACTTGAATAAGAGTTTTTCAATGAAAGACCTCGGTGAAGCTACTTACATATTGGGCATTAAGATCTATAGAGATAGATCAAGACGCTTAATTGGACTTTCACAAAGCACATACCTTGACAAAATTTTGAAGAAGTTCAAAATGGATCAAGCAAAGAAAGGATTCTTGCCTGTGTTACAAGGTGTGAAATTGAGTAAGACTCAATGCCCGACCACTGCAGAAGATAGAGAGAAAATGAAAGATGTTCCCTATGCTTCAGCCATAGGCTCTATCATGTATGCAATGCTGTGTACCAGACCTGATGTGTGCCTTGCTATAAGTCTAGCAGGGAGGTACCAAAGTAATCCAGGAGTGGATCACTGGACATCGGTCAAGAACATCCTGAAATACCTGAAAAGGACTAAGGATATGTTTCTCGTTTATGGAGGTGACAAAGAGCTAGTCGTAAATGGTTACGTTGATGCAAGCTTTGACACTGATCCAGAAGATTCTAAATCACAAACCGGATACGTGTTTACATTGAACGATGGAGCTGTCAGTTGGTGCAGTTCTAAACAAAGCGTCGTGGCGGGATCTACGTGTGAAGCGGAGTACATAGCTACTTCAGAAGCAGCAAATGAAGGAGTCTGGATGAAGGAGTTCATATCCGATCTAGGTGTCATACCTAAGGAGTTCATATCCGATCTAGGTGTCATACCTAGTGCATCGGGTCCAGTGAAAATCTTTTGTGACAATACTGGTGCAATTGCCTTGGCAAAGGAATCCAGATTTCACAAGAGAACCAAGCACATCAAGAGACGCTTCAATTCCATCCGGGATCTAGTCCAGGTGGGAGACATAGAGATTTGCAAGATACATATGGATCTGAATGTTGCAGACCCGTTGACTAAGCCTCTTCCATGAGCAAAACATGATCAGCACCAAGGCTCCATGGGTGTTAGAATCATTACTGTGTAATCTAGATTATTGACTCTAGTGCAAGTGGGAGACTGAAGGAAATATGCCCTAGAGGCAATAATAAAGTTATTATTTATTTCCTTATATCATGATAACTGTTTATTATTCATGCTAGAATTGTATTAACCCGAAACATAATACATGTGTGAATACATGGACAAACAGAGTGTCACTAGTATGCCTCTACTTGACTAGCTCGTTAATCAACGATGGTTATGTTTCCTAACCATGAACAAGGAGTTGTTATTTGATTAACGGGATCACATCATTAGGTGAATGATCTGATTGACATGACCCATTCCATTACTTAGCACCCGATCGTTTAGTATATTGCTATTGCTTTCTTCATGACTTATACATGTTCCTATGACTATGAGATTATGCAACTCCCGTTTGCCGGAGGTGTTGACTTTGTGTGCTACCAAATGTCACAATGTAAATGGGTGATTATAAAGGTGCATGTGTGCGGTGCCCCCTTCCACCATAGTGCTCGATAATATTGTAGCGGTGCTTAGGCGAAGCCCTGCGACGGTAGAACATCAAGATCGTCACCACGCCGACGTGCTGACGGAACTCTTCCCCGACACTTTGCTGGATCGGAGTCCGTGGATCGTCATCGAGCTGAACGTGTGCTAGAACTTGGAGGTGCCATAGTTTCGGTGCTTGATCAGTCGGGCCGTGGAGACGTACGACTACATCAACCAAACGCTTCCGTTGTCGATCTACAAGGGTATGTAGATCACACTCTCCCCTCTCGTTGCTATGCATCACCATGATCTTGCATGTGCGTAGGAATTTTTTTTTGAAATGCTACGAAACCCAACACTACCATCATCTTTCAACTTTGCTTTCTCAAGGAACGCATTAAAATTCAACGGAACAACAGCACGAGCCATCTATCTACAACCAAGCATAAACAAGCAAGATACTATCAGGTACTAAGTTTCATGATAAATTTAGTTTCAATTAATTTACTTAAAGAATTCCCACTTAGATAGACATCCCTCTAATCCTCTAAGTGATTACGTGATCCAAATCAACTAAACCATGTCCGATCATCACGTGAGATGGAGTAGTTTCATTGGTCAACATCACTATGTTGATCATATCTACCATATGATTCACGCTCGTGAAGGAAATATGCCCTAGAGGCAATAATAAAGTTATTATTTATTTCCTTATAATCATGATAAATGTTTATTATTCATGCTAGAATTGTATTAACCGGAAACATAATACATGTGTGAATACATAGACAAACAAAGTGTCACTAGTATGCCTCTACTTGACTAGCTCGTTAATCAA
>NC_053025.1:604655436-604675789 GCF_003073215.2 Triticum urartu
AGATGGCAGTATTGCACTACAACCCATTTAAATATTTCTTTCTAGCCTCCACCAAAATTATGGGATGTTCATAGGAGTATATTATCCAACTTTATGCAAAAAACCTTTTATGTTCTTTGAAAATTTTCAGTGAATCAACATCCTTTTCATTCTGGTCCATCATGGTGATTTGTACAGCAACCATCATTTAACTTGCCCTTTTAGCTATGATTTCTTTTCCTACTTATAGCCCATCTTGCAAAACCCTTAAGTCCAGAAGAGTGGACCCATTGGAGGATTTTAAGTGCATGCAAAAGTGCCTTTTACTTTCTGTCCAGAATCAATTTTCTCACAAACTTGCACCAACAAGTTTTTGCTTTTGACAGACTAACTTCACCGCCCTCTTTTTCATCCAAAGAGACTTTGATCTGGAGATTTGGGCCACCCCAAGAGTTGCCTAGCTGCCATTAGAATTTTGTCAAACACCCGGTGTGCATGGCTAGTTTTGACATGATTTTTGTTTTGCACTGTGATCTTGCCCCTCTGGACATACTAGCATGTCCACTAAGCTCCTAGCTAACCCTAACCCAGACCAGCTAATCCCCAGCCTCTCCTATGCCCTCTAGCACACCCTAGCATTTCGTCGAACGCTTGGCATGCACGCTCTGGGCGCGCCCAGAGCGTACGTTTTGCATGCGCGCGCACTGATCCGCCGCGTCCGGTTGCCTCCACCCCGCGGCCGTTCTGGCCCTTCCCCTCTCCTAGTCGACGCGCCCGACCCCTCCCGCGTCGCAGAGCTGCCCCTGGAGCTGCACAGCTCCGCCGTCAGGTCGGCCACGGCGGCTAGCGGGCGGCCACAGCAACCTCTGCCGTGGACAGCGCCACCTGAGCCACTAGCGCTCGCCAGCTGCCCCTGGAGCAGCTCAGGCTCATCCGCAAGCTTGTCCGCAAGCACTCGTCGCCGCCACGTCCCTCTGACGCTACAGAACGGCGGTCACCGACGATCTTATCCCCGGTTGCCGCGGAACCGCCATTGCTCGCCTACTTAAGAAGCCCCGAGCCTCTCCGAAACCTCAGGCGACCTCAAGCCACCCCACCTAGCACCCCCGTAGCAGTCAATCGACCAGGGAAGGTCTCCTTCCCCATCCCCGTCCAGTACAACCGCCGCCGCCCTCCGGTCCATTCAGTCGCAACCGAGCCCCTCCCGTCCATCTAGCACCACCGTCCGACTCCCCATGACCCTGTAGAGCCGCCCAACACCTCAAACCCGCTCGGGAGCCACCATAGCCCAGAGCCCCAAACCTCCCGAAGCCACCGGCCGCCACAAAGCTCACCACCGGCGACTCCCTTTGCCCCTACCAACCCCCCGACCACCTTGAGGACCGTCCTAGCATGGTGTATCCATCCCTACCCTCTGGAGCCCGCGAGGAGCCGGCGTTGATCGCCGGAGCTCCCGCCTCTGTTCGGCCAGAGGAGGAAGGAGGCGGGGCGACCAGTCAAACCTGACCAGTGGGCCCCCTTGGACCCACTGTCAGCGACCCCGAGCCAGTCCACGCTGGTGTAAGTGGAAGCGCTAAACCCCCGAGTATGTCTCCTCTGCTTCGAAAACGTATTCCGCCCGAAGCTTTTTCCTTTTTCTGTTTTATTTTAAAAACAAAATTTGACTAAACTTTGATTGGCTATAACTTTTTAAATATAAATCCAAATGACTTGATTCTTTTTATGTTATTTCCCAAATATTGTCTAGTTTATTTTCGTACTTATTTCAAAATTTTCCAAACAACTTTTTTGTACTGTTTTTAAAGTATGTGTTATTTGAATATTTTCAAAAATAGGAGTTTGAAGAAGGAGAAAAGTTTCAAAAGTTTTGGAATGCTGGCATAATATTTTTTAGGTTGTTTGATACGGTTATAACACCACCTCGGCATGAAGCATTACTTATTTTTATGTGATGACATGATCATACACTTTGAATGCATAATGAAAATTCTTGCTGTTGGAAATGGATATGCTTGTGACAGCAATCACCCTCATATGCCTCTCATGCCTACCGGGAAGGATCCGGGAAAGCCTCTGTCTTGGGTAGACACGAGCTTGTCCCTAACCCCTCGTTGAGACGGTTATGTCCGGTGGGGCAGGGGGAGGTATGATGAGTGGTGGTGCTGTCTGATGGATGTGGAATATAAATTCTTGAGATAATCATGCAGGAAATACTTAAGCCTCCTAAGTCGGCCATAGATCGAGGCTTGTTCCAGTAACCCCCATACTTGTTTCGTGCTGCTACTTGTCCCTGCCGTAGGTAGGGTACGGTTCAGTAAGTTGTCAACCCCTGTCCTAGCACACACCGTACAGAGAGGCCATGGTGGAAGATACCGGCTGCATCCGGTAGGCATGCCACCTGGTCCGGGGGTATGGGTGTTTCCGGTTGGGACCGAGAGGGGGGCACCCCTTAGAGCGCGCGATAGAAATTTGATCCCATGATATGCGAGGTTGTAGCCTCCCCACTTAGAGTTTTGCTTAACAGGTGTCGTGGATGATTCCAGACACGAGTAAAGTTGTCTTACCCGTGGTTGATCCCTCGAGCATACACCATTACATCTTTTGGTCTAACCAATGCTATCACCGTGTTCACATGATGGTGGAAGTCCAGTGATATGGAAATTCCGATGAGTTGTTGTTGAGCCCATCAACAACATTTTGTCTCCCCCATGATTCATGTTGAACATCAACCTAGTGTTGAAAACTTGTAAGCAATGCCTTCGTGTCCCGTTCATGAAGCATATGTTGCATGGAAGAAGTCACTTCCTCGAATTCATGTGCACTTGGTGCAAGTTGCCGCCGTGAATTCGAGAAAGTTTGTTTTTGCTTCCTCTGGAATCATCCCAAGTCAGTCATGCATGTGCGAAGTATTCTATGGTCTGATAGACTGATCATCTACATTCTATACGTATCCCTAGCACACCAAGCCACTTATTGATTTGTTCAAGGAGAAGAAGTTTCTTCTTAAGAGTTAGACCTACGCAAGGACTTCGATATCCTTGTTGATGGTTCCCCCTGAACTCGCTAGTGTTTCATTTTAAGACTACCAGGTGACCATGCTTGTCTAGGACAACGTGTTCACATGCTTGTAGCAGAACCGGCTCATGTTTTGGAGCTTACTACCGTAGTTCATTCCCCCGAGAATCTCGCAACGTCATCTCGTCGATTTGTGTTGCAAACCTTCCTTTTCCTTTCTAGACTCGATGAGTCTGGAATATCCTGGCACCAACCAGATCTGAATCTCAGGCAGATATGATGGTTGGAGCATCTCTCAAGAACTATAATTGTAGTATCTCGATTGAAGAAAGTTGGTCACCTCCCCATAAGGATCTCGCAGGATCTGCCTCTGTAGTTATTCCTTATGGATTCTTGAGCTTCCAAAGTTCGACCTTTTACTTGATGTTCTAGATATCAAACCATATCTATAAATGGATTACGCTAGCACATCAAGGAGAACATTAGAAGCGGAGTGCTAAATGTCTCTCGGTCGATCGTCCAGATTCTGTTCCCTTAGCCTCGCTAAGGGAAGATCTGAGAAGGTGTTATCTCCTTTGTATCTGCATGATCCATCACTAGTAATCATGGTAGTATGTCGTGTTGCCAGGATCCTTGCCACGGATGTTGGTAGAACCTTGATGAATATGGAAATGCTCAAGTTCTTGAGAGCACGCGCAAGCAAATCATCCCTTGCGTTGTCTTCAACAAGGTAGTCCACATCATCCATTCTAGTCCGGGTATGCCATCCCTTCGTACTCCTCTAAGCGATTGTTGTGTTTTGCATTAGACTGGTATAAAAAATTTCAATGATCTCTGAATCAAAAGTAATTCTTTTTGCCACTTAAGGGAATATTTCTGCGAGTCACCTTCCTTAAGATGTCTCGCTATGGTATCATGGCAACCCAACCCCTCGCTACGTTGACACCGTTCACCACCCTCCTTGGTGTGGGAATTCCGCTACTTACTTAAACCTTGTCATATGCTCATTTCCATCACTCTTGATATGTGTTTTGTGTCTCAGTTCGCAAGATGTTTTTATGTCTCATTCCGTGAGTTAAGACTGAGCTGCTCGATCTTGAGAAAATCGATCCTTCTAGAGTTTCTTTTCCCTCTCATTGTCATGTTGGTAGGAGTTCCTAGAGCAAGACTTCGAGACAATGAAGGTGATCAAATCAACATTCTTATGGAGTGCACCCAGGATCACGAAGATTGTGTTGGTCATGTGTCCCCTCTGTCTTCTTACCTCACGACCTGAATCTCGGGACGAGATTCTTGTTTAGTGGGGGAGAGCTATCACAGCCCTAGCTTAGTCTTGCCTATCCTTGCATAACCTCCATGCATCATGTTTACTTTTTCTCAAAAACCTGAAATGGGGGCTGATAAACCCTGGCAGCAAATGAAATTCAACTAGGGTCCAAATAAAATGATTTTCACTGAACCCAAAATGCCCTTCTAAAATGTTCATCATGTCTGCCTTGGTTTAGAACCTATGACAAAAATGGTGCACACTTTTCTAGGACAACAGAGGGTCACTGAATTAAATCATATGCTACTTGCAATTGGGCATTTAAATGCTATATATTATTTTAAGTGCTCAATTAATTCTGAACTTAAGTGTGGGCTGTTAGGAATAATCCTAACAGAGCCCACAATTATTTTCAATATTTTTGGAAACGTTTTGGTATTTTTTAATAAAGCTCAGAAGTTACAGAAAAATAGAAAACAGAATTTAATTAGGAGAGAGAGAGAAGTCCTTTGGGCCACTTACCTGACAGCCTACCTGTCGGCCCACTACTGTGCTAGGCCCAGCCCACCTGGCAGCCCAGCCACCTAGCCAGCCCACCGAGGGCAGGGGCGTCTTCTTCCTCCTGCCAGAAGGCAGAGGAGAAGACAGCCACGGCACCGCGGTGTGCCACGCCGGCAGCTGCCTGCCTGGCTGCCCCCTCGTCGCCCTAGACTCCCTCTGCGACTCCACACTACCCCCCTGGACCCCCTTGACGCTCTCGCACTCTCCCTCGCCCTCGTCCCCTTCTCCGTCTCACTCTCACGCGCGCGACCGAACGCAGCCGTTGCCGCCGCCGAGCTCCCCCACGGCCACAGCCATCTTTGAGCCTCTCCGATGAGCCCCCGAGCTCTGCCTGGTGCCCCTCTTCCTCCTCGCCAAGCCACGCAAGCCGAGGATCAACATGCCGTCGTCTTAGAGCTCGTCACCACCGCTTCTGCTCGCCGGACTTCGCCGGTCGATTCGCCGCCTCCGACGCTTCCCCGAGCATGCTGGCCATCCCTACGTCACCAAAGTGAGCCCCCGAGTCGTTTCCCCCTTTTCCCCTGGTCGTTTTTGACCTCTAGGCCATAGCCCCATCTTGGCCGAGAACTTCACGCCGCTGGCATGGCCACAGCCACCGCAGCTCGTGTCCGAGCACACCATCGTGCTCAGCACGATCCCATGAGCCCGCAGACAACCGCAGCACCCCCTTCCGTGCTCTGTAGCGCTATCCCGAGGATGCCCGAGCTGCTGCTGCCACTGAACCTCGTCGCTGGCCACTTTTCCGGCCACCCCAGCACCTACCACCACCCCCAATGGATGCGCCTCACTCCCAGGAACCCGTAGGTGCAACCCACGGATCGAATGGTGCCCTGTAGAGCATTTCCGAGCCGCCCCGCCGTCTCTGTCGTCGCCGACGGCTAAACGCCGGCGACCCCTGACCCGTTGACCGGCATGGGTTGACCCCACTGCCCGGTTTGACCTCCCCCTCTCTCTCACTGACTTACGGGCCCCGCCCAACTAATTACTCTAGTTAGCGCTAATTAGCTAGTTAGGTTAGTTACTACAGTCGCTGACCAGTGGGCCCAGGCTAGTTAGTTAGGGCTAACTAACTTAGTTAGTTGACTGGGTCACTGACTAGTGTGTCCCACTGGTCAGGTTTGACCTGGTCGACGCCTTTGACCTGCTGACATCACCTTGACATCATGCTGACGCAGTAATACATTTTCTGGATTTAGTTTAAATTATAATAATTCAGAAAATTCCATAAAATAGCCAAAACTTCTAAAATTCATAGAAAATTATCTATAACTCAGAATGAAATAAATTATATATGAAAAATTATCAGAAAAATTCAAGGAATCCATCTGTACCATTTTCACACATGTTAGAACATCTTAAGGCCACTGTTTAGGACAAATGAAATCAATGGTATTTAAATAACCACATGTGGAGTTTGAATTTGAACTTTGGGTTCAAACCAACTTCATTTAATTGTGTTGCTAGTTGCATTAGCTCAATCATCAACATATTGCCATGTCGTTGTCATGCATCATGTTGTGCATTGCATTGAATGTATTCCTTCTCTGTTGCCGGTGGTTGTCCCCTCTCGATAGACATTGTACCGACGCTGTGATTGTTGACACTGATGAAGACCCAATGATATCTTCAGAAGTGCCAGGCAAGCACAACCCCCTTGTTCATTCCGATACAAGCCCACTCTCTCGCTCCTGCTCTCTTTTACTGCATTAGGACAACAACGATTCATCTGTTATTTGTTGCGGTAGTTGAACCCCTTATCCTCTGCATGACCTGTCATTGCCACAGTAAATAGATGAAACCCACTAGCATGAGTAGGAGTTTTTTGAGCCCTGATGTGCCTACTCATTCATGCTTGTTTGTCATGCCTGCTACTGCTTAGAGTTGAGTCAGGTCTGATTCATCGTGGGTGAATTGGAATAGTGATGAACATGTCCTACTATGTGAGCTAAGTGTGTGAACACGTTTTGGTAAAGGTAGCGGTGAGAGGCCATGTAGGAGTACATGGTGTGTTGTCTCATTGCAGCCGTCCTTAGGAACTGAGTTCTGTGTCTGTGATCCATGAACAGCTACTACCACTCATTGGGATCCTTAATTGACCCTCTCGGCTTCTTAATCACCCTAGTACTCTGTCCAGGAGTTGCAACTAGTTTCTGGTGTTTGTAGGTTATGTGTTGGCGGCCGTGCGTAGCGCTGACCCTAGGGGTGGGCTATGTTGCGGTAGATACACCGTGGCACGGTGTACCGGGCGCCCGTTTGGTGTCTCGGGAACCCTGTTCACATCGTTCGGGGCCGTATGTGGAAACCTCGGCCGGACTCCCTGCGGATGGAACCTGGATAGGCGATAAACCTGGACTAGAGACTTAAGTGTTTAGGTAGGCCGTGGCCGACACCCTCGCCAGGCTTCCGCTTGAAGGTTGCCGAGATACATGACGTGTATATGGTGGTAAGTGGTGGGAGCGTGTGTGAAGAAGTACACCCCTGCAGGGTTATCAGTATCTATTCGAATAGCCGGATTCCTCGGATATGGAAACTTGGACCCCTTGCATAGTTCATAGACAAGTGAAAGTGGATACTCTAAAACTCGCAAGATAAGTGTGTGTGCTATGGATGGCCTTCTCGTAGGGAGACGGGAGCAGTTCCATATTGGTGTATTGAATGGTGAATATGTGGACTCGTGTGCGCCACCTCACAAGAGTTGCTTGCAGTCGTAGTTCAGGTTAGCCACTGAGTCAAAGCTGGCTTGCTGTAGTTAGACTCCACCACCCCCCTTGTTGATACCGATGCATATGTAGCTAGTTCTGATGTAAGTCTTGTTGAGTACCTTTGTACTCACGTTTGCTTAATTTATGTCTTGCAAAGAGAGACTTCAGTCTCGCTAGTAGTTCCGCGTGGACTTCAACGCTAGCTTGATACCTCAGCTACGATCTTGTGCCCTCGCCAGGATCTGGTAGATAGTTAGGCTTCTTAGCCTTTTCCATTTGTAGATGTCTGTACTCAGACATGTTAAGCTTCTGCATGTGCTTGATTTGTATGCTGTGATTGTTGGGTCATTAGACCCATGTTTGTAATATCTCGCTCCTTGGATCCTAAGGAATAAATACTTGAGTTGTAGAGTTATGTTGTGATGCCATGTTGTAATTACACATATCGAGCATATTGTGTGTATGATTGAAATGCTTGTTATGTGTGGGATCCGACAACCTAGTTGTTATCCTTGGCAGCCTCTCTTATGGGGAAATGTAGTCTAGTGCTTCCATGAGCCATAGTAGTCCGCTACAGCCCGGTTCACCGGAGTCCTGCTAGCCCAGCACTACTGCTCAGGACACTTGACTGGCCGGCATGTGTTTCACTTTGTTCCTGTGTCTGTCCCTTCGGGGAAATGTCATGCGGTGACATTCGGAGTCCTGCCTAGCCTGCTACAGCCCGGGTTCCCGGAGTCCTGTTAGCCCAGTGCTACAGCCCGGATTCACACGCTGCTGACCGACATGCTCGATGTGATTCATGTATGCATGTCCCCATAGGTTAGTGCCGCTTTGGGTTCACGACTAGCCATGTCGGCCCGGGTTCTCTGTCATATGGATGCTAGCGACACTATCATATACGTGAGCCAAAAGGCGCAAACGGTCCCGGGCCATGGTAAGGCGACACCCGTGGGAATACCGTGCGTGAGGCCGCAAAGTGATATGAGGTGTTACCGGCTAGATCGATGTGACTTGGAATCAGGGTCCTGATAGAAACCCTTCTCCCATCTACAGAGGAGGTCAAGGAAGAAGAAGACGAAGGGGGCCCCTCTCCCCCTCTCTTCCGGTGGCACCGGAACGCCGTCGGGGACATCATCATCACCGCGATCTTCACCAACAACTCTGTCATCTTCACCAACATCTCCATAACCTTCCCACCTCTATGTATAGTGGCCCACTCTCCCGCAAGCCGCTGTACCCTCTACTTGAACATGGTGCTTTATGCTTCATATTATTATCCAATGATGTGTTGCCATCCTATGATGTCTGAGTAGATTTTCGTTGTCCTATCGGTATTTGGTGAATTACCTAGTAATCTAGCCATCTTTTGTGTTCCCGGTGTGATGATTCTGGCCACCATTCTCGAAAGCATCCCGTGATGCCATTTAGTTAGTAGGTATTTTACTACTGGGTTTTGAACCCGAGATTCACCCTACTTACCTCATGCTGATAGTGTTGCTAGTTCCTTTAGGATATTAGTAACCTTTGCATTAGTCCTCGAGGTCTGAGGTATTTCCTTCTTCCAAATACTATGAACCACTTATGGCAGAAGTTTGTTGTATCAAAAGATCACAACCAGAGTGCTCTTAATGAGTTCTCCATTCTACATTGTGAATCTTCCAGTCCTACCTATCTGCATGGGTTGTCCGGAAGAAATGTTGAGCTTTGCTCGACATACTAATCTATGCATCCACAACTCAGAAAATTATATGTTCCTCGAGTTGTTCCTCTTCAGTTGTATTCCGACCATCTTCTATTAGTTGATAGTCAAAAATAGCTGTGCATTCATGTTATCGATGCCTATTATTCTTGTGGTCCTTCAAGCCATTCTATTCCAAAATGACTAGGAGAAACAAACTCCAGAACCTCATCCATATCTAGGATTGGGTCAAAGCAATTGTACTCCGCAGATCAATTGCAATTCCAGCTTTTCTTCTGTTCTACCTTGGAGTGTTACCATCTTTACGTCAAGAGTGTCATGAGAATTGCACCACCTCTTATGAATTCTTGACGCAGTGATACTTCTCGCTATCATTTTTCATCCCTCGGTCCCGTGTTGTCACAACCGGAATGCCGACAAGTGAACCAGGATGTGTGAAATAAATACTCCTAGCAACCATGTTGCTTGGTAGTTAATGGACAATATTCTCATCCTTAGCGTGTTGGTTATCAAATCATCATCCTAAGATTGATTGTGCTACCTACTCCTTATTTCTGGTGCACCCTTCGATTAATGAGTGAGGATTACTCAATCCCTTGCTTATTTGATCATATCATCTTGCTCTGAAAAGCGAGATTGTTCTCGAGCTTAGTAACATATCGGTGGTTCGTGATTTTCCGAAGATCTTCTCGGAAGTATTACCAGGTTGTCACCTGACCGCTATGTTGAGTTCGTGATCAAGTTGGTTTTCTTATAAATCACCCTTCACCAAGAATCTGTGGTGGATATCCCTAAGCTAGTTGGTTGAGTCAAATAACAACTTGGAGAGTTGGAAGATAAAATCTTAATCCACTTAGTTCATCACTAAGGGATATCCTTGTGTGTGTGTTGAAGAAAAATGATATCTCCATCGATGGGTCCTCGTGATCAGTTGTTGGATCTATTGCGTTGCCAAAACTTTGACTTGAGTATGGGCTATCGTCAAGTCAAATCAGAACCAACGATGTTCATAATGTTGTCTTACCCGTGGTTGATCCCTCGAGCATACACCATTACATCTTTTGGTCTGACCAATGCTATCACCGTGTTCACATGATGGTGGAAGTCCAGTGATATGGAAATTCCGATGAGTTGTTGTTGAGCCCATCAACAACATTTTGTCTCCCCCATGATTCATGTTGAACATCAACCTAGTGTTGAAAACTTGTAAGCAATGCCTTCGTGTCCCATTCATGAAGCATATGTTGCATGGAAGAAGTGACTTCCTTGAATTCATGTGCACTTGGTGCAAGTTGCCGCCGTGAATTCGAGAAAGTTTGTTTTTGCTTCCTCTGGAATCATCCCAAGTCAGTCATGCATGTGCGAAGTATTCTATGGTCTGATAGACTGATCATCTTTATGCTTCATATTATTATCCAATGATGTGTTGCCATCCTATGATGTCTGAGTAGATTTTCGTTGTCCTATCGGTATTGGTGAATTGCTATGATTGGTTTAATTTTCTTGTGGTCATGTTCCTCTCCTTTGTGCCCATTTCATGAGCGCGCGCGTGGATCACACCGTAGGGTTAGTTGTATGTTGATAGGATTATGTATTGGAGGGCAAGAGTGACAGAAGCTTCAACCTAGCATAGAAATTGATGCATACGGGATTGAAGGGGGACCAATATATCTTAATGCTATGCTTGGGTTTTACCTTAATGAATGTTAGTAGTTGCGGATGATTGCTAATAGTTCCAATCATAAGTGCATAGAATTCCATGCCAGGGATGACATGCTAGCAGGGGCCTCTCCCACATTAAACTTGCAATCGGTCTAGTAACGTAGTCAATTGCTTAGGGACAATTTCGCAACTCCGACCACCACTTTTCCACACTCGCTATACTAAATTTATTGCTTCCTTACCTAAACAGCCCCTAATTTTTATTTACGTGCACGTTATATTCTTGCAAACCTATCCAAAAACACCTACAAAGTACTTTTAGTTTCATACTTGTTCTACATAAAGCAAACGTTAAGCGTGCGTAGAGTTGTATCGGTGGTCGATAGAACTTGAGGGAATATTTATTATACCTTTAGCTCCTCATTGGGTTCGACACCCTTACTTATTGAAAGAGGCTACAGTTGATCCCCTATACTTGTGGGTTATCATGACCTTTTTCTGGCGCCGTTGCCGGGGAGTCATAGCGTGGGTTGAATATTCTCGTGTGTGCTTGTTTGCTTTATCACTAAGAAATTTTTATTTGCTATTCTAAGTTTTTTTCTATCTTTAGTTATGGGTAGGAAACGCAAAATACCAAAAAAATTAGTTGTACCTGCTACACCAATGGTTGAATAACCACTCAAAATCTATCACACTCCTGAAGTTTTTACCTGGATCATCTTCGATCCCTATGTGCTCGTGCTGAAACCCCAACTAGCTTAGTTGAGGGAAAATCTTTAGATGAGCATGCTTATTATGTGCGACACCGCTTAACTCAAAAAGGAAACTTTTATTGGATCAAATTCATCGTTTGCAATGCTATGCTTAGAATTTTTGTGAAATTTATGATTTTACTTGTTGTTTTGAAGACCCTAAGAAACACCTTCCCTTCCAATGTAAGTTTAGTGATAATTGAATCGTATCTTCGTATGCTAAGGGTATTTATATTTACTATGATGTTCAACAAATTGAAGAATTTGTTGCTTTCAAGGGTGCTTATCAAATTGCTTCTTTGATTGGAAAGTATGATGCTACTCTTCAAAAATCTAAATTTTTTGCCATACTTAAATATTGTTATGATAATTATGCTTCTCATGCCTATGTTAAACCATATATCGAGGACTCCTCCGCTGTCCAAGAAGAGACTAATATTTTGCAGGAGTCTATGGAAGAAGAAATTGATGAAACTGTGAGCTCATTGGATGAAAAAGATGAGGAGGAGAGCGAAGAACAAAAGGAGGAAGAGCGGATTGATCACCCGTTCCCGACTTCTAATGAGAGTAACTCTTTATCCCATACAATGTTTAATTTCCCTTCGTGCTTACCGAAGGATGAATGCTGTGATGATTGTTATGACCCCATTGATTCTCTTGAAATATCCCTTTTTGATGATGCTTGCTATGCTTGTGGCCAAGATGCCAATATGAATTATGCTTATGGAGATGAACTTGCTATAGTTCCTTATGTCAAACATGAATTTTTTTGCTATTGCACATGATAGTCCTATTATCCTTTTGAATTCTCCCGACTACACTATATTGGAGAAGTTTGCTCTTGTTAAGGATTATATTGATGGGTTGCATTTTACTACTACACATGATTATTTTGATATATATAATATGCATGTGCTTTCTGCTCCTACTTACAATTATTATGAGATAGGAACTATATCTCCACCTCTCTATGTTTCCCACACGATAAAATTGCAAGAAACTGCTTATGCTATGTATTGACCTTTACTTGATGTGCACGAATTTTTCCTGTATGACATACCGATGCATAGTAAGAGAGTTAGGCTTCGTCATTACTTGATATATGTTTCTTTGTGCTCACTACTAATGCCAAATCATTGCTAATTCAAATTGGCTTTGATATACCTTGGGATCCGGGTGGATCCATTACTTGAGCACTGTATACCTAGCTTAATGGCTTTAAAGAAAGCGCTGCCAGGGAGACAACCCGGAAGTTTTAGAGATTCATTTATTTCTATTGAGTGCTTTCATATAGTTTTAAAACAAAAAATAAATAAAGAGGGGAACCCAAAACTTTTTCAACAAGAAAAGTGAAAGTGAGAGAGACAAGCATTGTTGAAGTGGGGGAGCTCCTTGAACTATGTTCATGCTCACGGAAACTTTGTGAATCTTGATTACAGAAACTTTTCAACAAAAATAATTATCCCCTTGTACAATTCCATTGTATTATAAAAACAATGTGCCAAGGTTTGCCTTTAGGATGTTTACAAGGCTTGTTGGTTTGTACGGTGTAGGACAGAAACTTTGGCTGTAGTGCGTGATTTTACATTTTTTACTGGAATGATAAACGGTTCTGAAAGTTTTTGAAATGTCTTTCTATACAAATTCTTTATTTTTCCTAATTTTGGTAGAATTTATGGAGTATAGAGGTATGGTGAATGTTCAGATTATTACAGACCGTTCTGTTTTAGACAGATTCTGTTTTTGATGCATAGTTTGCTTGTTTTGATGAAACTATCGATTTATATCAGTGGATTAATCCATGGAAAAGTTATATTACAATAGCTATAAAGCAAAAACAAAATATTAATTGGTTTTCAACAGTACTTAGAGTAGTGATTTGCTTTATTATACTAATGGATCTTACCGTGTTTTCTGTTGAGTTTTGTGTGGATGAATTGTTCAAAGATCGAGGATGTCTCGATGTGAGGAGAAGAAGGAGTGGCAAGAGATCAAGCTTGGGGATGCCCAAGGCACCCCAAGTAAATATTCAAGGAGAATCAAGCATCTAAGCTTGGGGATGCCCCGGAAGGGATCCCATCTTTCTTCAAAAAGTATTAGTATGTTTTCGGATTCGTTTCGTTCATGCGATATGTGCAAATCTTGGACCGTCTTTTGAATTTAGTTTTCATTTTTCTTTTATGAACCATGTTGCTATGAGATAGTCCTTGGTTGATTTATAGAATGCGCTTTGAACTTCACTTAAATCTTTTGAGTATGGCTTTATAGAATGCTTCATGTGCTTCGCTTATATCATTTGAAGTTTGGATTGCCTATCTCTCTTCCCATAGAAAACCGCCATTTGTAGAATGATCTTTTGCTTCACTTATATTTGTTAGAGCATGGGAATATCTTTTGTAGAAAGAATTAAACACTCTTGCTTCACTTTTATCTATTTAGAGAATTGACAGGAATTGGTCATTAACATGGTTACTCATAAAATCCGACATAAAACTTGTAGATCACTGAATATGATATGTTTGATTCCTAGCAATAGTTTTGCGATATAAAGGTTGTGAAATTAGAGTCGTGCTAGTTGAGTAATTGTGAAATTTAGAAATACTCGTGTTGAGGTTTGCAAGTCCCGTAGCATGCACGTATGGTGAACCGTTATGTAAGTTGGAGCATGAGGTATTTATTGATTGTCTTATGAGTGGCGGTCGGGGACGAGCGATGATCTTTTCCTACCAATCTATCCCCCTAGGGGCAAGCGTAGTAGTACGTTGCTTCGAGGGCAAATAAACTTTTGCAATAAGTATATGAGTTCTTTATGACTAATGTGAGTCCATGGATTATACGCGCTCTCACCCTTCCATCATTGCTAGCCTCTTCGGTACCGTGCATTGCCCTTTCTCACCTCGAGAGTTGGTGCAAACTTCGCCGGTGCATCCAAACTCCGTGATACGATACACTCTATCACACATAAACCTCCTTATATATTCCTCAAAACATCCACCATACCTACATATCATGGCATTTCCATAGCCACTCCGAGATATATTTCCATGCAACTTCCATCATCATCATATACATGACTTGAGCATTTATTGTCATATTGCTTTGCATGATCGTATGATAGCTAGCATGATGTTTTCATGGCTTCTCCGTTTTTTGATGTCATTGCTACGCTAGATCATTGCACATCCCGGTACACCGCCAGAGGCATTCATATAGAGTCATATCTTTGTTCTAGTATCAAGTTGAAATATTGAGTTGTAAGTAAATAAAAGTGTGACGAGCATCATTATTACATCATTGCCCCAATGAGGAAAGGATGATGTACACTATGATTCCCCCACAAGTCGGGATGAGACTCCGGACTTTAAAAATAAATAAAAGAGGCCAAAGAAGCCCACCAAAACAAAAAAAGAAAAAAAGAAAAAAATGAGAGAAAAAGAGAGAAGGGGCAATGTTATTATCCTTTTACCACACTTGTGCTTCAGAGTAGCACCATGTTCTGCATATAGAGAATCTCTTGAGTTATCACTTTCATATACTAGTGGGAATATTCATTATAGAACTTGGCTTGTATATTCCAATGATGGGCTTCCTCAAATGCCCTAGGTCTTCATGAGAAAGAATGTTGGATGCACACCCACTTAGTTTCAGTTTGAGCTTTCATACACTTATAGCTCTAGTGCATCCGTTGCATGGCAATCCCTACTCCTCACATTGACATCAATTGATGGGCATCTCCATAGCCCGTTGATTAGCCGCGTCGATGTGAGACTTTCTCCTTTTTTGTCTTCTCACACAAACCTCCATCATCATATTCTATTCCACCCATAGTGATATGTCCATGGCTTGCACTCATGTATTGCGTGAGGGTTGAAAAGGCTGAAGCGCGTTAAAAAGTATGAACCAATTGCTCGGCTTGTCATCGGTGTTGTGCATGAGTTGAATGCTTTGTGTGGTGAAGATGGAGCATAGCCAGACTATATGATTTTGTAGGGATGAGCTTTCTTTGGCTATGTTATTTTGATAAGACATAATTGCTTGGTTAGTATGCTTGAAGTATTATTGTCTTAATGTCAAATGATAAACTATTGCTTTGAATCACTCGTGTATTAATATTCATGCCATGATTAGATTATGTGATCAAGATTATGCTAGGTAGCATTCCACATAAAAAATTATGTTTTTTTATCGTTTACCTACTCGAGGACGAGCAGAAATTAAGCTTGGGGATGCTGATACGTCTCCGTCGTATCTATAATTTTTTATTGTTCCATGCCAATATTATACAACTTTCATATACTTTTTGGCAACTTTTTATACTATTTTTGGGACTAACATATTGATCTAGTGCCCAGTGCCAGTTCCTGTTTAAGGCATGTTTTATGTTTTGTAGAAACCCCATACCAAACGGAGTCCAAACCGATGGAGATTTTTTTTGGAATATTTGTGAAATATGGGAAGAAGAATCAACGCGAGGCAGGGGGCACGCCTGCCCCCCTGGGCGCACCCGTGACCCTCCTGGGCCCCCCATAAGGCGGTTGCTCCTCTTCTTTGGCCGCAAGAAAGCTAAGTTTTGGAGAAAAATCTGGGCGAAGGTTTCAATCCAATCGGAATTACAGTTCTCCGGATATATAAGCAACGGTGAAAGGGAAAAATCCCAACAAGCAGAAACAGAGTGAGACATTGAGATAGATCCAATCTCGGAGGCTCTCTCGCCCCTCCCATGCCATGGAGACCAAGAACCCGGTGGGAAACCCTTGTCCCATCTAGGGAGGAGGTCAAGGAAGAAGAAGAAAAAGGAGGGCCCTCTCCCCATCTATTCCGCCGGCGCCGAAACGCCGCCGGGGCCATCATCATCACCGCGATCTTCACCAACACCTCCGTCATCTTCACCAATGAGGGAGTCCTGGATTAGGGGGTGTCCGAATAGCCGGACTATACCTTCGGCCGGACTCCTGGATTATGAAGATACAAGATTGAAGACTTCGTCCCGTGTCCGGAGGGGACTTTCCTTGGCGTGGAAGGCAAGCTTGGTGATACGGATATGTAGATCTCCTACCATTGTAACCGACTCTGTGTAACCCTATCCCTCTCCGGTGTCTATATAAACCAGAGGGTTTTAGTCCATAGGACGAACAACAATCATACCATAGGCTAGCTTCTAGGGTTTAGCCTCTCTGATCTCGTGGTAGATCTACTCTTGTACTACCCATATCATCAATATCAATCAAGCAGGACGTAGGGTTTTACCTCCATCAAGAGGGCCCGAACCTGGGTAAAACATCGTGTCCACTGCCTCCTGTTACTATCTGCCTAGACGCACAGTTTTGGACCCCCTACCCGAGATCCGCCGGTTTTGACACCGACATTGGTGCTTTCATTGAGAGTTCCTCTGTGTCGTCACTTTTAGGCCCGATGGCTTCTCCGATCATCAACAACGATGCGATCCAGGGCGAGACTTTTCTCCCCGGGAAGATCTTTGTATTCGGCGGCTTTGCACTGCGGGCCAATTCGCTTGGTCATCTGGAGCAGATTGAAAGCTACGCCCCTAGCCATCAGGTCAGATTTGGAAGTTTGAACTACACGGCTGACATCCCCGGAGACTTGATCTTCGACGGATTCGAGCCACGGCCGAGCACGCCGCACTGTCACGATGGGCATGATCTAGCTCTGTCGCCGAACAGTGCCCTGGAGGCCGCACCTGTGTCCGCTCCGACCCCTACCTCGGAGCCGATCACACCAATCGAGGATTGGTGCTTAGACACCGCCTCGAGGGCTTAAATCTCTACGGCGATCAAGCTGAACACCAGCCTTGTCCTCTGCGAAGCCCGTGACTCCAAGGTGCCGAACTCCTCTCCGAACTCCGAGCCCTCTGCGCCCCTACGGATCGAATCCGATTGGGCACCGATCATGGAGTTCACTGCCGCAGACATCTTTCAGCACTCGCCCTTCGGCGACATTCTGAATTCACTCAGGTCTCTCTCTTTGTCAGGAGAGCCCTGGCCGGACTTTGACTGGCAGCACTGGGATGTGGACGACGAAGAAATTCGATGCCCACCCACCACCCACTTCGTAGCCACTGTCGATAATTTAAACGACGTGCTCGACTTTGACTCCGAAGAAATTGACGGTATGGACGACGATGTAGGAGATGAACATGAACCAACGCCTATAAGTCACTGGACGGCCACCTCATCTAATGATGTATACATGGTGGACACACCCAAAGGAAGCGACGACGAGGAACATAGGGATGCAACGAGGGATCGTTCACTTGAAAAGCAGTCAAAGTGGCGAAGTAAGCGCCGCTCCAAGCCCCGCCTTGACAGAGACAACAGCCATATAGACCCAGCCATAGAGCAGGATGAGCCGGCGGACGATGAACATGCCTTCGAGCAAACGTCCGAACAGGGCAACTTGGATAAACAAACTGAACACCCCGTCCCCGGCGAAAACAACAGTCCGGACGACCTTACGCCAGATAAACTCATGGAGCAGAATAACCTCCACAAAAGGCTCGTCGCCACTGCGCATAGCCTGAAAAAGCAGAAGCGGAAGCTCAAAACTGCGGAAGATGCACTCAGAATCAGATGGAGCAAAGTACGCAACACCGCAAACAAATATGGCGGCAGTCGCCGCACAAAAGGCTATCCAAAGCGAAAGCTACTGCCTGAATTTGACGAGGAGGCCTTAGAGCCCCCGCAGTCAAAAAATAGGAAAGCCACCTGGTGGGATAAACGACCGCATGGCCAGCATGGAGCGGCAAGCGGTGCAGCACACAAGCCGGCACGCGATCCACCAAAGGATCCGCATCAAAAAGACGGCCCAGCCAGATCTATCTATGGGCCAAGAAAGCAAGCTCTAGTAAGCAATGCAACACAATAAATATCCGAACATCACGGCACACCCAAATACAGGGGTGCCGCACACCCCCCATGATTCACCGATGAGGTGCTGGACCATGAATTCCCAGCGGGATCCAAGCCCATAAACATTGAGGCGTACGACGGAACAACAGACCCTGGGGTCTGGATCGAGGATTATATCCTCCACATACACATGGCCAGAGGAGATGACCTCCACGCCATAAAATACTTACCCCTCAAGCTTAAAGGGCCAGCCCGGTATTGGCTCAAAAGTCTTCCCGAAAACACCATTGGAAGTTGGGAAGAGCTTGAGGATGCTTTCCGGGCAAATTTTCAAGGGACCTATGTCCGCCCTTCGGATGCAGACAATCTCAGTCACATAACTCAACAGCCCAGAGAGTCAGCCCGGAAATTCTGGAACATATTTCTTACTAAAAAGAATCAGATAGTCGACTGTCCGGACGCTGAAGCCCTAGCACCTTTCAAACATAATGTTCAAGACGAATGGCTCGCCAGACACCTCGGCCAAGAAAAGCCAAGAACAATGGCCGCATTAACAAGCCTCATGACCCGCTTTTGCGTAGGAGAGGACAGCTAGTTAGCAAGATGTAGCACCAGCGACCCAAGTACATCCGAAGTTAGGGATCGAAACGGAAAACCC
Source organism: Triticum urartu (assembly GCF_003073215.2). Taxonomy (NCBI): domain Eukaryota; kingdom Viridiplantae; phylum Streptophyta; class Magnoliopsida; order Poales; family Poaceae; genus Triticum; species Triticum urartu. Next base: position 604,674,598 of record NC_053025.1, read on the forward strand.
CGACGCAGCAAGGACCAGCGCCGGAATAAGGTAAACAGCCCAAAGAGCACGACAGTTAACACCAGATTCAAAAGCTCGCGGCAGAATCAGAGAAAGCCGCCCCTCAAGGATAACAGGGACGAGCTATCCAACTTAAACTAAATCTTGGACAAGATATGTCAAATACACAGTATTCCCGGGAAGCCTGCGAACCATACCCACAGAGATTGTTGGGTTTTCAAGCAATCCGGCAAACTCAACGCCGAACACAAGGGGCTCGACACACCAAGTGAGGAAGATGACGAACCCCACAAGCAGAGCATCAGGAGACAAAAGGATTTCCCACAAGAAGTCAAAACAGTAAACTTACTTCACGTGACGAACAGAATGGCGCCAACAGAGATACGCGCCATACAGCCTATCCGAAAGGAGTCTCGCCAATGGTTGTTAAAACCGATCACCTTCGACCATCAGGACTACTCTAGAAGTATCTGGAACGCAGGCTGGACTGCCTTGGTATTAGATCCGATAATCAGCGGACTCCACTTTACAAATGTCCTGATGGACGGCGGCAGTGGTCTAAACCTGTTATACCAGGACACAATCCGCAACACGGGTTTAGACCCGACAAAAATTCGCCATAGCAAAACCTCCTTTCAAGGGGTAACGCCAGGCCCGGATGCCCGCTGCATGGGTTCTCTCCGGCTATAAGTTATGTTCGGCTCCCCCGATAACTTCCGTCACGAACAGCTAACTTTCCACATCGCCCCATTCTCAAGTAGCTATCAAGCACTGCTGGGACGCGAAGCTTTCGCCCGCTTTAACGCAATAACGCATTATGCATCTCTTACGCTCAAGATGCCCGGTCCATGAGGCATCATCTCATTAAAGGGAAAAATTGAGTGTTCCTCTCGCGCGGAAGACAGTACGGCTGCCTTGACAGCCCCACAATAAAGCGGCTTCACCAGCCAAAGCACCTAATGTGGCACCGAAATTTTTTTAACCTTGTTTTATTAATTAAAATTTTGCCAGGAAATTTAAACTTTTATTTTTTTGGATGTTCTTTTGATTTCAGAACCATTCTTTTCCTTATTATTATGGAGTTTTTACCTCAAGTGAAAAAACTTTCCAAATATATTATTGGACTTGTTTGCCCTTTCAATAAAAACATTTCTATTATCAATGGAATTTATTTGCACAATTGTTTCTCTCT
>NC_053025.1:604676789-604698710 GCF_003073215.2 Triticum urartu
TTGGGTTGGCGTATTTCGAGATTAGGATTTGTCACTCCGATTGTCGGAGAGGTATCTCTGGGCCCTCTTGGTAATGCACATCACTTAAGCCTTGCAAGCACTGCAACTAATGAGTTAGTTGTGGGATGATGTGTTACGGAACGAGTAAAGAGACTTTCCGATAACGAGATTGAACTAGGTATTGAGATACTGATGATCGAATCTCGGGAAAGTAACATACCGATGACAAAGGGAACAACATATGTTGTTATGCTGTTTGACCGATAAAGATCTTCATAGAATATGTAGGAACCAATATGAGCATCCAGGTTCCGCTATTGGTTATTGACCGGAGACATGTCTCGGTCATGTCTACATAGTTCTCGAACCCGTAGGGTCCGCACGCTTAAAGTTTCGGTGATGATTTGTATTATGAGTTATGTGATTTGATGTACCGAAGGTAGTTCCGAGTCCCGGATGAGATCAGGGACATGACAAGGAGTCTCGAAATGGTTGAGACGTAAAGATCGATATATTGGATGACTATATTCGGACATCGGAAAGGTTCCGAGTGATTCGGGTATTTTTCGGAGTACCGGGGAGTTACGAGAATACGGGGAAGTAGTATTGGGCCTTAATGGGCCTTAGTGGGAAGGAGAGGCAGCAGCCAGGAGGTGGCGCGCGCCCCTCCCAAGCCCAGTCCGATTTGGACAAGGGGTTTGGGGTGCGGCCCCCCTCTCCCTTCCTTCTCCACTCCCCTCCTTCCCCCCTTCTCCTAGTTGGACTAGGAAAGGAGGAAACCTACTCCTACTAGGAGTAGGAATCCTACTCCCTTGGCGCGCCCCTCCTAGGGCTGGCCTCCTCCTCCCTTGCTCCTTTATATACAGGGGCAGGGGGCACCCCAATACACACAAGTTGATCTGTTGATCTCTCCCAGCCATGTGCGGTGCCCCCCTCCACCATATTCCACCTCGATCATATCGTAGCGGTGCTTAGGCGAAGCCCTGCGTCAGTAGCAACATCATCACCGTCATCACACCGTCGTGCTGACATAACTCTCCCGTGAAGCTCTGCTGGATCGGAGTTCGCGGGATGTCATCGAGCTGAACGTGTGCTGAACTCGGAGGTGCCGTGCGTTCGGTACTTGGATCGGTCGGATCATGAAGACGTACGACTACATCAACCGTGTTGTGCTTCCGCTTTCGGTCTATGAGGGTACGTGGACACACTCTCCCCCTCGTTGCTATGCATCACCATGATCTTGCGTGTGCGTAGGAAATTTTGAAATTGCTACGTTCCCCAACAGTGGCATCCGAGCCAGGTTTTATGCGTAGATGTCATACGCACGAGTAGAACACAAGTGAGTTGTGGGCGATTTAAGTCATACTGCTTACCAGCATGTCATACTTTGGTTCGGCGGCATTGTTGGATGAAGCGGCCCGGACCGACATTACGCGTACGCTTACGCGAGACTGGTTCTACCGACGTGCTTTGCACACAGGTGGCTGGCGGGTGTCAATTTCTCCAACTTTAGTTGAACCGAGTGTGGCTACGCCCGGTCCTTGCGAAGGTTAAAACAACACCAACTTGACAAACTATCGTTGTGGTTTTGATGCGTAGGTAAGAACGGTTCTTGCTAAGCCCGTAGTAGCCACGTAAAATTTGCAACAACAAAGTAGAGGACGTCTAACTTGTTTTTCCAGGGAATGTTGTGATGTGATATGGTTAATACATGATGCTAAATTTTATTGTATGAGATGATCATGTTTTGTAACCGAGTTATCGGCAACTGGCAGGAGCCATATGGTTGTCGCTTTATTGTATGCAATGCAATCGCCCTGTAATGCTTTACTTTATCACTAAGCGGTAGCGATAGTCATAGAAGCATAAGGTTGACGAAATGACAACGATGCTACGATGGAGATCAAGGTGTCGCGCCGGTGACGACGGTGATCATGACGATGCTTCGGAGATGGAGGTCACAAGCACAAGATGATGATGGCCATATCATATCACTTATATTGATTGCATGTGATGTTTATATTTTATGCATCTTATCTTGCTTTGATTGACGGTAGCATTATAAGATGACCCCTCACTAAATTATCAAAGTATAAGTGTTCTCCTTGAGTATGCACCGTTGCGAAAGTTCTTCGTGCTGAGACACCACATGATGATCGGGTGTGATAGGCTCTATGTTCAAATACAACGGGTGCAAAACAGTTGCACACGCGGAATACTCAGGTTAAACTTGACGAGCCTAGCATATAACAGATATGGCCTCGGAACATGGAGACCGAAAGGTCGAGCGTGAATCATATAGTAGATATGATCAACATAGTGATGTTCACCATTGAAACTACTCCATCTCACGTGATGATCGGACATGGTTTAGTTGATATGGATCACGTGATCACTTAGAGGATTAGAGGGATGTCTATCTAAGTGGGAGTTCTTAAGTAATATGATTAATTGAACTTAAATTTATCATGAACTTAGTCCTGGTAGTATTAGCATATCTATGTTGTAGATCAAAAGCTCGCGTTTAGCTCCCCTGTTTTATTTTTGATATGTTCCTAGAGAAAACTAAGTTAAAAGATGTTAGTAGCAAGGATGCGGATTGGATCCATGATCTGAGGTTTAACCTCATTGCTGCACAGAAGAATTATGTCCTTGATGCACCGCTAGGTGACAAACCTATTGCAGGAGTAGATACAGATGTTATGAACGTTTGGCTAGCTCAATATGATGACTACTTGATAGTTTAGTGCACCATGCTTAAACGACTTAGAATCGGGACTTCAAAGACGTTTAGAACGTCATGGACCATATGAGATGTTCCAGGAGTTTAAGTTAATATTTCAAGTAAATACCCGAGTTGAGAGATATGAAGTCTCTAACAAGTTCTATAGCTAAAAGATGGAGGAGAATAGCTCAAGCAGTGAGCATGTGCTCAGATTGTCCGGGTACTACAACCGCTCGAATCAAGTGGGAGTTAATCTTCTAGAAAAAACAGTGATAGACAAAATTCTCTAGTCACCATCACCAAGACAGTAGAACTTCGTGATGAACTATAATATGCAAGGGATAACGGAAACAATTCCCAAGCTCTTCGTGATGCTGAAATCGACGAAGGTAGAAATCAAGAAAAGCATCAAGTGTTGATGGTAAACAAAACCACTAGTTTCAAATAAAGGGACAAAGGGAAGAAAGGGGAACTTCAAGAAGAACGGCAAACAAGTTGCTGCTCAAGTGAAAAAACCCAAGTTTGGACCTAAGCCTGAAACTGAGTGCTTCTACTACAAAGGGACTAGTCATTGGAAGCGGAACTACCCCAAGTAATTGACGGATAAGAAGGATGGCAAAGTGAACATAGGTACATTTGATATACATGTTATTGATGTGTACTTTACTAATGTTTATAGCAACCCCTCAGTATTTGATACTAGTTCAGTTGCTAAGAATAGTAACTCGAAACGGGAGTTGCAGAATGAACAGAGACTAGTTAAGGGTGAAGTGACAATGTGTATTGGAAATGGTTCCAAGATTGATATGATCATCATCGCACACTCCCTATACTTTCGGGATTAGTGTTAAACCTAAAATGAATGTTATTTAGTGTTTGCGTTGAGCATAAATGTGATTGATCATGTTTATTGCAATACGGTTATTCATGTAAGTTAGAGAATAATTGTTGTTCTGTTTACATGAATAAAACCTTCTATGGTCATACACCCAATGAAAATGGTTTGTTGGATCTCGATCGTGGTGATACACATTTTCATAATATTGAAGCCAAAAGATGCAAAATTAATAATGATAGTGCAACTTATTTGTGGCACTGCCATTTAGGTCATATTGGTGTAAAGCGCATGAAGAAAATCCATGCTGATGGGCTTTTGGAATCACGTGATTATGAATCAGTTGATGCTTGCAAACCATGCCTCATGGGTAAGATGACTAAGACTCCGTTCTCCGGAACAATGGAGTGAGCAACAGATTTGTTGGAAATCATACATACTGATGTATGTGGTCCGATGAATATTGAGGCTCGCGGCTGGTATCATTATTTTCTGATCTTCACAGATGATTTGAGCAGATATGAGTATATCTACTTGATGAAACACAAGTCTGAAACATTTGAAAAGTTCAAAGAATTTCAGAGTGAAGTGGAGAATCATCGTAAGAAAAATAGAAGTTTCTATGATATGATCGCAGAAGTAAAATATTTGAGTTACGAGTTTGGCCTTCAGTTAAAACAATGTGAAATAGTTTCACTACTCACGCCACCTGGAACACCACAGTGTAATGGTGTGTCCGAACGTCGTAACCGTACTTTATTAGATATGGTGCGATCTATGATGTCTCTTACCGATTTACCACTATCGTTTTGGGGTTATGCATTAGAGACAACTACATTCACGTTAAATAGGGCACCATCTAAATCCGTTGAGACGACACCGTATGAACTATGGTTTGGCAAGAAACCTAAGCTGTCGTTTCTTAAAGTTTGAGGTTGCAATGCTTATGTGAAAAAGTTTCAACCTGATAATCTCAAACCCAGATCGGAGAAGTGCGTCTTCATAGGATACCCAAAAGAAAATGTTGGGTACACCTTCTATCACAGATCCAAAGGCAAGATATTCATTGCTGAGAATGGATCCTTTCTGGAGAAGGAGTTTCTCTCGAAAGAAGTGAGTGGGGGGAAAGTAGAACTTGATGAGGTAACTGTACCTGCTCCCGTATTGGAAAGTAGTTCATCACAGAAATCTGTTCCTGTGACTACTACACCAATTAGTGAGGAAGCTAATGATGATGATCATGTAACCCCAGATCAAGTTACTACGAAAACCTCGTAGGTAAACCAGAGTGAGATCCGCACCAGAGTGGTACGGTAATCCTGTTCTGGAGGTCATGTTACTTGACCATGACGAGCCTACGAACTATGAGGAAGTGATGATGAGCCCAGATTCCGCGAAATGGCTTGAGGCTATGAAATCTGAGATGAGATCCATGTATGAGAACAAAGTATGGACTTTGATTGACTTGCCCAATGATCGGCGAGCCATTGAGATTAAATGGATCTTCAAGAGGAAGACGGACGCTGATAGTAGTGTTACTATCTACAAAGCTAGAATTGTCGCAAAAAGGTTTTCGACAAGTTCAAGGTGTTGACTACGATGGGATTTTCTCACTCGTATCTATGCTTAAGTCTGTCCGAATCATGTTAGCAATTACCGCATTTTATGAAATCTGGCAAATCGATAAACAAAACTGCATTCCTTAATGGATTTATTAAAGAAGAGTTGTATATGATGCAACCAGAAGGTTTTGTCAATCCTAAAGGTACTAACAAAATATGCAAGCTCCAGCGATCCATCTATGGACTGGTGCAAGCATCTCGGAGTTGGAATATACGCTTTGATAAGTTGATCAAAGCATATAGTTTTATACAGACTTGCAGTGAAGCCTGTATTTACAAAAAAGTGAGTGGGAGCACTACAACATTTCTGATAAGTATATGTGAATGACATATTGTTGATCGGAGATAATGTAGAATTATTCTGCAAAGCATAAAGGAATGTTTGAAAGGAGTTTTTCAAAGAAAGACCTCGGTGAAGCTGCTTACATATTAAGCATCAAGATCTATAGAGATAGATCAAGACGCTTGATAAGTTTTTTAATGAGTACATACCTTGACAAGATTTTGAAGTAGTTCAAAATGGAACAGTCAAAGAAGGAGTTCTTGCCTGTGTTACAAGGTGTGAAGTTGAGTAAGACTCAAAACCCGACCACGACAGAAGATAGAGAGAGAATGAAAGTCATTCCCTATGCCTCAGCCATAGGTTCTATAAAGTATGCCATGCTGTGCACCGGACCTATTGTATACCCTGCCCTGAGTTTGGCAAGGGAGTACAATAGTGATCTAGGAGTAGATCATTGGACATTGGTCAAAATTATCCTTAGTGGAATAAGGATATGTTTCTCAATTATGGAGGTGACAAAAGGTTCGTCGTAAAGGGTTACGTCGATGCAAGTTTTGACACGGATCCAGATGACTCAAAGTCTCAATCTGGATACATATTGAAAGTGGGAGCAATTAGCTAGAGTAGCTCCGTGCAGAGCATTATTGACATAGAAATTTGCAAAATACATACGGATCTGAATGTGGCAGACCCGTTGACTAAACTTCCCTCACATGCAAAACATGATCACACCTTAGTACTCTTTGGGTATTAATCACATAGCGATGTGAACTAGATTATTGACTCTAGTAAACCCTTTGGGTGTTGGTCACATGAAGATGTGAACTATGGGTGTTAATCACATGGTGATGTGAACTATTGATGTTAAATCACATAGCGATGTGAACTAGATTATTGACTCTAGTGCAAGTGGGAGACTGAAGGAAATATGCCCTAGAGGCAATAATAAAGTTATTATTTATTTCCTTATTTCATGATAAATGTTTATTATTTATGCTATAATTGTATTAACCGGAAACATAATACATGTGTGAATACATAGACAAACAGAGTGTCACTAGTATGCCTCTACTTGACAAACTCGTTGAATCAAAGATGGTTAAGTTCCCTAGCCATAGACATGAGTTGTCATTTGATTAACGGGGTCACATCATTAGAGAATGATGTGATTGACTTGACCCATTCCGTTAGCATAGCACTTGATCGTTTAGTTAGTTGCTATTGCTTTCTTCATGACTTATACATGTTCCTATGACTTATGAGATTATGCAACTCCCGAATACCGGAGGAACACCTGTGTGCTATCAAACGTCACAACGTAACTGGGTGATTATAAAGATGCTCTACATGAAGGGGAACGTAGTAATTTCAAAAAATTTCCTACGCACACGCAAGATCATGGTGATGCATAGCAACGAGGGGGAGAGTGTCGTCCACGTACCCTCGTAGACCGTTAAGCGGAAGCGTTATGACAACGCGGTTGATGTAGTCGTACGTCTTCACGATCGACCGATCCTCAGTACCGAACGTACGGACACCTCCGCGTTCAGCACACGTTCAGCTCGGTGACGTCCCGCGAACTCACGATCCAGTAGAGCTCGGGAAGAGTTTTGTCAGCACGACGGCGTGGTGACGATGTTGATGAAGCTACCGTTGCAGGGCTTCGCCTAAGCACCGCTACAGTATGACCGAGGTGGATTATGGTGGAGGGGGGCACCGCACACGGCTGGGAGAGATCAATGATCAACTTGTGTGTCTAGAGGTGCCCCCTGCCCCCGTATATAAAGGAGCAAGGGGGGAGGCCGGCCGGCCCTAGAGGGCGCGCCAGGAGGAGGAATCCTCCTCCTAGTAGGAGTAGGATTCCCCTCTTTCCTACTCCTACTAGGAGGGGGAAAGGAAGGGGGAGAAGGAGAAGGAAAGGGGGGCCCCCCCCTCTCCTAGTCCAATTCGGACCAGAGGGGGAGGGGGCGCGCGGCCTGCCCTGGCCGGCCCCTCTCTCTCCACTAGGGCCCAACAAGGCCCATTAACCCCCGGGGGGTTCCGGTAACCCCTCCGGCACTCCGGTAAAATCCTTTCACCCGGAACTCTTCCGATGTCCAAATGTAGGCTTCCAATATATCAATCTTTATGTCTCGACCATTTCGAGACTCCTCGTCATGTCCATGATCATATCCGGGACTCCGAACTACCTTCGGTACATCAAAACATATAAACTCATAATACCGATCGTCACAGAACTTTAAGCGTGCGGACCCTACGGGTTCGAGAACTATGTAGACATGACCGAGACATGTCTCCGGTCAATAACCAATAGCGGAACCTGGATGCTCATATTGGTTCCTACATATTCTACGAAGATCTTTATCGGTCAAACCGCATAACAACATACGTTGTTCCCTTTGTCATCGGTATGTTACTTGCCCGAGATTCGATCGTCGGTATCTCAATACCTAGTTCAATCTCGTTACCGGCAAGTCTCTTTACTCGTTCTGTAATGCAACATCCCGCAACTAACTCATTAGTCACATTGCTTGCAAGGCTTATAGTGATGTGCATTACCGAGAGGGCCCAGAGATACCTCTCCGACAATCGGAGTGACAAATCCTATTCTTGATCTATGCCAACTCCACGAACACCATCGGAGACACCTGTAGAGCACCTTTATAATCACCCAGTTACGTTGTGACGTTTGGTAGCACACAAAGTGTTCCTCCGGTATTCGGGAGTTGCATAATCTCATAGTCATAGGAACATGTATAAGTCATGAAGAAAGCAATAGCAGTAAACTTAAACGATCAAGTGCTAAGCTAACGGAATGGGTCAAGTCAATCACATCATTCTCCTAATGATGTGATCCCATGATCAAATGACAACTCATGTCTATGGTTAGGAAACTTAACCATCTTTGATCAACGAGCTAGTCAAGTAGAGGCATACTAGTGACACTATGTTTGTCTATGTATTCACACATGTATTATGTTTCCGGTTAATACAATTCTAGCATGAATAATAAACATTTATCATGATATAAGGAAATAAATAATAACTTTATTATTGCCTCTAGGGCATATTTCCTTCACTACAGATGTCTCTGAAGGTGTTTATTGGGTTGGCATAGATCGAGATTAGATTTGTCACTCCATGTATCGGAGAGGTATCTCTGCCCTCTCGGTAATGCACATCACTATAAGCCTTGCAAGCAATGTGACTAATGAGTTAGTCGGGATGATGCATTACGGAACGAGTAAAGAGACTTGCCGGTAACGAGATTGAACTAGGTATGATGATACCGACGATCGAATCTCGGGCAAGTAACATACCGATGACAAAGGGAACAACGTATGTTGTTATGCGGTTTGACCGATAAAGATCTTCGTAGAATATGTAGGAGCCAATATGAGCATCCAGGTTCCGCTATTGGTTATTGACCGGAGATGTGTCTCGGTCATGTCTACATAGTTCTCGAACCCGTAGGGTCCGCACGCTTAACGTTCGATGATGATTTGTATTATGAGTTATGTGATTTGATGACCGAAGTTTGTTCGGAGTCCCGGATGAGATCACGGACATGACGAGGAGTCTCGAAATGGTTCGAGAGGTAAAGATCGATATATTGGAAGGCTATATTCGGACATCGGAATGGTTCCGAGTGATTCGGGTATTTTTCGGAGTACCGGAGAGTTACGGGAATTCGCCGGGGGAAGTTAATGGGCCTTATTGGGCTTTAGTGGAGAGAGGGAAGAAGGGCCACGAGGTGGCGCGCGCCTCCCCCCTGCCCAAACCGAATTGGACAAGGGGTGGGGCGCGCCCCCTTTCCTTCTCCCTCTCCCTCCTTTCCTTCTTTCCTACTCCGAAAAGGAAAGGGAATCCTATAGAACTTGGGAGTCCTAGTAGGACTCCCTACACTTTGGCGCGCCCCTAGGAGGGCCGGCCTCTCTCCCTCCCTCCTTTATATACGTGGGCAGGGGCACCCCAAAGGCACACCAAGTTGTCTTAGCCGTGTGCGGTGCCCCCCTCCACAGTTACACACCTCGGTCATATCGTCGTAGTGCTTAGGCGAAGCCCTGCCGGTAACTTCATCATCACCGTCGCCACGCCGTCATGCTGACGGAACTCTCCGTCCTCAACTGGATCAAGAGCCGAGGGACGTCATCGAGCTGAACGTGTGCTGAACACGGAGGTGCCGTACGTTCGGTGCTATGGATCGGTTGGATCGCGAAGACGTTCGACTACATCAACCGCGTTACTAAACGCTTCGCTTTCGGTCTACGAGGGTACGTGGACACACTCTCCCCTCTCGTTGCTATGCATCTCCTAGATAGATCTTGCGTGATCGTAGGAATTTTTTTGAAATACTGCGTCACGCTGCCCTTGCACATCCTTCGTTCAGGCTGATACAATTAGCGTGAATCCCAGTTTCCCAACCCCTTCTCTTCGTCCTGCGTCGCCGCCGATCCCGCAGCGCCGCTGCCGACGTCGCCTCCTGTTGAGCCCAATCTCTTTCGAAGACTAGCTCAGCATCCCAGCGCATAGCCTCCTCGTCCACCCTCCACAGGTAGGCCCTAGAAGTCCATGGGGTTTCACCTTTTCTGTATTTGTCAGCAACTAAATCGCCTGGTCCATCCCGGTCATGCCCGCTTCCGTGGTTGTCATGTATTCATTGCTGATGTATTTGCCGCCGCAGATGTAATTTACAGGATTTATTTCCCTACAGAACGCCCTGTGGTTAAGAGGAAATGCATAGGATCCGGAAGAACACTAGTCATGAGTTGATGGGAGAATTAAAGAGAAAGAAACAAATTCGAAGGTTAAGAGCAACTCCAATGGGCGACCCATTTCGTCCGCCCGCGTTCGTTTGGGTCGGCGCGGATACAAAAGGGCGGCCCAACGCGCCGACCCAACAGACGCGCGTCCGCTTGTCCGCGGCCCATTCCGACCCAATTTTGAGCCGGATTTGGCGCGGGCAGACGACGAGACGGACGCGCGCCCTACTCCTCCCCCGGGCCCGCCGGTCGGTGGCAGCCACCACCATTCCCCCCCATTTTTCCCCAAACCCTCTAGCCCTTGCGCGCTCCCGCCCCACACCCGCCATGGGCGACGACCTCGACCTCGCCGCCGCCACCGGCCTCTCCTCCCTCGCCTTGTCCGGCATGACGACTGCCACTGTAGGATCGAAAGTATGTCTAGAGGGGGGTGATTAGACTACTTGACCAAATAAAAATTTAACCTTTTCCCAATTTTAGTTCTTGGCAGATTTTAGCTATTTTGGAACAAGTCAAGCAATCATCACACAATTCAAGCAGGCATGCAAAGAGTATATTGGCAGCGGAAAGTAAAGCATGCAACTTGCAAGAATATAAAGGGAAGGGTTTGGAGAATTCAAACGCTATTGGAGACACGGATGTTTTTCCCGTGGTTCAGATAGGTGGTGCTATCCTACATCCATGTTGATGGAGACTTCAACCCAAGAAGGGTAACGGTTGCGCGAGTCCACACAGGGCTCCACCCAAGGGCAACGGTTGCGTGAGTCCACGGAGGGCTCCACCCACGAAGGGTCCACGAAGAAGCAACCACCCACAAAGGGTCCACGAAGAAGCAACCTTGTCTATCCCACCATGGCCAACGCCCACGAAGGACTTGCCTCACTAGCGGTAGATCTTCACGAAGTAGGCGATCTCCTTGCCCTTACAAACTCCTTGGTTCAACTCCACAATCTTGTCGGAGGCTCCCAAGTGACACCTAGCCAATCTAGGAGACACCACTCTCCAAGAAGTAACAAATGGTGTGTAGGTAATGAACTCCTTGCTCTTGTGCTTCAAATGATAGTCTCCCCAACACTCAACTCTCTCTCATAGGATTTGAATTTGGTAGAAAGAATATTTGAGTGGAAAGCAACTTGGGAAGGCTAGAGATCAAGATTCATATGGTAGGAATGGAATGTCTTGGTCTTAACACATGAGTAGGTGGTTCTCTCTCAGAACAAATGAGTAGGAATGATGTGTGTGTTCTGATTGCTCTCTCATCGAATGAGAAGGAGGTGGAGGGGTATATATAGCCTCCACTCAAAATCCAACTGTTACACAGTTTTCCAATCTCGGTGGGACCGAATAAATAAACTCGGTCTGACCGAAGTAGTAAACCTAGTGACCGTTAGGAATTTCGGTGGGACTGACATGCAACTCGGTAGGACCAATTCGGTTAGGGTTTGGGCATAACGTAATCTCGGTGAGACCGATTACACAAGTTTGGTAATTAGCTAACCAGAGAGTTGGTCAGGCAAACTCGGTGGGACCGATTTGCTCTTTCGGTGGGACCGAGTGGAACTCGGTGAGACCGAAAAGTTACAAAGGGGAAACACTGAGTTTACATTGCAATCTCGGTGGGACCGATTCGCTCTTTCGGTGGGACCGAAAAGTTACGAAAGGGAAACAGAGAGTTTGCAACCCCATCTCGGTGAGACCGAGATCCCTATCGGTAGAACCGAATTGCTAGGGTTTGGCAGTGGCTTATGACAAGTAAAACTCGGTGGCGCCGGATAGGATGAATCGGTAGGACCGAGTTTGGCTTAGGGTTTAGGTCATTTGTGGATATGGGAAAGTAGTTGAGGGTTTTGGAGCATATCACTAAGCACATGAAGCAAGAGGCTCATTAAGCAACACCTCATCCCTCCTTGATAGTATTGGCTTTTCCTAAAGACTCAATGTGATCTTGGATCACTAAAATATAAAATGAAGAGTCTTGAGCTTTTGAGCATGAGCCAATCCTTTGTCCTTAACATTTTGAGGGTTCCACTTTCACATCCACGCCATGCCAATCATTGAGCTTTCCTGAAATAATCATCTTGGAATAGTATTAGCTCAATGAGCTATATGTTGTTATGAATTACCAAAACCACCTAGGGATAGTTGCACTTTCAATCTCCCCCTTTTTGGTAATTGATGACAACATGTAGATCAAACCTTCGACAAATGATAATAAGCATGAAGTATATCGTCGCTTTGAGAAGTATGTGATAAGTAAGAGCTCCCCCTAAATTTGTGCATATATAAAATTTGCTTTGGACTGCAAATGCACAAAGAGTTAGAGTCATGGGTTACTCTTCCGTGTCACATACATCTTGGTGGAGCGCTCAAAATGATAAGAATGAAATACATGCACTCATCACCAAGAATAGTGAATGATCACAAGCGATAGATAGTATGATAATATTTAAGCAAGCATTAAGCAAACATTAAGTGTAGCTTATGATCAAACACATGATCATCGATGTCTCACAAATAATGACATAGTATCAAGCACTCAAAAGCAGAAAAAGTTCGAAAGACCACCAAATAAAGCAAGAGAGAAAAGCAACACTCTCTCTCTCTCGAAGCCTATGATCTATACATCTTCTCCCCCTTTGGCAACAAGTTACCAAAAAGTTCCTAGAAAATGCATAATGCTAAGTCGTTGCTCAGGCTTGATCTTCAGGTGGTGGTGGAGTCCGAATCACTCCAAGGACGAAGGCTTCTGTAGATGCTGAAGTAGTCGCTGGAGTTGGAGCTGAGGTAGACGCTGGAGCTGAGGCTGTGGCTGGTGCAGACGTTGTAGCTCTGGTGTTAGCAACTGGCAGTGCAGACGACCTCAGGCCTCGTGGCACTCTAGAAAAAGCATGAGTTGTGGTCCTGCCTCTCCTCTCATTCATGTCCTCCTGGAGCTGCTCCACTACAGACTGGACTTCTGTTACCTTGACATCCAAGTCATAGAACTTCTGTTCCATGATCCTCTCTAGGCTCTGCTGATTTTTGGTGAGGTTGGCTAGACTTTGCTCAATTCTCAGCGAGGATGCAATCAAGTAACTGAGCTGCTCTTGTTTCGTCTTCAAGAAGTACTCAGATGCCTCCTCTTGAGTAGGCATCCTGGCAGCTTTCTCCTTCTTCGCCTTCTCCTTCTTTGCAAATGCTTGTGCAGATGATGGCTCATTCTCTGTCATCACAACTTCATTGTCCTCAAAATCTGGACGGATGGGCAGGTGTTCCTTATCCAAAAGATATATGCCCGTGCCCATCTTGGAGTTGATGAGCTCCTGAATCTGAGGGGCATATCCACAACTCCTCTTTTGATCTGCAGCTGTCCTCTTAATGGTTTCAACTATGAGGCTCATCACCTTGAACTTCTGGGGCACGTCAAAAACATGAAGCAGGTTGATCGCGTGGCCTCTGACCATCTTGTGATCTCCAGACTTAGGCAACAGAGTGTGCCTTAGTATCCAATTGATAGTAGGCAATCCTGAGAGCAGATAGTGCACTGAGCCAAACTTGAATGAGTCAAGAGCTTCATTGGGAATTTCCTTGTACATGTTGGACATGGAGTTATGGTCCATCTTCTTCTTGGCATAGATATCCAAGTCCTCATCTTGCTCTTCTGGGGCATTGATGATCTGTGCCCACTCAGCCACTGTAGATTGGTACCTTGTACCCTCTGACATCCAAATAATCCTTCCATCCGGGTAAAAGTGAGCTGTGGAGTAGAACTGCATGATGAGTTCCTCGTTCCACTTTGTGAGCTTCTGCCCAACAAAGTCCTCTACTCCACACGCTCTGAAGCTGTCCTGAACTCCTGGATAGTGCTCTTCATTCTCCTTGATATAGGTCCAGTCGACCCATCTCATGTCGCAAACGATTGGCTTCTTGTCAAGCAAAACAGTCTCATAAAAATCTTGTTGCTCCTTTGTGTGAAATCTGTAGTCCACGGCAGTCCTTCTCCTAGAAGCATATGGATCTGCTTCCCTCCATTTCCTGAGCCCTGAGTCTCTCCTGAGCTTCATGTCCTCAGCCACAGGATGAGCGTCGTTGTGGTCTGGGATCTTGGGCTTGAGCTTCCGAAGGACACTCTCTTCCTCTTCTTCAACAGCCTCAGGCACTGGGGCCTTGTTCTTTTCTGCAGCAGGTATACTCCTTGTGTTTCTCTTTGGAGCTGTCTTAGGCTTAGATGCAGCCTTAGGAGCTTCCTTGGGCTTGGATGCAGCTCTCCCTGACCTTATGGCATCACCCATAAGTTTTGCTGCCTTGGGTGCTGGTGCAGCGACCTCTTCTTCCTCCTCCTCTTCTACCATGATGGAGGCTCTCCCAAGCACTTTGGCTATAGTCTTCTTCACTCTCTCTTTCCTCTTTTTGCCCTCAGCAGCAATGGGCTCAATGGGGGCAGGTGCAGGCTTCTCAGTTGAGGCTCTAGCCTTTGACATTGGCTGCCTGCCTGCTAGCCTCTTGATTTTCAAACCTGGCTTTGAGCCTTGAGCTGGCTCAACCCTCTTGGAAGTGGCCTCTTCCTCTGCCACATAGTCTTCATCCTCAGAATCAGACGTTCTCTTCTTCCTTTGACATGTGGCAGCCTTAGGCAGATTGCTGGGTGTGCTCCTACTGCCATCATCAGAAGAGCTTGAGGGGCTAGTGCCCTCACTCATCACAACTTGCTGCTCTGAGAGGTTTTGGCTGTCACTTTGGTCAGACATGCTGCAAGCTGACTGCTGACCCTGTGAATAGATTATAGAAGAGATAGAGTGGATGAGCATCACAAAAAGTAGAGATTTTTGCAAAAGATTAATTCAAAAACTTAGTTTTAGTTTTCCACAGAAAGCATCTCGGATCTACCGATTTTCAAACTCGGTGACACCGAAGCAGTTTTGGCACCAGAACTGGTGAACTCGGTCAGACCGAGTCATAGTTCGGTGGCACCGAGACTGCTAGGGTTTCACAGAATTCCAAAATCGGTCACACCGATAAGTTATTCTCGGTCAGACCAAGTTTAACTTGTGCAATGGCAAAAGCCAGATCGGTGGGACCGAGTTTTTCAACTCGGTGGGTCCGAGATGGTTTCGGCAGAAACCTAACCCTAAAATTTTCGAATTAAACCTAATCTACGAGCGTTTTGACTGGATAGAAGTTTATCAATCGTGGCAAGATACATGATGATCACAATGTGCTAGGAATCAGATTGAGGAATAGCACAATGATCAAGTCCATACCCTAGTTCGGCGTGGACTTGCTACGGCGGCAATGGCGGGGCAGAAATCCGTTGACGGCGGCGAAGACCAGCGACTGGAGGCTGCTGGCGGCGAGGAGACGATCCGGAGACCTCGGGGGCAGAGCAGGCTATCGCGCGGGCAAGGAGGTTTCGGAGAAATTTCCAAAATTCTGCCCGTCACTATATATAGCCCGACCCTGTCGGTGTGACCGAGTGGAACAACTCGGTGGCACCGAGATGCAAAACTGTGTGTAGTTATTGCAACTCGGTGTGACCGAAAAGTTCAAATCGGTTGCACCGAGATCAAAAACCTAGATCAACTTAATGAACTCGGTAGGACCGAAAATGGAGTATCGGTCAGACCGAGATTCATAAAGAGGTTTTGGAAGTTTAAGTCTATGACGAATCGGGGACTCCGAGCGCTCCTCACACAGAGTGGTTCGAATCTGACTTGATCAAATTTTGTGATGCAACATGAATAGAGTTTGAGACGAGAAAAGCATAGATAGCTAGAGGAGGTTCTTAGGCATTCTTGTCCATCCACTTGGCAAAAGAAGAAAAAGCCAAACAATCAAAACAACAAGTGGATGTCCTCGAATGAGTAAAATATGCAATCAGCATGCTCACACAATAAGATAGCAAATGAAATATGTGGCAAAGCATGCACAACCAATTCTAGCAACTATCAAGCAATTTTCGATGACTAGGTCATCTATATATGAGTATATTGACTTAGGAGTCAAGTGAGAACACTTGATCGTAGGTCATACTCATCGTTTAAGCTCAAGTGGGGTTACCACTTTTACATGAAGCATTGTTTTGTTCACATCTTTAGAGTTGCTTTAGCTCAAGTCTTAGAGTAAAGCTCCCCCTAGATGTGATATCCCCCCTAAGAGGGATGAACTAACCTTGGGTTTTGTCGATGATGACTTCATGTAGATATTGAAGATGTGGATGCTCAATGTTGATGTAGATCTCTTGGAGCTATCCTTTTGAGTGAATTGCACTTTCAATACCTACATGGGTTAGTCCCACAAGGAACAAACAAGGATATCCATAGACATAGAGTGATGCACACAAAAGATGATGTCCATGAAAACTTTTAGGTTACCTTGTCCCTTGTCTTACCAACAAGAGGGTTTGTGACTCCTTGAACTAGTGCAAGATGTGGAAGTTGATTGCACTTGTTCTTGCCAAAATGATAAGAGTGAAGTATGTTGGCGAAGTCACCCTCAAGAACTCTCTAGTTCTTCTTCTTTTGGATCCACATCATCTTGATGGGAATCCTTGGAGTTGTAGTCGTACTTGATGAAGTGGAATTTGAAGTAGTCTTGGGAATCCACTTGACTAAGGTCTTTGGAGCTTCTTCAAATGCATCAATTTCCTCTTGAAGCTTGTCCTTGCCTTTTTGCTCGTAGTCTTGTGGTGGAAGATCATCTTGAGCTTGTGTCCCCTTGAAAGAAGTATACTTCTCTTGTTGAGGGACAAACTTCGTCTTGGGGTATTGATCTTCTTCCCATTCAACTCCATTGGCATTGAACTTCCGTTCAAAACCAACACCTTGATTCTTCCGGTGCATTCCTTGCTTGCGCACAATTTCCTCGAATTACTTACTCCCGGCAAGGCTCTTGTACACTCCTTTCTCTATAATTCCCTTCAATAAGCTATTTTCTTGCTCAAGTGTAACTTGGCTAAGAGAATCATTAGTGGAATCAAGAGAACTACTAGAAGCAACAATATTGGATTTAGCATGACCATTGTTGCTACTAGAGGAAGAATCTTTCTTGTTGCTAGACTTGACTTGAGGCATGTAAGTGGATAAGAGTAAACGCTTGGCAATGTAAGAAGAACTCTTCTTGCGGAGATCATCATTGATTGCTTTTAAGAACTCATGCTCTTGCTCAAGATTGAGCTTTTCAAAGCGTAGTTTCTCATGAGCTCTTAAAAGTTCTCGGTGATCTTCGAAGATAGTGTCATGAGCTAACTTAAGAGTTTTTAGTTCTTTAGTTAGAGCCTCAATTTTCTCCTTATCATTGTCATTCGTTTTATCTTGATTAGCATGATTAATTGGTCTTTCATCATAGTATTCATCACTAGAGTTGTCACCAATCAAATCATCACCTAACAAGTCATCTTCATCACTATTGAAATCAACATACTCGGGGTGTGTTACCTTAGGACCTTTGGCCATGAAGCATCTTCCAATTCCTTCATTTGGTGAGTCAAATATGTCGTAGGAGTTGGATGACACAAGTGCTAGACCGGCAACACCTTCATCTTGAGTATCTTCGGAGTCGGAGTGATAACTTCTTTCGGAGTGGCTGTCGGAGTCGGAGCCGGATACCCATTCGCCAACATGAGCTTGATGTCTTCGTCTTGTATAGCTCCTTGATGATTTTTCCTTCCTTTCCGAATCCTTGCTTCTCCGTGAGTATCTTCGTTCATAACGATCATCTCCACTCCTTCTCTCTCTTGGTGGTGATCCTTTGCTTCTTCTTTTTGGAGAATCTTCTCTTCTCTTGTAGGGAGCCGTACACTCATTGGAATAGTGTCGGGTCTTCCACAATTGTAACAGTTTCGCTCTCGACTAGAAGATCTTTTGTCATTGTAGGACCTTGACTTGGAGCTTCTATCTTTGCTTCTACTCTTGTAGAACTTGTTGAAGTTCTTCACCATTAAGCTCAATTCTTCATTGAAGTCTTGTTTCTCACTTGATGATGTAGGGGCTTCACATGAGGCTTTGTAGGCACCACTTGATTTGTTGTGAAGTTCCTCTTTATCCTTAAGTGACATCTCATGAGCAACAATCCTTCCAATCACCTCCGTTGGCTTGAGATCTTTGTAATTGGGCATCATTTGGATCAATGTGCACACGGTATCATATTTTCCATCCAAGGCTCTTAGGATCTTCTTGATGATGAATTTATCGGTCATCTCTTCACTTCCTAAGCCGGCAATCTCATTTGTGATGAGAGCAAGCCTAGAGTACATTTCGGCGACACCTTCACCATCCTTCATCTTGAACTTGTCAAGTTGGCTTTGAAGCACATCCAACTTGGATTCCTTGACAGAGTCGGTACCTTCGTGGATATCAATCAAAGTGTCCCAAATTTCCTTTGCATTCTCAAGGCGGCTGATTTTGTTGAATTCTTCGGGGCACAATCCATTGAAGAGAATATCACAAGCTTGAGCGTTGTATTGCAACATCTTCAACTCATCGGCGGTAGCTTCACGGTTTGGTTCTTTCCCATCAAAGAAGTCACCTTGCAAACCAACACACACAATAGCCCAAACGGCGGGGTTATGTCCAAGAATATGCATTTTCATTTTATGCTTCCAACTAGAAAAATTAGTACCATCAAAGTAAGGACCTCTACGGTGATAATTTCCCTCGCTAGACGCCATACTCTCCTAGGTTGTGAAACCAAGGCTATGACCACCAAAAGCTATGGAGATCAAGCAAATGGAGACTAAGGCTCTGATACCACTTGTAGGATCGAAAGTATGTCTAGAGGTGGGGTGATTAGACTACTTGACCAAAGAAAAATTTAACCTTTTCCCAATTTTAGTTCTTGGCAGATTTTAGCTATTTTGGAACAAGTCAAGCAATCATCACACAATTCAAGCAGGCATGCAAAGAGTATATTGGCAGTGGAAAGTAAAGCATGCAACTTGCAAGAATATAAAGGGAAGGGTTTGGAGAATTCAAACGCTATTGGAGACACGGATGTTTTTCCCGTGGTTCGGATAGGTGGTGCTATCCTACATCCACGTTGATGGAGACTTCAACCCACGAAGGGTAACGGTTGCGCGAGTCCACACAGGACTCCACCCAAGGGCAACGGTTGCGCGAGTCCACGGAGGGCTCCACCCACGAAGGGTCCACGAAGAAGCAACCACCCACAAAGGGTCCACGAAGAAGCAACCTTGTCTATCCCACCATGGCCAACGCCCACAAAGGACTTGCCTCACTAGCGGTAGATCTTCACGAAGTAGGCGATCTCCTTGCCCTTACAAACTCCTTGGTTCAACTCCACAATCTTGTCGGAGGCTCCCAAGTGACACCTAGCCAATCTAGGAGACACCACTCTCCAAGAAGTAACAAATGGTGTGTAGGTAATGAACTCCTTGCTCTTGTGCTTCAAATGATAGTCTCCCCAACACTCAACTCTCTCTCACAGGATTTGGATTTGGTGGAAAGAAGATTTGAGTGGAAAGCAACTTGGGGAAGGCTTAGAGATCAAGATTCATATGGTTGGAATGGAATATCTTGACCTCAACACAAGTGTAGGTGGTTCTCTCTCAGAAAATGTGTATTGGAAGTGTAGGTATGTTCTGATGGTCTCTCATGAATGAAGAGTGGGTGGAGGGGTATATATAGCCTCCACACAAAATCTAACCGTTACACACAATTTGCCAAACTCGGTGGGACCGAATGGTTAAACTCGGTCCGAAGTAGTAAACCTAGTGACCGTTAGGAATTTCGGTGGGACTGACATGCAACTCGGTAGGACCAATTCGGTTAGGGTTTGGGCATAACGTAATCTCGGTGAGACCGATTACACAAACTCGGTGAGACCGAGTTTGGTAATTAGCTAACCAGAGAGTTGGTCAGGCAAACTCGGTGGGACCGATTTGCTCTTTCGGTGGGACCAAGTGGAACTCGGTGAGACCGAAAAGTTACAAAGGGGAAACACTGAGTTTACATTGCAATCTCGGTGGGACCGATTCGCTCTTTCGGTGGGACCGAAAAGTTACGAAAGGGAAACAGAGAGTTTGCAACCCCATCTCGGTGGGACCGAGATCCTTATCGGTAGGACCGAATTGCTAGGGTTTGGCAGTGGCTAAAAGACAATTGAAACTCGGTGGCGCCGGATAGGAAAAATCGGTAGGACCGAGTTTGGCTTAGAGTTTAGGTCAAATGTGGATATGGGAAAGTAGCTGAGGGTTCTGGAGCATATCATTAAGCACATGGAGCAAGAGGCTCATTAAGCAACACCTCATCCCTCCTTGATAGTATTGGCTTTTTCTATGGACTCAATGTGATCTTGGATCACTAAAATATAAAATGAAGAGTCTTGAGCTTTTGAGCTTGAGCCAATCCTTTGTCCTTAACATTTTGAGGGTTCCACTTTCACATCCACGCCATGCCAATCATTGAGCTTTCCTGAAATAATCATCTTGGAATAGTATTAGCTCAATGAGCTATATGTTGTTATGAATTACCAAAACCACCTAGGGATAGTTGCACTTTCACGTACGCCGTCACCTGGTCCAACCACAAAGGCGAGTATCAAAGTCTTCACCCTAAAGAATCAGTCCCAACATGACCGAGAAATGCCTCTAACAAGGTGACGACGTAAAAAACATAGCCATTTCCAGGAAAAACCACTCGGGTTTGTCATAGGCTTTCGACCCGGAGCTCGAGACCGGGTGCACGCAACATGTCACCACCGCTTTCCCGCCATCCTAGCAGCTACAGCTACAATTGGACCACTGCTACTCCACAAACGTCCCTCCGCATCAAGTCATCATTCATAATTTGTAACACACCACTAAAGTCATCCATCGAATCAAGAGATAATTTCAATGGCCCCCGCTATCGTGGATCCATAGGAAGTCGCTGCAGAACGATCTACAGACACCACCATCCGGCTAATAACCAGATCTAAATCACCTCCACCATCTGAGGATCGCAGCGTCGGCGTCCGGCATCGCACAAGTAGAAGGCCAACTCATCGCCACAACCCCACCCGGTCAAGCCGTTCCTCGATCTCGCCTCTTCTCCATGTAAAAGGATCGCCGGCCAATGAAACCCATATCGTCCAAACCACACTCCATAGGACAATCACCCCATAAAGCCAGATATACTCAAATACAATACACTAAGCAGAAGTAGATGAGGGGGCGTGACTTTGAGTACCATCTATCCGGGACAACAACAACAATACACACCATGAATCCCCACCTCAACTCACCCAGGAGGAAGCAATCCATGAAACTCTCACTTATCTTGGCAATTTTAAAGTAATCGCTAACTTTGTCTATGATCAAGCAACAATCTACAAATCGTTAAAGATTTGAAAGCACACTTGCTCCCTTGGTGGGTTTGGTAATTCATGTCAACATACATATTGTTGGACTAACACTTCTACCTAGTATATTTCAAATAAGTTCAACAATGGCATTGCAAGGACATGAGGATGTGGACCCCTTCAAAATACCAAGGACATGAAATCGGCAAAGCTCCAAGACTCTTTATTTTTGGTTAAGTGATCCAGATCACATTGAGTCCTATAGGGAAGCCAATACTATTAAAAGGGGATGAGGTACTGTTGATGAGTTTGTTGCTCAAGTGCTTAGTGGTATTGCTCCAAAACCCTCCACCACATTCTCCACATCACATCTGTCCAACCTCTAAAGTATCATCTCGGTCCCACCAAAAATCTCTATC